>NW_006159547.1:7997884-8031423 GCF_000334495.1 Tupaia belangeri chinensis | reverse complement strand
CCCTACTCCTTGGAGACCTTATATCTCCGGATACTCCTTTTTCCTCCAGTGATCTCTTCCTATCAACTCCTTTTACAATGCTTTCCAATGTCCCTTCTGTTGAAAACCCTTTTATGAAGCCACATTGTCTTTCTAGTTTGAGTCTACAGCAATTCTATCTAGCCAGATTTCTCAAACAAGTTTTTATGTCACCTACTGTCATTTTTTAGCTCTGAATTTTTCTTTCATTTTATGTGAAATGATTTCCACCACTTCACTTCACCCCTATGCTTGAAAATTATATTTGGATCTGTAATAATTGAATCCAATGACCTAATTTTTCTAATTTCTCTTGCCATTTCTGAAACATTTGATACAGTTCTGTCTCTGCCTCTGAAGACTCTTATTTCTCTCACTATGATTCAAGTAAGCATGTCTTAAAATTCAGTCCTTGGCCATATACTTTTCTCTGAGCATACTTACATTTGTACAGTGGTCAAGAACTATCATAGCTTCCACAAGCCTGTAATTAAACTCAAAATCTCTGGCTCCAGTTTTCTAGTTTTAAAATTGCTTTTGATCTTTAATCTCCCACTTGCAGTTAACGAGAGAAAATGGATTATTTGAGAAACACTATAGAGATTTCTGAACTTGTACCTCTGTTCATGCCACATCAAAATCATTCCTGCATCCCAAATCTAGTGTTACCTTCCTTAATTATAGAGTTAATCTCATTCTGTTGCACAAGACCTTGCAAGCCAGCCAGCAGTCGATTGCTGGGGAAGGCACAAGAATGCAAAGAGAAACCATCCACCTCCTTCTGTAACACAGATTCGTAGAATCTTCTGAAAGTTGACGGTGAACAGCAACACTTAGACTAGCCTTCTGGGATTCCAGCACTCCTACAAAATAGGAACAGTCTACAAATGGAGAGAGTTAAACCTGAGTCACACTGAAAATGTCCATAGTGACATTAAAGCTCAAATCAAGCTAAACTGTTAAACACTGTCTGAGCCCTCAAGTTAGTGATGTGATAAAGCGACATTTATGAATGTAAATATTACTTAAGTTCCTTCTGTTTTTTCCCACACACAGTGTTTAGTATTCAATCATTATTTGCATAACATACAAAAAAAAGAAAAAAAAACAGTGTAAAGCAATGAGATAATTTATAGAACTAGATACAGAGAGATCCAGTATGATGAAACTTTCAGACAGGAACTGAAAAGTAATAACCACTATCAATATAATTCTAGTAATATTTTTATTAGATTCTAATGAAAAAAGTATATGTAAGTAAATTTCAACTTAAAAGTAGAAAGTGTAACTAACCAAATGGAAATACTAGAAGTAAAAAATAACGGTAATAAATGCTTTACCTGGCTTAGTAGCAGAGTGGACAGACAGAGAGAACAAAAGGAATCATGAGTTTGAAAATAAGTGAGTAGAAAGTATCCACACTGAAACATGAAAAGAATGAGAAAAAAAAAAAAAAAAGAACAGAATATCCATAAGTTGTAAGACAGAAACAAGCTCAATCAATAAAAAGGTAGAAATATAATAAGATTCAAGTCAATCATAAAGTAACTTCTAGTGGCTTAAAACTCAAGCCACGTATGTGTGCGTGCCTGCCCAAGATTCCAAGAGGAGAATGGAGGAGAAGGGATTGCAGTATGGCCACCCTTCTGGGCAGTGATTTCTTGCTCTCTGTTTCTCTGTCTCTGTCTGTTTCTCCAGTGAGTGCATGCACCCTATAGCAAAACGTCTCTCTCTCTAAAAATAAATAAATAAAACTAAGAATAATTACAAAAAAAAAAACCTCCTTCCAAACTCAGAATAAGAAATAACTTTCTCAGTTTGAAAGAGGAAAATTATTAAACTAAAAGAAAACAAAGAAGAAAACTCTAGAGCTAGTTTTTAATCTATGTAGAAAAAACCACTGGAACTAAGAAGCATGTATTGTTAGATCACAGGATACACAGTTAATATAAAAAAAAAAATCAGGGGACCAGCGGTTGGCATAATGGCTATGTCGCTGGACTCCCATGTAATTTACCCCATGGTTGGAGTCCTGGACCTGGTGGCTTAAACTCATGCCGGGCATGTGTGTATGCATGTCAAAGATCCTGAGAGGAAAATGGAGAAGAAGGGATTGTGGTGTGGCCATCCCTCCTGGGGGGTGATTTCTCGCTTTCTATCTCTCTGTCTCTCTGTCTTTCTGGCGAGCACACGCGCCCTATAGCAAAAACCTCTCAAAAAAAAAAAAATCAGTTGTAAGTCTATATGCTATCAGTGAGAATTGGAAGTTAAAGTATTAGAACAATTCTGAGAGAATTATCAAAATAGGTAAGTTAATGAGGATATTTAATGCTCATAGATTAAATTAAATACCAGAAAGGATTCTCCCAAAATTGATCTATAGATTCAATGTCATCTCAATTCAACTCCAGCAATTCTTGTTTGTTTTTCCCTGGGTTTTTTTGTTTGTTTGTTTTTGTTTTGGTAGAAATCAACAAGGTAAGGGCCAGCATGTGGCCTGGTGGTTAAGGTCGCTGGATCCCACATGGCCAACCACAGGATTTGAGTTCCAGACTCGGTTTCGTAAAACACACCAAGTGTGTCTATGCCAAAATCCTGAAATGGAGACATGGAGAAGGGATTGCATGGGAGTGGGGGGTCCTCTCTCTCTCTCTTACTCTCTCTGTATCTCTCTAGTGAGTGTGTACACACTGTCAAATTAAAAAAATCAGCTGATTTTTAAAATTTATTTGCAAATAGGAAAGACTTGGAATATCTCAAACTTTGATAAATAAGAACAAAGTTGTAGTTCTTTCAAGGCTTAGTGTAAAATTGTAGTAATCAGGACTCTTTGGTACTGGCAAAAAAGACAGACTTTTAAATCAGTGGAAAAGAAGAGAGAGTCCAAAGGAGATCAGTACGTATTCATATAGAATCATTTTATCAAAGGTACTATGGTGAATTAAGGGGGAAATAGTACTTTAAAGAAATGGAACTCGAAAAACTGGAAATCCTTGTGAAGAAAAAATGAACATCAGCACATCACACACAAAAATTACCATTCACGAATCACAGACCAAAGTGTCAAAGCTAAGTCTATAAAACCTATAGGAGAAAAGTAAGGGCGAAAAAAAAAAATGTCACTTTTGTTTAAGCAAAAAAATAAAAACAAAAAATAAATTGCTGAAGGGTGAGTACGCTCTCTGCGGAGTAAAGGTGAGAAAAGATCTCTGGTGGGAGATAGTCACACCACGATCTTTAATCCTCCATTTCTCCCTTCAGAATTTTGGGCACACACATGCCCAACATGTTTCTCAGGCTGCTGGAACTGGGACACCAACTGTGTGGTCAGCCAGGTGGGATCCATCTGCCTTAACCACCACATCACCAGCTGGCCTGGGAAACATTTTTGCTAAGGCTCTCTTCAGCAGTAATGCAGTGATCTCTAATGCTAGAAACCACATGGGAAGTCAGGGTTTGGGTCCAGGTTAGCTGTACACTACAGGTGTGCGTACTCACAATCATGATCTTGGCCGGCTCATAAAGCCTGGGAGCCTCTCTCTTCACTCGCTCCCTCTCATAAAATAAACTTTAAAAGACTCTCTGCATGCCTGTGTTACAAAAGGTAGTGAGGAGTTTCCTTTTTCATTCATAAGCCTTTCCTAGAAATAGACTGTTGTTGGCTACTTACTGCAAGATTCATGGTGGGACCCCAGGAAAGGGGAGATTTTTACGTGATAGTTCTTCTCCTCCAGCGTCAGTCTTAAGCTGGCTTTGTGTGCCACATTTCGGCATTGAACCGTTCCTCATTTCCCTGCCCCTTCTATAGTGAAACCAGAGTGCACTCCAGTGTTCTACCCTTCTCTGAAAGAACTGACCTCTGCCTCGAATTAGTGAAGTTAAGCAAGCTAATTTCCTTATGCTATTGTCACAGCAATAGACTTCTTTAGGTCATTGTACATTCCTGAGAATAAGTAGGTGTCTGTGTCTGCCCCAAAGGCAGATGGGTTTTCCTACCATCAAGTGCTGGTTGGAGGAGAGCCTTTCGCACCTCACTGAGTGGCCCCTGACACGGCCTAGGTAGAACAGGGAGTGAGAGGGCTCCGTGTCCCTTGGCAAGTCCTAACCATCCTTTGCCTGAGACTTATGGAATGTTTTCCTGCCTCTGATGTGCTGGGGGCTTCTATTTTCAGAGCAGGGCCAGAGAGTGGAGGCTAGAAGGGTTCTTGTCTTTCTCCAGTGTCAGATATCTTTTTCTCTTTTCATACCTGGCCCAGAACAGCAGCTGAACCCACGTTGTAAAAGAGCTGGTGGTCAAGCAGATGCAGCAGCCCCCCATGGATATGGAGCACTTGGGGATTTTGGTCTCTCACATTGTGATGGACTAAAACAGATGATAAGGAAAATGGTGTATGTTAGGCTAAGATGCATCCCATAGGCCTGCCTCACCCATTCCACAGAGCAGAGTAAAAAGAGGATGTGGTTTTTGTGCTTAAATGCTCTGCAAAAATTTAAGAGCTGTTGTCCCAAACACTATGGCAGGATGGCAGTCTCTGGCCAGGAATAAAGGCTCCTAAAATTTTAATTTCTCGGTGGTCTCGGTCTTCATAATATCTCACACCACAATGATATGAGCCCATAGTAGGTCTTTAAGAATCATTAGTGTGCCTTCTACCTGGTTATGGCTGCTTTCACTCGGCCTAGGTTCTACCAACAATTAAACAGTTCATGTATTCTGTCTTTTTTCAGAAGAGCTTGTCAATCTTTGGAATTTGGTTCATCTGCATGCTTTGAGTCCTTAGCTCTCTGGTTGTTAATTAAAAAATTACAATTTTTTTTTTATTACATGACTCTTTCTCATTGTTAGCATGGGAACAATATTGCCTTAATACTTCTTACATACTAAGTGGAAATAGAGCTCCTTCTCCAGTTAATTTTTTTCTAGAATTGGACTATATTATTCTTCCTTTGGTTGGTTACCACCAGAAAAAACAATACAGTTTGGACTGAAGGGTAATACAACAAATAATGTAAAGTTTTGAACAAAAGACTGAGCTTCAGCAGGTTTTATTTATAACACTCTGAGAGGCCTGAGGAAACAGAAGCACTGAAGAACTACCATATTCAGATCTCTTACCTTACACTCAGAAAATACAATCTTTGAAAGGAATGGTGGCTAAAATCATAATTATTAGCAAATTTCTTTCTTTTATCTCTTTCCTTCTTCCACTTTTGTTTCTATCTACTTCCTTTTGTCCATTTCTTTTGCCTCTTTCCCCACTAGTGGAATTTGAGATAAGAAAAGGTGCTGAATATGTTACTCCTGTGTACTTAGCTTAGTATTAAAGAGTTTCAATATAGTCTTTCTATGTTACAGTCTAGCCTCTCTCCACTTCCAATCAAACCTGTCCTCTCACTATTCCTCCTTCCATGTTTTTGCTTTTTCTTACCCTGATTTTAACCTTGAAATTTTAGAATCTCTCAATTTCCAATAACTGAACTAATCACCAAAACATACTATTTGTACACTTACAATTTTTAAAAACAAAAATCCAGTGAACATAGCTGTATGTAAAAAATACATTTTCACTGCTCATTTGGTCCCTTGCAATATGTTGAAAGCTGCATCATGCCATGGAGCATGAAGCAAAAATAGAATAAAACTGTTTCTGCTGAAATTTTTAAGTGAAGAGCACCACCTTGTGGGGACATATGCTTAACTATATTACATGAAATGGATGACAGAATTGATATAGGAATACAATTTAGTTTTTAAAAAAATTTATACTATTAATAAATTATTACTGTAGAAAGAAAACATACTTTTTACTAAAAAGGATAGAAGGGTTAAATGTGAAAATTTTCTCAGTTTGTTATATTCTATGAATCACTAAAAATAGTCTATAAAATTGCTAATGATCACTTTTATATAAATATTAATTCTATTAGAGCTAATATTTAGCAGAAAATTACAGTTATAAGAATTTATTAGTATGACCTAATCCTGGAAAGCCTTTACAAAGTAAATTCAAAATTGAGAAAATGTGTTTAGTGTGTTCACCAACTGACATCTCAACAGTTTAGGCTGGGTGTATTCATGTAAATCTCTTATCAGTTTGCCTGACTAATTTTTGATCAAGGTGTAAGATATTTGAATGAAGTAATGCTTCCTTGATGTATACTGGGGAACCGATTACTTAACAAAAGTGAATTTTATTATTTTAATTTAAAAATGTGCACTACAACACACTATTGCCACTTACTGGTAATGTTTTTTCTGGAGTTTTTTAGGGTACATTGTCTTTAATTTTTTAATAGCATGTATTTGATGCTTTTAATGTTTCCTAGAATTAACTTTTAAAAATTTAACCTCTTTTTGGCTAAATTGTTGCTGGTTAAGTTTCTCACTTGACATTGTTTCATCTAAGTTGGCTTTGATAGGTTGGAATAGTTTTTTATTTTGACCCTTCTGGAAGACAACTGTATATAGCAGAGATAGTGTAAACTGGAGAGGGGGAAAGGGCTGAGGGTCAAACATAGGTTAAAAAACATATATATATATATGTATACATATGTAGGAAAGTAGAAATGGAATATTATTGGTGATAACATGCTTGATTAAGACACTATGCAGTTTATCCTAGATGGGAACTACATTTAGTGTGTTGTGATGATGCTCAGGGAATGAGTGTTAGGTAATATAATATAAAAAAAAAAGGTTGCAGGAGAAATTTTATTCTACACATTTAATCACTATACATCACTAAGCTTTTACATCAAATTTACCCTATGTGAATATACTTCATACTAGTCCAGTTGAGGATACAAAACACATTGTTATCAATAGATAATAATCCATTTCTGTGTTCCATAAATGTCTTGCCTCTCTATTTTCTTCCTTCTTTCCTTATACTCTCCTCCTCTCCTCTGAAATAGTGTGTTGATATTCATTCTACAAAGGGGATCCCATGGCTAGAGTGCAGTATTTTCCCTGAAATGTGAAAAGAACATGGTTTTCATCATCTTTCAAAATCAAACACTGTAATTAAACTTGGGAACAACCAAATTATCTTACTACTTTTAGGTATTAGGTCATACCAGTCTTCTGTGTTGAAACCACAGAAGAATAAGATTCTTTCCATGTTCTTTTTTCCAATTATTGTTTTGCATATACGATTTTGTTTAGCCAGTTTATTTTCCACTGTGTTCTGACAACATTAAGTTATTAAGTGCTGAGAGAGTTATCACTATTGGGATTATAAAATCTAATTTTGATTTTGGAGATTGCTGGTATCCTTATACATTTTTTATTCTGTTCCTTGTTCCTCATTCTTCAAATTTTGAGTCATTTATGTACAATGTGAACATAACTGTGTGTCTTCAGTGAACTGTAAAGGATCAGTTATAAAAACTGAATCTTGCTTTTGATCAGGTGACTCTGAGTCCAGTTCCCCAACCTGATAAGAAATCATTTCACTCTCACATCATCCAACGTGCATGTTACTATATTTTTTTCTAAGATCCTTGAGTCACATAATCATACACATCAGGATTATTGGGGTGTGGCAGTATTTATCTCTCTTATTACCAAATATAATTCAAATAATTCTTCTAGTGCCTTTCATTCATTGTTTATTACATATAATAAAAATGTGCCAACATTGAAGAACTAAAACTGTAACCTCGCTGTACTTTGTATAATTTACAGGAATCTTTATGTAGAGTCTTTATAAAAGCTTTAGAAAAAATATCCACAATTGTACTGTAGTTGGCCATCAGGTGGTGTTGGCATTACGATGGCTGGATCCCACATGACTGACCGCAGCTCAAGTCCAGCAGGAAAAGCACCCTGTGCAAGTTCGTGTGGATGTGTCCCCAAAATCCCAAGAGGAGAATAGATTGTCGTGTGGCTACCTGTTCGATAGGGTGCTTTCTTACTTTCCCCCTCTCTCTGTTTTCTCCTTACAGCAATAACTAAAAAAGAAAGAAGTATTTTATTGATTCAGAGGATCTTTAATATTTATTTATTTATTTATTTATTTATTGCCTTATTACCATCAGATATTTAAAAGAGAAAGAACAAGGTGTGGAGATATATGTGTGGTCTTAATGTAGCAAATGTTTAGCCTGTTCTGATTATTACAGAATCAGAAAAGTGAGAATACTTGCAGTTATCTTTCAGTTTTTGATGTTCATCAGATACCTATCCTTCAGAGAGATGATATGTCACAACAAGTTCTTGTGAATAAATGTTAGATAATAATCCATTTGCCTTTTTACCTAAATGAGAGTGTTGAATTATGGTATATTTGATAATTTAAACAATTTGTGTTGTGAGCATGAATTGAACTAATCTATATATATATATATATACACATACATGCATACATTTGCAAGTGCTGGATATATGTGTAGTATTTATTAACATTGTTATCAGATCCTTACGAAAGTCCTGTTGCAAATAAAAATGTCAGAGGATGATAAGTTCTGTACAGATGTAAAAACTGAGGCCAAAGTGATAACTCCATAAAAATCTTAAGTTATTCAATGTAGTTCCTTTATAACTAGAACTTATCTGTTATCTTTTTAAACCTATTTAGTACTCCTTTAATTTTCAGTTTTATAAGCATGTGTGTGTGTCTAAGTCTTATTATAATAAGACTTATGAAAGAACCAAAACTATTGAAATCATCTGTAATATTTGATATTGCAAGCCTGGGATAGCTGCAATAGTGTCGTATCAGAGGGCATATTTATATTTCAATAAGTTTAATCAATAAAAACTTCATTCCAAGGAGATAATATGAAAGTGTGAAATACAATATGCAGGTATAATAGTGGAAAAATACTGAGTAGAGTAGTTTGACAAGAACAGAATTTCTATAAATGAATAAGCTACATATTACAGGTAACAAGGCACTCTGACACTTACTGGTTGAAACAGTATCCATTTATTTATCCTGTGATTCTATGAAGTGGCAATTTGGGGCAGGCTCTGCAGGGTAGGCGTGCTGATTAGGGCTAGACGAAGATGACCGTGGCTGGGCCTGCTCATAGGACAGTGGTTAGATTTCAGGTCAAGGGAGCTGGCCCTCCTCAGGTGGTTCTGCTGGGCCAGCTCACCTCTTTCCGTGTTGCCCCTCGTCCTCTTGCTGACCCAAGTCAGAGAACAGACTGAAAAATCTCTTGAGACTCAGATTCAAACTTTGTGCAACCTCGCTTTGGAGCATTATGTGTGCCACAGTAAATCACAGGCCAGCCTAGGCTCAAGATGTGGGTGACTTCTCCACTTGATGGTTGGCGAATCTGCAAAGAACTATGGTTACTTTTGTAATCTAACACAACCAGAACCGTGGCCAGGGAAATGGTACACACACTGTGAGATAATGACCCATGGGACTTGTAATCTGTGAAGTAGGTAAAGAAGGGGGAAATGTCAAGTTAAATTATTTAAATGAAGTGATTTAAAGAAACAACATAATTTATGTGGTTTAAGATTTGCATTGAAGTTGAACTGAATTAAAATCCATTTTACTACCAATCTCTTCCTTGAAAAACTGACTTTAGGAAAATCATTTAATTTCCATAAGCTCCTATAGGTTTTGCATTTGAAAAAAACAAACTGGAAATAATAATGGCTACTTCATTTCACTGACTGTTTGGGATGATGAAGTAAAATCATACCAGTAAAGTGCATAATAATGCACTTGATACAGTAAGGGCTCAAAACTGGCATAAATTAGTAATTTATAGAATACATATTTTTCTTAGTATTATGAATAATATCCTGATTACGACAAAACCACATCTCAGAAGGAAAGATTCATTTGAAAGTAATTCTGTTTGAGATAAGGGTTGATGGCATTGTCAGTGGGCATGGTGGCTGGGGCACTAGAAATTTAAAACTAGAGCTTTAAATAGAACACAGAGATAAAGATTCCCATTAGCAAGATGATAGCTGAAACCAAGGTGCTCTATTCTGTTCTCTCACTAGTAATAGCAAATATCTGAGACTGGGTGATTCATACAGTTAATGCTTCGAAGGTCTGGGTTCAAGAGGCCACATCTGGAAAGGGTCGTACTGATGGGTCCCCCAGCAAGACAGAGCAGAGCAGGATGCACATACCTGTGACCGTGTGTCTGTTTCCATGTCATTCTCTCTCTTTGAAAGGTCATGGCTTCATCCCCATGACCTTAATTCTAATCTCCTCTCAAAGGTCCCACCTTTAGCACTATTGTCCAATTACATTGTCACTCTCTCAATCACATCACAACCAGATCTCAACACATGCATGTGGGGGAGATGCACTCAGACTGTGGCCCGTGGGGATACAGAAAATATGGAGCAAAGATCTATGACGAAAAGAGCAGGCAGCCAAAACTCAATATTTAGGAATGGAGATTAGATGATAATTAATTTGGCAAGTTGGATTAGATGTGTAGGATAAGACGATGCTCTTGTTGTTGTTTGTTTTTCTGGCACTGAGCTTTTGCTCATCCTGTTTTCAGTCATGCCCATCATCACCAACTGTTAGAATCCCATTCTCCTGCAAAGATTTATATCACGTCTCTCCTACTTTCTTTGCTGGATAATCTTAGTCCAAATTATAGTATAGGTAAATAATAACAGCTCAAGAAAGATTCTAGTAAGTAAAAAGAATATACGTAATTTGAAATAAACAATGACTCCAAATCTTATGATAGTCCTTCAGGTATTATAGACATTAAATGTAGACATTATACATGCATATAAATTTATATATAATATTTATATTTGAGGGTCACCAATGATGCCTAAGCTTCTCCTAAACTTAAATATTTCAAAAAATTTAGGGTTTCTCCTTATAGGTGAGGGTAGACTTAGCACTACCAGCTCTAAATGGTAATAATTTATTTTAACTGATATAGAAAATCAAGACATCATCTGGTTCCTATGAAAGCAAATGGACATTTATTTTATTAAGGTGGTTTATATTTTCAAAAGATGCTTTCTCCAATGGCCCACCATGGGTAAGAGGGTTGTTTAGATTATCGACAATTTTGTCCTTATTTCTGTTGCTATATTTGTATTATCAAAGGGGATGTCAAAGGAGATTATTTTTCTCTCTTTCAAAAGTGACAATACAATCAAACTTTGTCCAAAACAAAATGACTATCAAATGGGTTTTTTCCTACTGAGATGTGTTTTTGTCATAAGCAGACTATTACTCATTATACTACTAAGAAAAACAAATTCTATAAAAAAGTACAGCATTTCTGAGCCGTTATTATATCATTATATCCATTATATACTACTGTATCAATGTAAACTTTTAGTTAAAATATTATATCATTTTTTGATTCTATTTAACAGACATTTATGTAGCATATGATACATAAAATATGCTCTTGTTTATCAATTTTAAAAGAGCATTTATAAGATTTATGTAAAAGACATATATCTCAGCTTTCTTAATTTAAATCTAAAAAAACATTTCAGAAGGTGGTAGAACCTGTTGTGAACACATATTGCTGACTTTAGGAAAACAACATTTTTCAACTGAGTAGACATCTTTGTGAGTGTGGGTAAAGGGAATGTGAGTCATGCTGGAGGTGGGAGGAAATGTGGGTGGTTGTATTTTATTTTTTTAGGCTGTGGGTGGTATTTTGATATGTTGGGGATATTTCAAGGCTTGGGAGTGGATGTTCTATTGTAGTTTCTATTTTCTTTTGTCAGGGATGTGCTGGAAGTTGTTTTTATTGCAGATGGTATTTGGTAATTTGATCCAGAAAGAACTGTTCATGGAGAAAAAGTGAGGCGAAATTGATACTAGTCAAACATCCTCCTATATTACTCATATGGTAGTTGTTATTGCTTTTCTGGCTGTATTTTGTCTCTTAATTAGATCCTGAGGAATAAACGAGATGTTGGCTTTCATATTTTATACACTGAAAGATTTGACCATTCCCTTAATAGCAAGTACTTCCTTCAGAAGAGGGAAGAGAAGAATGACTGGACACAAGAGAAATATGGGGAAACAGTTCCAAAGTACATTGAAGAGGGGGGAAAATGTAAGGCAAAAGGAGAAAAACCTGAAAACATTTTCTCCTATTTGCATTAGAGCAAGGAGCTCTAAAAAACTCCTCAATAGAGTCTCTAAATGTCTAAGATGATTTTTATTCTGCAAGGGTCTTACGTGGATGAACTCCGTTAAACAAGTTCCATTCTCAGTTCTCCAACTTCCAATCTTACTTCTTTTGTTACCCATAAAAATCATCAAAATTCTTGGTTCCAAGTGTAGTTGTGAAAATTATCTCACTCTAAAGATAATTTGTTCCTGGGACCAGCAAGTGGCATGGTGGTTAAGGCCCTGGACAGTCCCATGTGGCCGACCAGGATTCAAGTCCTGGACCTGGTGGCTTGCTTTCTCACTTTCTTCTCTCTCTCTCTCTGTGTGTGTCTCTCTGGTCAAATTAAAATGAAGGAATGTGAATGAATGAATAAATAAATAAATAAATAAATAAATAAATCTTAAAAAAAAAAAGATAATTTGTTCCTTAATGTTCTCTCTCTTTTTACTGCCACGACCCTGGCCCCAGTCACTGCTGTGTCACAACTGGATTTCTGCAGCAGCCTCCTCATTAGGTTCCTTTCACACAGTATCACTTCCTCAAAAGTCAGCAAATTCTGTACTAAGCACTTTTAAACACACATATCTGATCACAGCCGAGCTGCCATTGCATTCTAGACAAGCAAATTGGAAGCACAGGAGGTGGTAGCCAAAATGCTGGAGTGCTCACTCCTCACTTACTGACTGAATGAGCGAATTGGTCGATCAGCAAAGATCTTAAAGGCAGGTGTATGGTGGTGCCATAGGGTATGTATGTTTTAATAGGTATCACGTGATACCACACTACAATGCTGTAACTATTCACATAGAAAACATCCATTAGATAAGCACTGGAAAGTGACAGGATACCCCACAATGCAATAATATAAATTTAAAGTAATAATTTTTATTTATTCTGACTACTACTATGGCTATACAATATAGTACAAATTTATAAGTGGAATATGTAGTTTTGTGTATATAATTCATGTACTGACTACTGACCGACTGTAGGAGCAAGACAAAGACCGAGAAAGGGGATTCCTGAGACTCCTGCAGGTGGAAAGAGGGATCCCGCATGCTGGAGAACTGCTTATAAGTCCAATCCATCATTAGACAGGTAGGTTAAGTGAGGAGCAACTGAACTGATATTTCTACTACTGAAGTTTACCTGAGTTCTGGTTCTATTTTAAGACCTCAAAGTACAAATTCAGCAATACGCTCATATTTTTTTCTGTATTATATACTTCAGTGAATGGCTCTACCATCCTGCTAGATGTTCCAGCTCAAAACTAGGATATCATATTTGAATCTTCTTTTTCATGACCTACTATCCCATTAACAACTTCCATCAATCTGATTATCAAAATATATCTTGAATCCAAACATTTCTCTTTCTTTTTACTGCCACAACCCTGGCCTCTGTCGCTGCTATGTTCCAACTGGATACCTGCAGCAGCCTCCTCATTAGGTTCCTTTCACACAGCATCACTTCCCTAAATTAGTCACCAAATTCTGTACTTAGCATCTTTTAAACACGTGTATCTGATCATAGCCTAGCTGCCATGGCATTCTAGAGAAGCAAGTTGGAAGTATAGAAAGTGGTAGCCAAAGTGTTGGATACCTCAACCTAAGTTTGAGAGGTTGTTACTGGATGCGACAGAGCCAAGGTATGACCATGGCTTGGGTATCAAAGATGAACTAGGGACCAGCAGTTAGCATAAGGGCTATGTCGCTGGATTCCCATGTAGTTGACCGCGGTTCGCATCCCGGACCCAGTGACTTAGAACTCATGCCGGGCACATGCGCGTGCATGCCCAAGATCCCGAGAGGAGAATGAAGAAGGGATTGTGGCGTGGTCATCCCTTCTGGGGGGTGATTTCTTGCTTCCTTTCTTTCTGTCTCTGTCTGTCTGTCTGGCGAGCACACGTGCCTTATAGCTAAAAAAACTCTCCAAAAAAAAAAAAAAAAAGATAAACTAATGGAGGTGAGGAGACTGAAACACTGAGAAGTCAGGATGTTAAATTTCCTGAGTAGATTTTCAAGTCAGAGAGTGGTGCAAAATAGGGTTTGAGGGACCAGCAGTTAGTGTAATGGCTATGTCACTGGACTCCCATGTAGTCAACCGCGGTTTGTGTCCTGGACCCGGTGACTTAAAATTCACGCTGGGCACGTGTGTGTGCGTGCCCCAGATCCTGAGAGGAGAACGGAGGAGAAGGGATTGCGGCGTGGCCATCCTCCCTGGAGGGAGATTTCTCGCTTTCTGTCTCTCTGTCTCTCTGTCTGTCTGGAGAGCGCATGTGCCCTATAGCAAAATCCTCTCAAAAAAAAAATAGGGTTTTAATTAAAAAAAAATTATCAAGGAGTTAAAGTTAGTAATAAATAAGGTTAAGTGACTAGGGAGGAAGAGTTAGAAATACTAGTTGACAAAAAGAAGAATAATTTTTTATAAATATTGATGATATAAACTTCAAAAAAGGAAACATTTGAAGCAAAAAGTAGGAAAAATATTTTGACAATAGTGGATATCTTTCTCCGCTTTCTGCTACTTTAAATCAGTACCATAGACTGAGTAATTTATAAATAGTAAAAACGTATTTGACTCATGATCATGGAAACTGAAAATTACAAGCATGTGGCAGGGACCTCATTCCATGACAAAAGGGTAGAAGGCAGAAATGGCCTCATGAGGAGCAGGAAAGGGACATTTTCATAACAATCTGGGTCTTGAAATAACTAACCCACTCCCACAATAATAAGACTAATAATTAACCTTAATGCCTAATCACTCTTAAAAGTGACCTACTCACCTCTTATAAACCTCATCTCAGGACCAGCAGATGGTGTAATGGCTATGTCACTGGCCTCCCGCAAAGTTGACCACAGTTCAAATTCTGGAACTGGAAGCTTAAATCTCGTGTTGGGTGTATGTGCATGCATCCGCAAGATCCTGAGGAGAGAATGGAGGAGAAAGGATTGCAGCATGGCCATCCCCCCTGGAGGGTGATTTCTTTCCTTCTGTCTCTCTATCTCTCTGGTAAAGCGCCTATGTCCTATAGCAAAAATCTCTCTTTAAAAACAAAACAAACAATAACACAACAAATAACTCACCTCTTGGGGCCAGCAGGTGGTGTGGTGGTTAAGGCACTGGACTTTCACATGGCTGACAATGGTTTAAACCCTAGACTCATTGGCTTGAAAATCACTCCAGGCATGTGTGTGCATGCCTAAAATCCCAGGAAAAGAATGAGGAGAAAGAATTGTGATATGGCCATCCCTCTTGGAGAGTTTTGTTGGGGATAGTCAAACCATAGCAGAGAAATTGGAGGATACAACTTTACCACTTTTGTGAGTAACCAAAGATAGAAGTAAACTCATAGAAATTAATTTTTTTTTACATTTTTATGGTTATTTTTAAACTTCTTTTTCTCTTCCATGAATAAGAGAAATGGAGATTGGGGGGAGAGATAGAGAGAGACTCTTCACAGGTTCTTAATGGTGATCTACCCCTAGTCCTCAGCCAGTGCTGA
This sequence comes from Tupaia belangeri chinensis, assembly GCF_000334495.1. Taxonomy (NCBI): domain Eukaryota; kingdom Metazoa; phylum Chordata; class Mammalia; order Scandentia; family Tupaiidae; genus Tupaia; species Tupaia belangeri. The sequence goes on along the minus strand of NW_006159547.1, from coordinate 8,015,807 downwards.
ATCATGGGCACATACATGTCTAGAGTGTTCTGGAAGGTCTCTGGACATGGAGCTAATCATATTTCTCTATATCTCTTTTAAAGGCCACATTTATATCTTTTAAAGATATTCATAGGGACTAAAGATAGCATAATGGTTATGTTGATGAACTCCCACATAATCAACTGTGGTTTGAGTCCTTGACCTGGTGTCTTAAAACTCATGCTGGGTGCATATGTACGCATACCCAAAATCCTGAGAGGAGAATGGAGGAGAAGGGAGTGTGGCAGGGCTACCCCCCACCACCCTGCCAGGGGGGTATTTCTCCCTTTATTTCTCTCTGGTGAGCGCACACACCTATAGCAAAAATCTCTCAAAGAAAAAAAGATATTTATGTCCCTTTTCTTTGTCACAAGAACTAGATCATTTGGAACTGTGTCTCTTTATTTTTTTAAGCTTACTTAAATTTCTTTTCATGGCAGAGTAAGAGAAAAGTAGTCACCCTTGACAGGGTCTCATGATGTAATACTCCAGCTCCACACCCTGCCTTCCAGTTAGTGATGATTATGGCACGCATGCATGCACCTAGCCTGCTTTTCAGGTCCACCTGGGGACAAACAGCAGCCTGCCATGTGCTCCAGTGTTGCAGATTGGGGCTCTGTGCCACCATGGCTGGCTCTGCCTGTGCCACTTTGTGGGAGAGTAAGCTGTGGCACAGGATACCTATGTGAGATGAAAAGAAGTATGTATATTGTCTCTTCACTATTCTTTAAGCTCTGAGGTAATTGAAACCAAGGGTGTCTGAGTTTACCTTTGCTAAATATCTTCCTGGCATCTAAGTACTCAGCCTAAATTGTTAAACAAATATTATCACTTAATAATTGATTCCTAGTCCTAGCAGTTTCACTGACTAAGGGAAGAATCAGGCATGTAAGCCAATGTTAAAGTTACAATGTGATCAGTTCTAGAAGACCATTTGTGTAAAAGGGTTCCACATGATAGGAGCTGAGCATAGAGATGGCTGAACCTTGAGCTAGGTATGGAAGGGTTCAAGTGTTTGCCAGGGAGATAAAGGGAAGTAGGCTCAGTCACACCAGTGGAAGTCAAAGGGTGCTGCTGCTTGAGGCTGGGGATGTGTGGAAAGCCCAGGTTCAGTTCCTGGCCCAATCTGGACAGGCTGAGCATAGAACCACGCACCTGGAGTCCTAACTGACTAGGAGGCCAGAGCAGGGGAATTCTGACATGAGAGCCTGTCAAAAATATCTTTCTCTCTTACCCTCCTTCTCTCTTTCTGTGCTCTTTCTCTCTTAAAACAAATAAAGGGAAGTAACAATTAGAAAAAGGAAGAGCAGACTATGAAAAGAGAATAACATGAGTAACAATAGCATGAACTTACAGAATATGTTCTTAGTAAATCATCTTACAGTGAAAGTGTAGAGGGAGAGCTTGCTTGAGGAAATAAAAGAAAGGTAGACCAAACATTCTGAGGGGTCCTTTAAGTCTCATTCTAAGGATTTGGGACATTATTTTGTAAGCTGCCTCTGCTTTTGCTTTTGCTTTTAATATCATAAAGTGATAATTGAAAAATAATCAGATTTATATCCAAGGACTATTAACTGGTGGCAGTAGAGAGATTAATTTCTAGAGAGAGAGAAAGAGGTGCAAGATGAGGTGCAAAGTTACTACAACAGACCAAGTAGAAGATAATTTTATAAAGTATTTGCAGAGTCTTCATAGTTAACAATGAATATCACTTTGGCAGAAGCGGGAATGAAGCATGAAGGATCTAGACAGAAATATGGGTAGCCATGGAGACTCTTTCTAAAGTGGATTGCATAAATAAAGGCTAATACAGATGTATCTATTTATAAAATTCCAATATTTCAAGTGTATATGTGAAGGGTAGACTGCATTTTCCAAAAATGGCCATACTAGTGTCTCCTAGTCTACATGTTCTTCTTAAAACGTGACTTTGATAGTTCTCCCAAAGAGATGAAATCGATTTTCCCTCCTCTTGAATCTGAGTAGGTTTGTGACTTAGGCAGAAATCAAAACAAGGAATTTAGTAAGTGAATGGTCTATAATGCAGGGCTTTTATAAACAAAGTCAGTAAGATACAAGAGATCTCACCCTAAGGTGTATTCATCTTAGCTCACATATGGAAGACAAGCAGTAGAGATGTTTTCCACCCAAAACCCATTAGAATAAATTTCAAATATTTTCATAGTTGCTACCATTGTCTGTCATCAGAAATATGTAATAAAGTCTCGATGTTGTAGACCATTTTCAGGATACACACAAAATGTTTTAAAATCACATCTCGTATTACCTGTAAGTGACAATATGTGTTGGAGGTTAAAGCTATTATATATTACTTGGTAAAGACAACATGTACAGAAAATTTTAAAGGACATTTTACCCATGATATTGAGATTAATATCTAAAAATGATATAAGAAAAACTTTTAGAACATCAGAAAGGAAGAACAAATAAGTAAGAGACAAAAATATGGGTAAATCTCATAGACTCTCTTCTCTGTGGTTTTTAGAATTGTGCTCACAGGCCCAGCTTCAGTGGTGACCACTGCTACGATGCTGTGTTCCATAGGCTGGGCCCACATGGGAGACCAGTGTTTGACTGTGGGTCCAACCTAGAGGCCAGACATGGTGGCATGAACTTATGAACTCAGCAACTCAGGGAGGCTGAGGCAGAAGGATCATGACACTTAGGTTGGACTGGCAACATAGTGAGACTCTCCAGAGAAGAGCTAGACACTGAGAGGCTAAGACAAGAAGGTCAAAACAGTGAGAGCCTATCTTAAAATTTTTTTTTAGAGCCTAGCAAGTGACATGGTGATTAAAGCACGGGATTCCCACATGGCTGAACATAGTTCAGGTCCCAGATCCATCACCTTGAAAATCATTCTGGACTCATGGGCAAGCATGTCAAAAATCCTGAGAGAAGACTGGAAGATAAGGGATTGGGTGTTTTTTCCCCTCCTCCCTCCCTCTCTCTCTCTCTCTTTCTCTCTCTCTCTCTCTGGTGAGCACATGTGCCCTATAGCAATAACCTAAAATTAAAAAAATAAAATAATTGATAAGTAAAGCTTAATGATTGAAATAAAAAGTATTACACTGTCTAATGTGATTCTCAAAACTAATTATGGTATGTAATGACTCTGAAAATTGTATTATGATTTGCAGCATTGTTCTTTCAAGGAAAAATATTCCACTTTTTGCCACAAGAGGCCAATGCAAAAGCCTATGGGGAAAGGAACTGATTTCAAGACATGAAAACTGCTCAATTGCAGTAAGTTATAGACAGACTTTCCAGCTCTTGCTCTTGTAAGTTGCAAACTTACAACTGGATTGGGCTACTTTATCAGTTCACTCAATGGCCACAAGTAATTATTTTGCTCTAAAGAATATGAAATGAAAAAGCTGAATTTTTTTTATTCCACAAAATAAGCTTATAGAAATCCTTGTTTTATAAAAAATGGGATTAGTTTCTTGAAGCATAAGCATTCAAAGATGGAATGAAGCAAACTTCTTGCCTCGTCCACAATTTAAACTTGGCTCTAGAATTCATATTGGAAATGACAAAAAATGCAAACCTTCAAACCAACCAATTACACAGAACAATCCATAAGAACAAAACCCACTGTTGCAAAGATCATTTCATGTTTTCCTGGTTGAGTCTTTAGACATTACAGAACAAACAGATATTTTTACAAGTGTAAGAATCTCCAGCATTTATTTGGATCTATTTTGGTGTGCTAAGGCCACAAAATTGCATTACTGGAAAGGATAAGTTAAACATTTTTGTTTATATTCAAAGCCACTACAAAGTGAACACCAGTTTGTGGATTTTTGGTTTTTGTTTGCTTTTAATTTGCTGTAGGGCACATGCATTCACCATAGAGACAGAAATAGAGAGAAAGAGAGCAAGAGAGCGAGAGCGAGAGTGAGGGCAAGAGTGAGAGAGAGAAAGTGAGAAAGACCCACTGGGGAAATAGCCACCCTAAAATTCCTTCTCCCGTTTTCTCTTGGGATTTGGGGCATACACATATGGCATGTTTTTAAGCCACCAGGTCCAAGACTAAACAGCATAGTTGGCAATGTGGAATCCAGTTACCTTAATGACAATGCCATTGACTGAGTCTAAAGTGAACACCAATTTAATACAAGAGAATCTCCTTAAATAGATTTTTACCTCCAAGCATTGCCAAAGCATCCTGCAGAGTTTAAGGTACCTGGCACTTTCATTTTTGGAATGGAAATACTTCATATTTTTCTGAGCTCTTAATAAAAATGCAGCCAGGGGACCAGCAGTTGGCATAATGGCTATGTTGCTGGAGTCCCATGTAGTCGACCGTGGTTCGAGTCCCAGACTCGGTGGCTTAAACTCACGCCAGGCACATGTGCATGCATGCCCAAGATCCTGAGAGGAGAATGGAGGAAAAGGGATTGTGGCATGGCCATCCCACCTGGGGGGTGATTTCTCACTTTCTGTCTGGCTTTCTGGAGAGTGCATGCGCCCTATAGTAAAAAAAATCTCCAAATAAATAAATAAATAAGAATTCAGAATTACAAAATAAGACAATAAGAAAAAACTAAGAACAACAGCCAAGCTCTCCATTACCCACCATAGTCCCGTATACATGGAACAAAACCAAAAATTTCTTAGACACCATCCTAATAAGGAGTTATGGCTAATTTTATACTGTTCTATCTGGTCTAATATTTTTCATCTACTCTCATTATATTTAATTGTATAATCATCTATTATATATAAATGCTTTGTTTATTAAGTTTTTTTTTCTTTGCTATATGGTGCAAAGGAGAGAGTCAGAGACAAAGAGAGGGAAAGTGAAAAATCACCCCCCTCAGAGGAATGGCCACAGCAAAATAACTTCTCTTCCTTTCTCTTGGGATTTTGGACACACATGCACATGCCAAGCATGATTTTCAAACAGCCAGGTCTGGGACCAGAACTATAGAGTAGGTTATGTGGGATCCATCCACGTTAACCACCACTCCACCTGCCTACCCTCAGTTTATTTTAGATTTTTTATTCTTTGCTTTTAAAATTCTCCTTATCTAGACTTTGTACTTATGTCTATCATATCCTTTGCCTGGCTAGTTCCTCTTTAGCTTTTGTTCTTTTTAAAAAGATAATTATTATTTTAAAAATTTATGATAGAGATCTTATCAGTCCATACACAAAAGAGAGAAAGAATAGGAAAGAAGCACCCTCAACAGGAACTGGTCGGCGTGATCCCCTTCCTCAAGTCTGTAGGATCTTTTCCAGGTGTGTTACAGGTAGACTAGGCTCAGGGTCCAGACCCACAGCTGGGCATGGGCTTCTAGCCCTGCAGGCCGGTATGCTACTGACTGTGCCGCAGAGACGGGACCGCCCCATTAACTTTCAAGAAGCAATTTAGTAGTCACCTCTATGGGCATATTTTGCTGTCTTGTCAAACCTACCTATGATTACAGTGAAATTGAATTGCTTGAGTCCCCAGGTGACCCCCAGACCATGCCATTTCATATCATATTGGAGTTCTCTATATCCAAAAGGAGACGATATGAAATTTACTATAAATATCCATACCTAGCCCAATGCTTAGCACATATTTCCAATATCTGGTTCACTAAATATTTTCTAAGAGAAAAATCAGCCTTTTCCTGTACAATCATTCCTAGGACTTTCTAGAGATTATTCTTGTTAGGATAAGAAAGAGAAATCCCAAATGTATCCCATGTATATGCAATTGGAAAATGCTTCCATTTCCTATAGCCCCCTTTACCATGAAAGGACATTGTAATAAAAATACCAACAATCAGGGCCAGAAGGTAGTATGGTGGTTAAGGCACTTGACTCCCACATGGCTGGAGGTGGTTCAAGTCCCAGACCTAGTGATTTGAAAATCACACTGGAGGCACATGCATATGTACCGAAAATACTGAGAGGAGAATGGAGAAGGGATTGTGGCATGACCATCCCCCTTGAGAAGTGATTAATCACTTTCCCTTTTTCTATCTCTGTTGAGGTCACATACCCTATGGCAAAAACCTAAGGGGGGGTTTAAACAAAAACAAACAAAAAAACAGTCTCAGTTCTTGGAATTAGATTTAAAAACCTGACCACAAAAATCATGTTTATTACTTACTAAATATATGAATATGATCAAGCTTTTTTTTTCTTTATCTTCTGCAACACTCAGTTTTTCTAATTAATGTAGGTACTCCAAAGGGGTGGGTAAGAATTTTAAGTGTGTTAAACCAAGTAAATTTAACAGAGTGATTCATAAATTAGAAGTAATCATTATTTTTCCTAGTCTAGATGAAAATAAGTTGAGATTTCAGTTTGGGCTCCAGTGCCACTGAGCATGAGAGTACCAACAGCTAAGATAATGATTTTGTTGGCCAGAATCTACGTGACTAGGAAGAGAAGAGTACATGGCTCAGAGCCTCTCCAGCCATCTAAGATTCCAGGGCACAGGAGGTAGCCTTTGCCAGTAGAAACAGGACCCTTTACACACATTTGGCTTGCTCTTTATTTGCTCAGAGGCTAAAAAAGATTGCGTTTGTAATTTGCAGCTATTCTTTCTTATCTCTGGCTCAGGTGAGAAGTTCAATGTATTGTGTAACTCTGATCAGCAGCTAAAGGCAACTGATGATAAAGTAAGAGAATTGGAAAGGCAAAGAGCAAGAATGAAGTCACAAAAAATTTATTTTCAGTATAATATTTTTCCTTCCATCATACTGTTAGGCTTTTGGTATTGCCTTGATCTCTTTGTTACCTACTATTGCATTTTTAAGAATATTGATAGAATATACACTTGAATAATTCTGCAGATGATCTACTTTTTTTATGTGTAACTATACGTGCATATATGTACATATATGCCTCATGTATTTGTAAGCATACACATATAGAGGAATTTATTATATGTTTTTCAAATGCTGCAAGCATGATATTTAAGAGAAATTGAATAACTTTATCAGGTTGGCTAGAAAAGTTCACATTGCTTAATATTTATAAAATTATTTTGGGTGATATTTGTAATTATTATAATAAAAAATTGATAACTAGTCTATGATGTCTTTCCTTTCTTATGGAGAGAATTTCTTGATGTACAAGGTTCTTGAATTTCAAAAACATAAATCAATTTATCATGTCTGCATTTCCTATTAATGAGTATTTTTCTGAGGTATTAAAAATCCAGTGTTTTAATACGTAAGTGTTGTATGTATATATGAAGTACGATGTGAATTTTCAGTACAAGTATGCAATGTATAAATGACTCCTTCAGGTACTAATCATTTCTACCATCTCAAACATTTGCCATTATTTTCTGTTGTAAGTATTCAGAATTTTCTCTTCTAATAATTTAGACATACACATTGAATTATTGCCGACTATAGTTACTCTACTATATAATGCTTTAGAATTCATTCCACCTATCTGTTTGCACATTTACATCTGTTACCTAAGGTCTCCCTATTATCCTCTCCTCTTCTTTCTCTTCCCAACTTTTACTGCGTACCATTTCACCCTCCAATTCTATTCAATCAAACCTTTTAGCTTCCTCTGATAAGTGAGGACATACAGTATTTGTCTTTCCATGACTGGCTTATTTCACTTGGCACTATTTCCTCCCTTTTCATCCATATTGCTTCACATGACAAAGTTTCATCCTTTTCTGTGATTGAATATATTCTTTTATGGTATATATTACCACGTTTTTTAATCCATTCATCAGTTGTTAGGCACTTAAATCAATTCCACACCTTAGATAGTAGGTTGGAGCAAAAGTATTTGCAGTTTTGGACCATGGATTATAAATAATTTTTTTTTTTAGAGATTTTCACTGTAGGGCGCGTGCGCTCACCAGACAGACAGAAAGAGACATAGAGACAGAAAGCGAGAAATCACCCCCCAGGGGGGATGGTCACGCCGCAATCCCTTCTCCTCCATTCTCCTCTTGGGATCTTGGGCACGCACGCACATGCGCCCGGCGTGAGTTTTAAGCCACCGGGTCCGGGACACGAACCACGGTCGACTATGTGGGAGTCCAGTGACATAGCCATTACGCTAACTGCTGTTTCCCTATAAATAATTTTAACAAGGCTTGAAATATCTTTATTATTCAAAACAGGAACCATTACGATCAACACATTTTTGCCTATGAGAAATAAATTTGTTTATTCCTGTAGCAGAAAAATCCATACTTCAGGGTTTGATGAACTCTTAGAAAGTGCCTTCTGAATCCCACTGGTCATGGAAGTGTTTTCCCTCTGAAAGTTGTTGAAATGCTTGAATAAGTGATAGTCCATTGGCAAGAGGTCAGGTGAATATGGCAGTTGAGGCAAACTTCATAGGCCAAAATGTTAGACTTTTGAAGTGCTGATTGAGCAATACATGGTCGGGCATTGTGGAGAATTGGGCTTTCAGTTGACCAGTGCTGGGTGCAGGCGTTGCAGGTTTCGGTGCTTCTCATTGACTTGTTGAGCGTAATTCTCAGATGTGATGGTTTTGCAGGGATTCTGAAAGCTTTAGTGGATCAGACCCCACCAACCAGTGACTCTGACCTTTTATGGTGCAAGTTTGACTTTGGGAAGTGATTTAGAGCTTCTTCTCAGTCCATCCACTGAGCTAGTTGTTGCTGGTTGTCATATGAAATGCACTTTTTGGGACCAGCAGATGGCACAATGGTTATGTCGTCGGACTCCCACAGTCAACCACAGTTTGAGACTCAGACCTGGCAGCTTAAAACAGGCTGAGCACATGTGCATGTGTGACCAAGATTCTAAGAGGAGAATGAAGGAGAAGGAATTGTGGCACAGTCATCCCCCCTGGGAGTGTGTGGGGGGGTGACTTCTCTCTTCCTCTCTGTCTCTTTCTGGTGAGCACACATATCCTATAGCAAAAAAAATTGCTCTTAAAAAATCCACTTTTCATCGCATATAACAATCTGATCAAGAAATGGTTTGTTGTTGCATAAAATAAGACACTTCAAGGGGCTTGCAGATGGCATGGTGTCTAAGGGTGATGGACTCCCACATAGCCAACCCTGGTTCAAGTCCTGGACCTGGTGGCTTCCTTGCTCACATCTCTCTCATTCTGTACCTCTCTGGTCAAATTAAAATAAATAAAATAAATTAATTAAAAAATTTTTTAAAAAATTTCATTTAACACATTTGTAAAAAAAAGAAAAGACTTCAAAATGACTTTTTTTTTTTTAATTTTGGATTAGGTCATGAGACACCTACTTAGCAAACTTTTTCACTTTTCCAATTTGCTTCAAATGCTGAATGACTATGAAAAAACTTGCCAAGTGTGTGTGTATGTGTCCCCAAAATCCCAACAGGAAGGAGAAGTGGAAGAAATGGAGATAAAATGGAGAAGGTGGTGTGACCATGCCCCATGGTGCGTGTGGGAGGGTATTTTCTATCGCCCTCCCCATGTATCTCTCACTGGCAAGCTCACTTGCTTTATGGCAATTAAAAAACAGTATCACAGTAAACAAAAGGGTCAGATTTCCCCTTCACATACTGATTTCCTTTCCTTTAGATATATACCCAGTAGTGGGATAACTAGATCATAAACTAGTCCTAGCTTTAATTTTTGGAGAACGTACCACACTTTTCCATAATGGCTACACTAAATTACATTTCTTTTCTTTTCTTTTCTTTTCTTTTCTTTTCTTTTTCTTTCTTTTTTTTTTTTTTTTTTGAGAGGTTTTTGCTATAGGGTGCATGCACTCGCCAGAAAGACAGAGAGAGACAGAGAGATAGAAAGTGAGAAGTCACCCCCCAGGGGGGATGACCATGCTGCAATCCCTTCTCCTCCATTCTCCTCTCGGGCTCTTGGGCATGCATGCACATACACCCGGCATGAGTTTAAGCCACCAGGTCCAGGACTCGAACCATGGCTGACTATATGGGAGTCCAGCAACAGAGCCATTTTGCCAACTGCTGGTCCCACTAAATTACATTTCTATCAAGAGTGCAAGAGCTTTCCTCTTTCTCCCCAAATTCGTTGACACTTATCTTTTGTTTTTTTATAACAACCATTCTAACTGGGGTGAAGAGTTAACCTCATTGTGGTTTTTATTTGTGTATATACACATAAATATGACTAAGTACATGAAGTTATTGATAATATATACATATGTATATACAAACATAATTATAGTTAATATACTATGTATCTTATATATACATACATATTTATATACAAAACTGCAGATCTATGTTACAAAAAAATATTGTTTTACTTTTTTTTTTCCTTGGCATATATCCCTTCTGGAAGAGGTAGAAAGGTCAACTAATTTAGTTTACCCAGGGGAGCCTGCTCAGCCTGTCTCTACCTGTGGTCTTTTTCCTCCATTGTTTTGGCTCTGAGTCACTCCTTGCTATTTGAGCAGTGAGAACAACAGAAGGCTGTTAACATCTCGTGCCATTGGAACCTTTTGCTCTAAAATGAACAGGTTCTGAAGCCTACAAATGTTAACAGGAGGCAGTGGTTTCAAAAGAAAGGACTTAATACATATTTTGACTTGTATTCTAAAAGTTAGGTGTAGAAAGTTAATAAAAACGAGGAAGAAAAGGCCTGCTAATTGCCAGTTAGTTCTTGCTAATCAGAATTGGAATACATTGAAAATATATGTGAATCAAAATTGCTTGGCTCAGCCTTCTCTTTTCTAAATAAGGAAACTGAGACCTATAAAGCATAAATAGGCAGTTAGGAATCAATTAATCTTTAATACCATAAGTGCCTGGTTGTATTGATTTTCTTTCTCTCTTTCTCTCTCTCTCCTTCTCTCTTTTTCTCTCTCTCTTGATCTTTCTTTCTTTCTTTGCAGAGAGATTTTTGTTATAGAGCATATGTGCTCACTGGAGAGACAGAGACAGAGACAGAGACAGAAAGTGACAAACCATCTCCGGGGTTTTTTAAACAAAAAGACACACCCCCTCCGGGGGGGGGGGGGGAGATGGCCATGCTGCAATCCCTTCTCTTCCATTCTCCTCTTAGCATTTTGGGCAGACACATACAGACAGTCACTCACACACACACCCTGTGTCAGTTTTAAGCCCCTGAGTCTGGATTCAAACTATGATCAACTATGTGGGAGTCTGGTGACGTAACCATTATACCATTATACCATCTCCTGGTCCCCTAATATTTTTTCTTAAACTACCTCCCCCCCTCCCACCCCGGCCTGAAAGAGATTTTTGCTATAGGGCAAATGCATTCACCAGAGAGAGAGACAGAGAGACAGAAAGCAAGAAATCATCCCCTGGTAAGATGGCCATGCTGTAATCCCTTCTCTCCCACTCTCGCATTCTCCTTTCAGTATTTTGGGCATGTACACACACACACACATATGCCCAGCATGAGTTTCAAGCTTCCAGTTCTGGGGCTTGAACCACAGTTGACTATGTGGGAGTCTACCAATATGATCATTATGCCATTTGCTGGTTCCTCTTAAACTGTCTTTGAGAAAAGAGGTAATTAGCTGATTATGTATGATAGGTAACCAGAAAGAAATTGGTTAGCTATTAGTATTTTATCCTAAACAGTATCTTCTCACTGACAATTATAGTAAATATACACTGGAACTTCATTTTATAAAATAAAAACATTACATTAACTTTATGAATCAAGAAAGTCCATGATTTAAAACTAATACATGACTGCAGCAAACAGTACACTATCCATTGTATTCATTGAATAATTTACTGTTGCCAATAATGAATTTTCAGAAATCAAGATTTTGCTTATAATTCACACTGAAGAATATACATGGAACTTTTATCTTGATGTATTATAAAGTGAATTTCAAGATTACACTTGTTAATAAACTCTGGAAGTATCTACTCGATTAAGGAATAAAAGATAAACTGAAATCTTTTCATTTTGTCATTAGTAGCATTGATATTGCCACAAGAGGGCAACCTATGAAAATAATTGAAACTCCAAGGAACTCGGGAGCTTTCACTTTGTGGATGTCGTTAAGTATCTTTGAAGCAAAACTTAGCATTACTGTCAGAATTTCTAAATGTTTCCATTTCAACTAATCAGTAATTAATTTTTTCCCAAACTAGAAAAATTAACACAAATTAAGCCTTACCTTCTCCTCTAGGTTGTGGTGTTGACAGCTATACTGAAATCAGACTACATCCTTCTGTTAATGATATCTTGGGGAATTGAAAAACAAAGCAAAACAAAACAAAAAATATTTAGAATGGACTGGCACTACTGTCCTAGGACAGTGACATCTTTCCAAGTTCAAAATGACTGTCACTTTAAAAAGCAGTCATGGATTTTGATGATACTTGCCTAATCATTGGTAATGTCATTTTCTGATTTGGGGTATATCAAATAAGACCTAAGACAAAAAAAGAATTTCTTATGGATTAAAATATTTTTGAAAGGTAAAAGAAGTGGATTTATAATTTGCATACTTCCCTATGACTCAAGGAAATACAGCATAAAAATTAAGTTTTCTATCAAAATGGGAAAATTGTTTAGAGGACAAAGAATGATATGGCATACTGAGGACTTCAAAAATCCCTTCCCACTCTATTCTTCCATCCCAACAATCTCTAAAATAATGCACAACATCTAAAATGTATGTTAACTTTTGTTCCCAGGGAAATAATGTGGTAGAGTCCTCTAATTGAATTTCTGGAAGCAGGTGTCTTTTATGATAACATCATCTTAATTTCTGCCAAGAACATAATGTTCAGCACACAATTCCAGTTTTATTAATCCCATTATTGTTCATAGTACTTTTCCCATTCTAGTAGACATACTGCAGGGTGATTCGAACAGTTCAAGAGAGAAATTCTACTGATAGCCCAACATTGTCTTTATTTGGTTTCATACCATAGTTTTCAAGATTGTGCAATGTTTAAATTTAATAAAAATGTAATAATAATCAGATTAAATATTTTACAGAACTATGTTTTCCTTTGTAAGCTTGCTGGCTGGTAGGCTGAATTGCTAGCTTGCTTCTTGCTTTCCTTCTTTCTCCCTCTCTCCTTCTCTCCTTCTTTTCTTCCTTCCTTGCTTTCTTCTCTTTTCTTTTTTTCTCTTTTCCTTCCTTTTCTTTTCTTTCCTTTTCCTTTCTTTTCCTTTCCTTCCCTTTTCTTTCTCTTTTTCTTTTTCTCTTTCTTTTTTTCTCTTTTCTTTTTTCTTTTCTTTCTTTCCTTCCTTCTTTCCTTCCTTCCTTTCTTCCTTCTTTCTTTTTTTCTTTCTTCTTTTCTCTTTTTTCTTTCTTTAAAGATACAGAGACATAGCACCCCCAACAGAGGCTTGATGCCACAATCCACCTCCAGTTTCAGCGAGTCCAAGATCATAAACGCTCATGTGTCTCTTGTACCAGAGAACCCTCTCATGTGGGTGAATCTCACAGAGTGTCAGGTTTTACTGCTGCAGCACCCTCAAACCCCTAGAATTATATTTTGAGTGGTGATCCAGACCTTGTACATGGCCTTAAATTTTATAAATCAAAATAGGCTACATTAGTAAGGCATATCCCTTTGATGTGCAATAGTAAGAGCTTGAAAACAACTTATTTTTCAACTCATGAGGAAGTCTTTCAGATAGTTTTAATGCACCCCCCCACTCCTTATTTAAAATCGGAGTCCTCTACTTACATTCAGTGTTCTCATAATTTGGGAGGATATGTAAAGTAATTTCACAAACTTGTAAATGATAACAGGGTGAGTTAACATCCTGAGTACCTATAAATAAATCCAACTCAGAAAAGGAATAACAAATACTAGCTTTATGTATTCTCTGGAAATAACATTTTTGTCAACTTAGTGAGACCCTGAGATTGTATATTTTTAAGGAAATCTGATCATGATTGCTACTGTTCCTCCTTCTTTGGTGACATATGCATTACTTTTCTCTCTATCACAGATAGCCAAGGCATATCACATACAGTAATTATGGGCAATGAACATAGAAGGTAGGGGGAAAAAAACAGAAAATGGTAATAATGATTAGAAAAATAGTGATGAATAGTGGAAATAACATATACACAAAATCAGCAAATATTATATTTACTATTATGCTAATTGTCCCCAAAGGAAATGTTCAAATATAATCATTTCAAGAGCTGTCTCAGGCCATATTACTATCACTAGTTAGCCTTAGAAACCATGGCTTTAAAATGAATAAGTATCCTACCCAGGGATAACAATAGACAGTATACAAAGTAGCAGAGCCAGAATTTAATCCTTGCCATACAAGTTCAAGTCAGGTGATTCTTTATATACTCTATATTATAAATGTACATATATTTTATTTTATTATACAAGGATATTTTAAAAAGTTCACAGATATTATGAAATTGAAGTGTAACTTTATTTCAGTGCATTTTTTAAATTCATGCATAGTTCGTATAGAATACACATTTTCTATGAACTTTTTGAAGCTCTCGTGTGTGTGTGTGTGTGTGTGTGTGTGTGTGTGTGAGTGTGTGTGAGCACGTGCATGCATATGCACACACTGTCTAATGGAGACCACTGAACTTCCAAAACACTAGGAATCAACAGATTTCTTGGATATTCATAATTTCTAAGAGAAGAGGCAGAGAACGAAAAGATATAAAAGGGGGGGAGGAAGAAAGGAAAATAATTTTCCAGGATTGGGAGTGGAGAAGTCTGAGAGGACCCAGAGTACAATCGAGATGTTGAAGTCTCTCCCCACATACATTTTCACTCATATCTCCCCTGAATGCTATAGTACATGTCTGCTGTCAGGCTTTATGTCTCAGCATGAGCTGTGACTGACCTGTACTCTACCTTATCCTGCCACAAAGCATAATATGGCTTTCTTTTTGATGTCACAACCACATGAGTCATCTTTGGTCAAATTCCCAAAATTCTTTTGGTCATCTTCATGAGCACTTTTTAAAAATTAAGCGATTTGGGGACCAGCAGTTAGTGTAATGGCTATGTCGCTGGACTCCCATGTATTCGATTGTGGTTCGTGTCCTGGACCCAGTGGCTTAAAACTCACACTGGGCGCATGTGCGTGCGTGTCCAAGATCCCGAGAGGAGAATGGAGGAGAAGGGATTGTGGTGTGGCCCTGCCCCCTGGGGGGTGATTTCTTGCTTTCTGTCTCTCTGTCTCTCTCTGTCTGTTTGTGAACCCCTAAAGAAAAAACCTCTCAAAAAAAAAAAAAAAGAAAAATTGAGTAATTTGGGAACAGCAGATGGCATAATGTTTACATCACTGCACTCCCACAGAGTCAACTGCAGTTTGAGTCCTAGACCTGGTGACTGAAAACTCACACCAGTTATGTGTACATGTGTGCCCAAAATCTTGAGAGGATAAGAGAGGAGAGGAGGATTGCAGCATGGCCATTTCTCTTGGGGGTTGGGGGGCGATGTCTCACTTCCTCTCTCTGTCTCTTGGTGAGTGCATGTGCCCTATAGCAAAAATCTCTCTTAAAAATAAATAAATAAAAATTGGGACCAGCAGTTAGTGTAATGGCTATGTCGCTGCACTCCCACAGAGTCAACTGCAGTTTGAGTCCTAGACCTGGTGACTGAAAACTCACACCAGTTATGTGTACATGTGTGCCCAAAATCTTGAGAGGATAAGAGAGGAGAGGAGGATTGCAGCATGGCCATTTCTCTTGGGGGTTGGGGGGCGATGTCTCACTTCCTCTCTCTGTCTCTTGGTGAGTGCATGTGCCCTATAGCAAAAAACTTCAAAAAGTAAATAAATAAGTAAATAAATACATAAAAATTGAGAGATTTACACTAAGTCTGGCAAAGGAACCAAAGAAGATCATGTTATGGCACCTTTGTATTGGAAGTGAACGACACCAGCTTTTGGATTCAACACATAGCCTTTAGCTCTTCCTTATCAGAGTTTTCCTGTCTTCTTGGGATAGTAGTATCCAAAGGGAACTCAAATTTCTATAGTGCTTGGCTGACTCTATAGCCTAGTTGTTAAGAGAGCTGGAATCCACATGGTCAACCTTGTGGATTCAAATCCCTGCTGGCTCCACAGCTTGAAAAACAAACCAGGTGCATGACCAATGACCAGAATCCTGAATGCTAACAGGGTGGAGAGATGGAGGAGAAGGAAACCAAAATCCTGACAAGATGGAGGAGAAGGAGTTGCTGCATGACTCTACCCCATTGGAGCTCGCTCTCTCTCTCCCTCGCTCTCTCTCTCTCGGACAAGTGTATATTCCCTCTAGCAATTGAAAAAAAGATTAATAATGGTTCTGAGCACTGTATCTGAAGTCTAGCATGATTTCTCTGGCTCAACTTTTTTGTTTTAAGATATAAATAAACCTGAACTTCTCATTTACAGCTCTAAGTACTTAGGACATATTCATGCAAATTGAACATGTTGTAGACAACCTTAACATACTAGTTACTGAAACCTGTAAATTTAGGCCGACTGTGGGAGTTAAAGGGTGTAAGTGCATGCACAATGTTAGCAGCTAGGCACTAACTTAAGAGCATAAACTGATTTGTTTATATGAGCAATATGAGAGCGTGTTGCCACTATACTTTCCTGATATGTCAGTCTAGTTGAAATGGGTCACCTTATCCACATTTAATGGACTTAGTTATTTTGTCATTTTTTAATAACATGATTAATTACAAGATGACCTACCCTTTGCTTTTGACATTTGATATCATATTTAAAATATGAAAATACTTTCATTTATATAACTGGTAACCTTAGAAGTTATTACTTTTGTTTTCAGAATTCTGAAAAAGACTGAAACTGGTAAAGACGTGCTTCATTTTCTAAAATTTTGGTTGCTGTCTATGGTAAAATTTGGAGGAGCTAATCTTGAAAGCATTTTGTCATAATCTGTTTCAGGATTAGACACATATAACACTGACCTAGGGTAACTGCTAAAGCAACATACAGGTTACAGGATTGGCCTAAGAAGTTGATAGTTAAGGAATGATGTATATAAAAATCAATAAGCATGTATCTACTGTATATTTTTTCTGGATTTGTGTGTTGTCATGTGAGTAATGTAAAGCAAGCACCTGGAGTGTGTATTCAGCATCAGATATGGCTGTCACCCTGTCTAAGAAGAGCGTATTTTGATGTTCTATACTTGTGGATATGAAGATCCCCTTTGCAAACCACCAGTCCCTTTCATTACACCTGTGTCTTCCTATTTACCATTTCATATGGAATCTCTTCCCTTGGCAAGGGAAGGACAGATTCATTGCCAGTTAGTACGACATAATATGACAGGTGATGCACTATAAAAGATTGTTGGCATAATGTCTGATCGAGGAAATAGTGAAAATTAATTTTTGTTGGAGGTATTTCATTTTAGTTTTTTTGTAGTTATTTGAGTAGTGTTCAAAACGCAGTCACCTCAGGGAACCAGCAGTTAGTGTAATGGCTATGTCGCTGGACTCCCACGTGGTTGACCGCGGTTCGTGTCCCGGACCCGGTGGCTTAAAACTCACGCCGGGCGCATGTGCGTGTGTGCCCAAGATCCCAAGAGGAGAATGGAGGAGAAGGGATTGCGGCGTGACCATCCCCCCTGGGGGGTGATTTCTCGCTTTCTGTCTCTATGGCTCTCTCTGTCTGTCTGGCGAGCGCACGCGCCCTACAGTGAAAACCTCTCAAAAAAAAAAAAATTGACCTGAAA
The DNA here is from genome assembly GCF_000334495.1 of Tupaia belangeri chinensis. Taxonomy (NCBI): domain Eukaryota; kingdom Metazoa; phylum Chordata; class Mammalia; order Scandentia; family Tupaiidae; genus Tupaia; species Tupaia belangeri. The sequence goes on along the minus strand of NW_006159547.1, from coordinate 7,998,154 downwards.
CTCATCCTTAGGAGTAGCTCTTGTCATTGACTCAATTATGTTACAAAATCAGGTTAGGACCATCTCCACAGCACAGTGGTAACATGCTACTTAAGAGAAGCTGGATCCTGGGACCAGCAGCTAGCATAATGGCTATGTCACTGGACTCCCATGTATTCAACCGCAGTTCGAGTCTCGGTCCCAGTGGCTCAAACTCACACCGGGCGATCCCGAGAGGAGAATGGAGGAGAAGGGATTATGGTGTGGCCATCTCCCCAGGGGGTGATTTCT
>NW_006159547.1:7989110-7997487 GCF_000334495.1 Tupaia belangeri chinensis | reverse complement strand
AGGAGAAGGGATTGCGGCGTGACCATCCCCCCTGGGGGGTGATTTCTCGCTTTCTGTCTCTATGGCTCTCTCTGTCTGTCTGGCGAGCGCACGCGCCCTACAGTGAAAATCTCTCCAAAAAAAAAAATAAAAATGCAGTCACCTCATTTACAGGAGATAAAAGGGTACTAAGTAAGATTTACCATTTTAAACCCTAATATCACAGTGACATTCATCACATTCTAGGTGGAAAATGATGTGGTTAACACTTATCTATTCAAAATAGACTTCAAACTCATAAACAAGATGTCTTCAGCTAACACATAAAATTTTCCACTCAAAAATGTTCCTGGTGTGACCAGCAGTTGGCGTAATCACTATGTTGCTGGACTCCCATGTAGTCGACAAGGGCTCAAGTCCTGGACCCAGTAACTTAAACTCACGCCGGGCGTGTGTGTGGTGTGCACAACATCCCGAGAGGAGAGTGGAGGGGAAGGGATTGCGGCATGGCCAACCGCCCCCCCCCGGGGGGTGTCTCTCTCTCTCTGTCTGTCTTTCTGGAGAGCGCATGCACCCTATAGCAAAAACCTCTCAAAAAATTTTTTTTCCTGGCATTCTGATTTATCTAAGTTGAAATATAATTGTTTAATTATCTTTTTGTATTTTCTTAAAAACTAGTAGTCATCACTACCTCACACTCTGTATATCCTGATGTTTATGGTTCTTTATCACAATATAAAAATTTCGAGTCTTTATAATCATGAAATAGATGTTATTTTAACTCCTTTTAGACGTAGAAACTATAGATATGAATAAGGGTTCTTATTCTCACAGGCCATTTTTTTAAAATGTGGAAACTAAGATTTGTCTTCCACATTTTATGATTCAACTATCAATATATTAGTGCGAAAGATTAATAAGACATTATCCATAATTTTTTAAAAAACTGTGATTTGGCCTGGCAGGTGGCATGGTGGTTAAGGGTGCTGGACTCCCACATGGCTGACAGTAGTTTGAGTCCTGGACCTGGAGGCATGCTTTCTCACGTTCTCTCACTCTATGTTTCTCTCTCTGGAAATATTAAAAAATAATAATAATAAATAAAGTTAAATAAAATTCTTTAAAAAAGAACTATGAGTGAACTGAAGGACTGAGTATATAAATAATTCTAATGTAAGAAATACAGAGTTAAGCCTTTTAAAAATGTAAGCAGTGTGATCTGGCATTATATGAGAAGGGGGTATTATCTCACTAGTGCTGAATGCTTTGTTATAAAAATTAGTCATTCTTTTATGGTAATTTACATGTTGTATTTTTTTTTTTTTTGAGAGGTTTTCGCTCTAGGGCGCGTGTGCTCGCCAGACAGACAGAGAGAGACATAGAGACAGAAAGCGAGAAATCACCCCCCAGGGGGAATGGTCACACCGCAATCCCTTGTCCTCCATTCTCCTCTTGAGATCTTAGGCACACACACACACGCGCGCGCCTGGCGTGAGTTCTAAGCCACCAGGTCCGGGATGCAAACCGTGGTCGACTACGTGGGAGTCCAGTGACATAGCCATTACACTATCTGCTGGTTCCTACATGTTATATTTTATAATTACAACATTGTAGTCTCACAGGGATTGGTTATTACGCTACTAAACTGACTTATTTAGAATGCAAGATTTCCCTTTTCTGTCTCCCATTTCATACACTCACACACACACACACAAACTCACATATGTATGTGCACAGATTCCGTTTATGGGACAAAGAAATGCATTATTATCTATTGAAGATAACTTTCTAGTATGGTGAATTGGACTGGTGAGAAATGTACACATGTTGGAAAGTACACATTATTTAGCTTCACTTTGTAAGCTAAATAATGTGATTGATGAAAAATAAAAAATTCAAAGTTGGATATCCATCTTTTCGATAAACCTGAAAACTGAATTTTAACTCCACCAAGGTTTTTTTTTTTTACTTATACGCTTTTTAATAATTTTATCTATTTTTTTAAAAATGTGCTTTAGCCTATTTTAAATATGAGTGGAGAACATAATGCTGCCTAACAATTTTTTGGTTTTTCCTCCTTCCCTTACGACCCCTACTGAGTACTGGCTAGGTGAAGTTAACAAAAAAAATTCTTTAACCCCTATAGTGTGTTCTCATTACCATGTTGTTGTTTTTATTTTCACCAAAAACTATAATACTTTATCTGTAATAGAGGGTAACTGTTTTTTTTTTTTGTTTGTTTGTTTGTTTTTACTGCCAGAGGGCATGAGGAGTCCGAAGAGAGAGAGAGAGTCAGAGACAGAGAAAGTAAATCCCCCATGGGACATTGTCTTTCCACAATCCTTTTTACTCCTTTCTTTCATTCTGTCTGTATTTGGAGCTTGCATGCGCATGTTCTAGGAATGTTTTGCAAGTCACTGGGCAGGATTTGAACCAAGGTTAGCCATGTGGGATTGACTTCCTAATGCATGCCCCTTAACCACAGCACTGCAGGTTCAGCTGTCATTTTTTTTTCCCCAAAAAAAGTCAATAAACATTGTAGGGCATCCTATCTATATAAATCTATAATTCAACCATCCTTGTTTAAAGTGGACATTTTAATCACCAGTCAGGGAATGGTGTTGATACTGAGACTTGTATATGCTAACTGGTATTCATTCTCTCAGCAAATATTTATTGAATTACTACCTATGTGAGACAGTGTTCTAAGCACCGAGATTACAATGAGTAAAATAAAATCTCCTTGTAGAAAGCTAACATATTTCTAGTATGGGAGAAAATTTAAAAATGAATTAATTCACTCTCTTTTTTTATTGATTATTTTTTTTTTAATGCAAAGTTTCAGAGACTTGCCTTCATTATTAAGACATTTATTTCTAGGGACCAGCAGGTGGCATGGTACTTAAGGCGCTGGACACTCCCACATGACCTACTACAGTTCCGGTCCACTGACCTGGTGGCTCACTTTCCCTCTCTCTCTTTCCTCTCCCTCTCTCTGAGTCAAATCAAAATAAAATTAAATAAATAATTCTAAAAAAAAAAAGACATTTATTTCTTTCAAACGTCTGATTTTGGGGACCATTCTTGCACCCCATGGGGTCAAGGCCACACTACAGAAACAGTCTAAAAACAGAATGTTGTGGGAGCCTTGTACTGTAAAGGTAAGTTAATCTGACATCTTGGCGAGATCGTTTAATTGCTTCCGTTTCTAAAGTAATAATACATCTTTTAGCCTCAGAGAGAAAAGTCAGTGTCCCAGTTCTATGTAGTAGATGCATGAGGTTACTGATACATTTTAAGTCATTAAAATTGTTCATTTTAATGAACATTTATTAATACTAGTTTGCATTTCTTATGATACTTATTCTTTTTCATCCACTTTTTAAATTAGTTCCATACCTGTTGAGTATCTCTATTTTCACTTCTGTGAATTCCGTCTGCAACTTTCACATCTCTAAATAAACTAGAACATCCTCTTGGGGGACACCACAAGATTGCTTCGCTATTCACACTTCCACTTAGTGTTGACTGGAAGGCTAATATCCCATTTGATTAAAATGGATGGGATGGAATTGTAAGTTCATTATCATGCCTGCTCTTTACTGCAACTTCTTTTTTACCCCAAGATAGTTATAGAAGAGCATAGTAACTATCTTGTTTTCCTTTCTAAAAGGAATGGGGAAAAAAAACAAAATAAAACAAAACAACAACAAAAAAACCCCAACTTTTTAAATGTGTCCTCCCCATTACCTTACAGCTAGTTTTCTTTTCATTTTCCTGAAATGGCTTAATCTCACTATATACATGGATTTTTATTTGCATCAACTCTATTTCCTTGTGGAATATAACTTTCCTCTCTTTCTTTAAATAAAAATGTCTTTAAATTTTTTGCTAGGTAGTCCTGTTTATCCGCAATGCGCTGAGGTTTTTGAGATGTTTCAGCCAAAATGTTGCAACCTAGGGGAAAAAATTAAGCATTAAAATGAGAGTCAGGGCACATTCTATTCTGTTAGGTCAATTTCCCTGAATACTGAGCAGATCTTCCCCAACTACTTCAAATACCAGTAATTTTCAACTCTGAACCATTTTCTTTTGAGTTTTCTACCTATGTTTTGGAAGCCATGTTTGTAGGTTTTACCCAGGCTCAAGAGTTACATCAAGATGCCTCCACTGTAACTCTAGAATGGATTCAGAGCAAGTAATTTTCTGATTTTTTTTAAACCTCTGACTCAAAGAAATTCCACTTTGATATGTTTTATATGTTTGGCTTTCTTTGTAGATAATTTATTTTTAAATGTATTTTTTTCTAGTTAGAAAATAGCAATGAAAATTATTGAGCACACGATTATGCCAATGTTTTACTCTAAGAAGCAGTACTGTTTCTCTTTTTTAATTTTTAAAATTTATTTATTTAATCACCATACATCTTTACAGTGTATAAAACATATTTTTTTTTCCTTTTTTTTTTCCCCCAGCATGAATACAGTGCATATCCATCAAGGCAAAGACATTGTCCTGTATATTAACACTTTTCCTCTTAATAATATCCAGCAACCCAGACTATCTTGGGTATCTTTGTTGCGTCCTGTATCAAATTGCAAGCACATGTTTATTATTATGTTCTTACTCTGACCATTCTTTATTTATTTATTTATTTTTGAGAGGTTTTTGCTATAGGGTGCGTGCACTTGCCAGACAGCCAGAGAGAGACGGAGAGATAGAAAGCGAGAAATCACCCCCCAGGAGGGATGGTCATGCCGCAATCCCTTCTCCTCCATTCTCCTCTCGGGATCCTGGGCATGCACAAACATGCACCTGGCGTGAGTTTAAGCCACAGGGTCCAGGACTTGAACCGCAGTTGACTACGTGGGAGTCCAGTGACATAGCCGTTACACTAACTGCTTCTGACCATTCTTTAAAGCCAGACTAGGAAAATCATGTCACCATGGATTTTTAAAATGAGTGCTCACTAAATATACTAGTGTTTCACAATCTCATTCCTGTCATGATGCAAACAGAAAATTATATTTCTACATAGAGCAGAGGAGAATGCTCAAGCCTAGAATTGTGCCCCTCACTTCGCAAAAATCCGAAACTCCTTCCCCCAATCTTAGCACATGCATTTTAATAATCTCCCTTTTTCTACATCTTTCTCAGCCCAGAGAACCAACAGTGGGCCAAAGAGGTTTCAGTCATCAGCTTTAGGCTGAGAAAGCAGAGAGAACTCCAATAACTGTTCCACAATGCTACTGTTCCCTAATGCAGATTATTTACCCTCCTAGAAGTTTTGTCCCCTGAGTGCTTAAGTGCATGGCAATTAGTGTCTGGTATTGTTCAAGGTATGATATTTCATTACAGATCTCCAGTAGCACCAATTATAAGACTCCATTCTTGCCTCTAAAGAATAGCTTTACATTTCACAAAATGTTATAAGTTTATTTATTTACATTGTTAACTTCAAAACAGCAATTTTTTATTAATGGGGAGAAATATAATTTAATCAATACAAATGAGTTCTCATATATTGTCATAATAATGATATTATAGTCAATCAATAAACAAGAACAGAGCACTCCTCAACTCTGGACCTTCACAGGTGGATTTCTGTTGGATGTCTGATTTTCCATGCTGCTGTATGTTCTTCACTGGATCAGTCCAAAGTCTGTTAGTGGTCCTGAAGTTAGAATTACATTATGTTAACATCTATTCATAAAAGATAGGGCTCACTTTTTCTTTACATTAGTAATTCCTCAGTTTTTAATAGCCAAATTAAATTGCCTTCTGAAAAATTCCAGTCAGTAAGTAAAATATAATATTTTCTAGGGGAAACAGGGAACTTGTATAAATATGGGTTTGGCTTCCAAATTGAAGCTGACTCCAATTTCATGAATTTAATTTTTGTTCTACAAGGTCATGAACTTACTGTAAAACCAAGGGCTAATTTTAAAGCAACACTGAGCCTATATATGAATGTGGGTGAAAACTAATATGAGATAAAAGCACTGTCTATATTGGAAACCATTTCAGTGGGTGTGCACTCATGAGGAATAAGTCAAATAAGAAATGTCTGCCCAAACTCACTTTCAAGTGAGCCTGTAAGATTTCACACAGTGTCCATTGCCAATAGTAGGTATTTCCCATAGTGAACCATGAAGTTGCCATTTATCAGAGATTAAACCATCTCTTAAAAAGAATTTTAACTGTGGAACAAAACCAAAATACTTATGGCCAAAACCAGCCCAAAGATCTAACCATTTCATATGCATAATATACGTTACCTACACGCACACATGCATATATATCATATATGTGAGATATAAATAGATATACCTACACACACACACACACACACACACACACACACACACACAATTGAAGGGATAAAAGGTAAAAATTGTAAAAAAAGTGCTTTTCTAGTCTTTCTGACAACCAAACAAGGACTTTTGAAGAACATTATCTTATGAATCACAAAACAATCTTATGAACTAGCTATAATTCTATTTTATAGCTAAAATAAAAACTAAAGAAAAAAAAGTTGAAGCAGGAAAAGTTGAGGGACTTTCATAAAAAGCACAGCAAAGCTATGCTGTAAAATGAGGCCCCACAATTCCAGATCCTGTTTCTTCCAGCTTTTAACTTTTTATAAGTCTATAAGTCTACTCCTTAGCTAACAGAACAGGAATTAGGAAAACACTAGCTTAGGCCAAGTATGTATGCTCTTGATCCACTCTGATGAGGTAGCCTTTGGATGGAACACAGACCCAGGCTTAACGAAAAAATAAATAGACAAGAAGAGAGTGTTGTACATTAGAAATTTAATTAAGATACTACGTAAAATGTTAGAAGCAAATATCTAGAGGGAGACTGAGTAGGAAAAAAGAATCAGTTTTGGAATAAATGGGGTAGATTGCTGTGCAAAAATTACAATGATTTTCTTAAATATGTGACTCTTCTGGAATAAAATAAAAATAAATAAAACAAAATAACAGGTTAATTTTACATTCAAATCGAATACACGGTATCCTGTATCCATTTTTTAATTTAATTTAATATGCCAACCTCCATAGATAAAAGGGGGAGAAAGCATGTATAATGTTCCATTTTTCTACATAATGAAATTGAATTCCACTATGTCACCAAATGGATATTATGAGACAAGCACAGTTTACTGAAAAGTAATCTACTGCTGGAAAATGAAAAGCAGACTTTAGAGATTTTAATAACATTTGCAGATATCGAATCCATGATTTTGTTAAAGTATAAGAAATATATAATAGGTGCCTATTAACACAATTCCCACATAGCTAAAACCACTAATGTGTTACCCATCAAAAATAAAAATTAAGGGAACCAGCAGTTAGCGTAATGGCTATGTCGCTGGACTCCCACGTAGTCGACCGCGGTTCGTGTCCTGGACCCGGTGGCTTAAAACTCACACCGGGCACGTGTGCGTGCGTGCCCAAGATCCCGAGAGGAGAATGGAGGAGAAGGGATTGCGGCGTGACTATCCCCCCTGGGGGGTGATTTCTCGCTTTCTGTCTCTATGTCTCTCTCTGTCTGTCTGGCAAGCGCACACGCCCTACAGTGAAAATCTCTCAAAAAAAAATAATAAATAAATAAAAAATAAAAAATAAAAATAAAAATTAAGAAGAGTCTTGAAATTACTTAAACTTGTAAACTCTCAAATCAAGGAAGGCCTGTAAATACATGGAAAGGAATCCCTAGGGAGGACTGACTTCCTGACACACAGACGGTGCCTTCTTGCTGTGTCTCACCTGGGAGGGCTGAGAGGTATCGCTCTTCCCCCACCCCCAGAGAGATTTCTGCTATAGGGCATGCTCATCAGAGAGATAGAAAGCAAGAAATCACCCCACAGGGGAAATGGCCACAGTGCAATCCCTTCTCCTCCGTTCTCTTTTCGGGATTTTAGGCATACATCACACATACTCACTTGGCATAAGATTTAAGCCATTGCATCCGCGACTGGGACCATTGACTACATGAGAGTACAGTGACCTAACCACTATGTCATCTGCTGGTCCTCGTCATTCTGACTTCTCATAAAGGCACTAGTCCATTCAGACTGGCTCTGACTCCATGACTTAATTACATTTCACTTTAGGAGTGAGGATTACAAATGTAAATTTGGGGGCACACAAACATTCAGACAATAGCAATAAGAATCCCTAAGATGATTGCTTAAATTTCCTACTTAAAAATATTTTTATTAACATCTAACAGTTGTACATAATTGTGGAGCTACAGTAGAAATTAATAGTATAATAATACAATGTGTAATGCTTCAATCGGGATAATTAGCATACCCATCATCTCAATGGTTTGTCATTACTTGAGCTGGTAGAGACTGAAAGACTGGAGGACCATAAAAGTATTAAAA
>NW_006159547.1:7951915-7985528 GCF_000334495.1 Tupaia belangeri chinensis | reverse complement strand
GATTTCTTTCTGTCTCTCTGTCTGTCTTTCTGGAGAGCGCATGCACCCTATAGCAAAAACCTCTCAAAAAATTTTTTTTCCTGGCATTCTGATTTATCTAAGTTGAAATATAATTGTTTAATTATCTTTTTGTATTTTCTTAAAAACTAGTAGTCATCACTACCTCACACTCTGTATATCCTGATGTTTATGGTTCTTTATCACAATATAAAAATTTCGAGTCTTTATAATCATGAAATAGATGTTATTTTAACTCCTTTTAGACGTAGAAACTATAGATATGAATAAGGGTTCTTATTCTCACAGGCCATTTTTTTAAAATGTGGAAACTAAGATTTGTCTTCCACATTTTATGATTCAACTATCAATATATTAGTGCGAAAGATTAATAAGACATTATCCATAATTTTTTAAAAAACTGTGATTTGGCCTGGCAGGTGGCATGGTGGTTAAGGGTGCTGGACTCCCACATGGCTGACAGTAGTTTGAGTCCTGGACCTGGAGGCATGCTTTCTCACGTTCTCTCACTCTATGTTTCTCTCTCTGGAAATATTAAAAAATAATAATAATAAATAAAGTTAAATAAAATTCTTTAAAAAAGAACTATGAGTGAACTGAAGGACTGAGTATATAAATAATTCTAATGTAAGAAATACAGAGTTAAGCCTTTTAAAAATGTAAGCAGTGTGATCTGGCATTATATGAGAAGGGGGTATTATCTCACTAGTGCTGAATGCTTTGTTATAAAAATTAGTCATTCTTTTATGGTAATTTACATGTTGTATTTTTTTTTTTTTTGAGAGGTTTTCGCTCTAGGGCGCGTGTGCTCGCCAGACAGACAGAGAGAGACATAGAGACAGAAAGCGAGAAATCACCCCCCAGGGGGAATGGTCACACCGCAATCCCTTGTCCTCCATTCTCCTCTTGAGATCTTAGGCACACACACACACGCGCGCGCCTGGCGTGAGTTCTAAGCCACCAGGTCCGGGATGCAAACCGTGGTCGACTACGTGGGAGTCCAGTGACATAGCCATTACACTATCTGCTGGTTCCTACATGTTATATTTTATAATTACAACATTGTAGTCTCACAGGGATTGGTTATTACGCTACTAAACTGACTTATTTAGAATGCAAGATTTCCCTTTTCTGTCTCCCATTTCATACACTCACACACACACACACAAACTCACATATGTATGTGCACAGATTCCGTTTATGGGACAAAGAAATGCATTATTATCTATTGAAGATAACTTTCTAGTATGGTGAATTGGACTGGTGAGAAATGTACACATGTTGGAAAGTACACATTATTTAGCTTCACTTTGTAAGCTAAATAATGTGATTGATGAAAAATAAAAAATTCAAAGTTGGATATCCATCTTTTCGATAAACCTGAAAACTGAATTTTAACTCCACCAAGGTTTTTTTTTTTTACTTATACGCTTTTTAATAATTTTATCTATTTTTTTAAAAATGTGCTTTAGCCTATTTTAAATATGAGTGGAGAACATAATGCTGCCTAACAATTTTTTGGTTTTTCCTCCTTCCCTTACGACCCCTACTGAGTACTGGCTAGGTGAAGTTAACAAAAAAAATTCTTTAACCCCTATAGTGTGTTCTCATTACCATGTTGTTGTTTTTATTTTCACCAAAAACTATAATACTTTATCTGTAATAGAGGGTAACTGTTTTTTTTTTTTGTTTGTTTGTTTGTTTTTACTGCCAGAGGGCATGAGGAGTCCGAAGAGAGAGAGAGAGTCAGAGACAGAGAAAGTAAATCCCCCATGGGACATTGTCTTTCCACAATCCTTTTTACTCCTTTCTTTCATTCTGTCTGTATTTGGAGCTTGCATGCGCATGTTCTAGGAATGTTTTGCAAGTCACTGGGCAGGATTTGAACCAAGGTTAGCCATGTGGGATTGACTTCCTAATGCATGCCCCTTAACCACAGCACTGCAGGTTCAGCTGTCATTTTTTTTTCCCCAAAAAAAGTCAATAAACATTGTAGGGCATCCTATCTATATAAATCTATAATTCAACCATCCTTGTTTAAAGTGGACATTTTAATCACCAGTCAGGGAATGGTGTTGATACTGAGACTTGTATATGCTAACTGGTATTCATTCTCTCAGCAAATATTTATTGAATTACTACCTATGTGAGACAGTGTTCTAAGCACCGAGATTACAATGAGTAAAATAAAATCTCCTTGTAGAAAGCTAACATATTTCTAGTATGGGAGAAAATTTAAAAATGAATTAATTCACTCTCTTTTTTTATTGATTATTTTTTTTTTAATGCAAAGTTTCAGAGACTTGCCTTCATTATTAAGACATTTATTTCTAGGGACCAGCAGGTGGCATGGTACTTAAGGCGCTGGACACTCCCACATGACCTACTACAGTTCCGGTCCACTGACCTGGTGGCTCACTTTCCCTCTCTCTCTTTCCTCTCCCTCTCTCTGAGTCAAATCAAAATAAAATTAAATAAATAATTCTAAAAAAAAAAAGACATTTATTTCTTTCAAACGTCTGATTTTGGGGACCATTCTTGCACCCCATGGGGTCAAGGCCACACTACAGAAACAGTCTAAAAACAGAATGTTGTGGGAGCCTTGTACTGTAAAGGTAAGTTAATCTGACATCTTGGCGAGATCGTTTAATTGCTTCCGTTTCTAAAGTAATAATACATCTTTTAGCCTCAGAGAGAAAAGTCAGTGTCCCAGTTCTATGTAGTAGATGCATGAGGTTACTGATACATTTTAAGTCATTAAAATTGTTCATTTTAATGAACATTTATTAATACTAGTTTGCATTTCTTATGATACTTATTCTTTTTCATCCACTTTTTAAATTAGTTCCATACCTGTTGAGTATCTCTATTTTCACTTCTGTGAATTCCGTCTGCAACTTTCACATCTCTAAATAAACTAGAACATCCTCTTGGGGGACACCACAAGATTGCTTCGCTATTCACACTTCCACTTAGTGTTGACTGGAAGGCTAATATCCCATTTGATTAAAATGGATGGGATGGAATTGTAAGTTCATTATCATGCCTGCTCTTTACTGCAACTTCTTTTTTACCCCAAGATAGTTATAGAAGAGCATAGTAACTATCTTGTTTTCCTTTCTAAAAGGAATGGGGAAAAAAAACAAAATAAAACAAAACAACAACAAAAAAACCCCAACTTTTTAAATGTGTCCTCCCCATTACCTTACAGCTAGTTTTCTTTTCATTTTCCTGAAATGGCTTAATCTCACTATATACATGGATTTTTATTTGCATCAACTCTATTTCCTTGTGGAATATAACTTTCCTCTCTTTCTTTAAATAAAAATGTCTTTAAATTTTTTGCTAGGTAGTCCTGTTTATCCGCAATGCGCTGAGGTTTTTGAGATGTTTCAGCCAAAATGTTGCAACCTAGGGGAAAAAATTAAGCATTAAAATGAGAGTCAGGGCACATTCTATTCTGTTAGGTCAATTTCCCTGAATACTGAGCAGATCTTCCCCAACTACTTCAAATACCAGTAATTTTCAACTCTGAACCATTTTCTTTTGAGTTTTCTACCTATGTTTTGGAAGCCATGTTTGTAGGTTTTACCCAGGCTCAAGAGTTACATCAAGATGCCTCCACTGTAACTCTAGAATGGATTCAGAGCAAGTAATTTTCTGATTTTTTTTAAACCTCTGACTCAAAGAAATTCCACTTTGATATGTTTTATATGTTTGGCTTTCTTTGTAGATAATTTATTTTTAAATGTATTTTTTTCTAGTTAGAAAATAGCAATGAAAATTATTGAGCACACGATTATGCCAATGTTTTACTCTAAGAAGCAGTACTGTTTCTCTTTTTTAATTTTTAAAATTTATTTATTTAATCACCATACATCTTTACAGTGTATAAAACATATTTTTTTTTCCTTTTTTTTTTCCCCCAGCATGAATACAGTGCATATCCATCAAGGCAAAGACATTGTCCTGTATATTAACACTTTTCCTCTTAATAATATCCAGCAACCCAGACTATCTTGGGTATCTTTGTTGCGTCCTGTATCAAATTGCAAGCACATGTTTATTATTATGTTCTTACTCTGACCATTCTTTATTTATTTATTTATTTTTGAGAGGTTTTTGCTATAGGGTGCGTGCACTTGCCAGACAGCCCGAGAGAGACAGAGAGATAGAAAGCGAGAAATCACCCCCCAGGAGGGATGGTCATGCCGCAATCCCTTCTCCTCCATTCTCCTCTCGGGATCCTGGGCATGCACAAACATCCACCTGGCTTGAGTTTAAGCCACAGGGTCCAGGACTTGAACCGCAGTTGACTACGTGGGAGTCCAGTGACATAGCCGTTACACTAACTGCTTCTGACCATTCTTTAAAGCCAGACTAGGAAAATCATGTCACCATGGATTTTTAAAATGAGTGCTCACTAAATATACTAGTGTTTCACAATCTCATTCCTGTCATGATGCAAACAGAAAATTATATTTCTACATAGAGCAGAGGAGAATGCTCAAGCCTAGAATTGTGCCCCTCACTTCGCAAAAATCCGAAACTCCTTCCCCCAATCTTGCTCAACTAATGTCTTTTCCACCTAAGTTTCTGAGAACTTGTACAACCTCCCACCACCAAATTTACCAGCATATGAATCCACATGATCTGCCTTGTCACCTATTATAAAGGTAGTTCCTTCCTGTCTTGTAGCTGTTGTCTCCTCTCTATTCAAGGACATTGTTCTAAAAATTCACCTTTTTCCATACTGTTGGGTTGCTGGAAAAGTCATAACACATTTTTACATAGAAAACATAAAAATATGTCATGACTTTCCAACAACTCAATATATTCTCAAATTTTTCATCCTCTACTGGAGCCTTTTCTTCAGCATAGCATGTTTTTATTTTTCTCCTCCTTTCCTTGCTAGCCACTGTCTCATTTCTTTGCTTTCCTTCAGAATAAAATACTAAATAAGTGTTATATAAGTATGCTGCTTCCAATTTATCTGTCGTCATTTCTTTTATTTCTTATTTTATGCTTTTCTTTCAATACTCCACTGAAGCCAACCTCTACAGTGATAAACCTAATATCCAATTTTCAGTGCCCACCTAATTGACCACTAGGCTACAGATCCAGCTTCCTTTTGTATTTCAAATCTATATCTGATTCATCAGAAAAATCTGAACAATTTAATAAAATCGAAATAGTTAATCAGATGGTCAATCACCGAAAAAATTCTGTTATGTATCAAATCACTTAACCATATATTTATCAGTCCATTTTGTTCTTCACTAAATTAAAATCCATATCAGATACAGCAGCACCAAATACTGATTTAATCTATACTGTGGCTTTGTAATCAGATAGAACAGATTTCGAATTACGTGACATTCTCAATAATCAGTTATATGTTGTTTTAGGCAAGTTACATAATTTCTCTAGGACTCAGTTTGCTTACATATAAAGGGTTTTTTAAATTTAAAAAATTTTTTTATTATCATCATAATCTTCTTGATATTACATTGGATTACATATAACATTACAGTGTATTACATTGCTTTTTCAAAAGGGAATGCCATGCATGTCAGTCAATGCATTAATCTCCCCACTTCAACATTCAATATCTTTTCTATATTTTCCCCAATCATTATTATTATTATTATAATTATTTTTGTAAAGGGTTTTGAAGTTATCACTGTGTTTGTAATATATTTTTATGCAACAAATGGTAAATTGAGTCATTGCTTTTCATAAGAGATAAAAAAAATAGTGATTGTCTTCCAAAGGAATCTCTTTAAAAAGTTAAATTAAGGGAAAAAATAATATACTTGCTACCATGGCAACCATGACAGAAGAAATCTTGAAGAGTAAGAAATAAGATGACCTAAAAATTGCTTTAGTCTACTCCATAGTTTTGCCCAGTGTTGCCTTTGTTCCTGTAATCTTAAGATCTTTCTAACCATAAGCATGAGATTCTGTTTTCTTTTAAATTGTCCTATTATTCAAGACTAGCCATAGTAATGTGATCCTAAATACTATCACATAGAATCAGTTGGCATACTGATTCTTCTTTCCCTTTTATCTTATCATTTATATCTATTTCATCTGAGATGGTATAAACAAAACGTTTAACATACAGTGGCAAACATTAGGACATTTATTTTGTTTGGATTGCATCTTTATGTTTTTAAAGTAATATTTCTCCTAGTACTCTTCTAATGTATGCAGGAGATAAGCACACGTGTACCTAGATCTAGATAGGTAGGCAGTTAAATAGGTATGCATGCATCTGGATGGGTGGATGCATGCAGGTGTGCAAAGGTATGTATCTCTAGATTTACAAACAATCTATTCAAATCTTTTTTAAAACAATCTGAACTACACAACAGCAATATTTAACAGAAATAGAATATGAATTGGTAGTTAGAATAGCTGTATTTTGTCATCCTTTTGGTTCATTCACCATTGGCTAAAATCTTGCTTTTATGTACCGAGAAGTGCATTCAACACAAGGTTTAAATAATACATGTACAACAAACTAAGTCTCAGAAGCCTAGAATAAGAGTGTTTTATAATTTTTAGGACTGTTAATCAAGTCAAATAAGAAACTTAACATCAAAATGCAACTCACAAAAAGAGAGAAGCAAAATGGTCAAAGGAAGTTGTTTCAGACGTTTCCTAAATATTTATTTGATGCCTCCTGCGAGGCACTGTGCTGGCCCTTGATAGTGATCACTAGAAGTTCCATATAATCCATAATTTGTGCAAACTAAAGAAGCTTATTGCATCTCAAACTTTTGTTAGGATTTATGCTTTCTGATTTTTAAAGTGATATGTTATGTTGAAAGACCAAGAATTCTCTATATTCTCTATATTCTCATACAACTATTTCTCTTTAGAATATTGTTAAACATATATGGAAACTGATTAGTAAATATAGTGGAGAATATAATTTTATCCAGAGAAGAAATATTGTTTACCTAAAAATTTCTAAGAGTTTTTATTAATTTACAATGAAACATTTTTGAAACTTAACTTCAAATCTATAACTTCCTAATGGAGCATATACGGTATATTCAAAGTTAAGTTCAACAAATAATATTCTATGTGAGCTTTTTATAACATACAGTAGGCCCACAAATTACCACCTCACTATTTTTCTTCTCACGTAAGTAATAGTTCAGAAACTACTTCAGTGGTATTATAAAATCTTGAACTATATACACATGTACATACATACCTGACATATGCTACCTACAGTGGTGCATGAAAAATAATATCCTGTCCTGAATCTTTTTTTAGTGTGATTTCTCTAAAACCTGGCTGATTACATATATTTCAAATCATATTATAAAGTTAATAGAATAAAATTATTAAGTAGAATTAGAGTTATCCTAATCATTTAATGATTGTTCGTTAAAAGACTAAAACAAAAATAAAACTTTTAATCCAGAATTTTACATAATTTAGTTATGCAATTTAAAAATAAAGTTACTCACAAGTTATCATGATACTGTATGTAAATACATATTTGAGGAAAATGTGGTTGAGGTAGAGGAAAAAGTTAAAAATAATAAGGAAGTGACCAACAGGTAGCATAGTGGTTAAACTGCTGGACTCTCAAGTGGTTGACTACAGTTTGAGTCTCTGACCTAGCAGCTTGACCTCATGTTGGACACATGTTCATACGTGCCCAAAATCCTGAGAGGAAGATTGAGGAGGAGGGATTGAGGCATGGCCACTCCCCTGAGGGGTAATTTCTCATTTTCTGTCTCTCTGTCTCTCTGACAGGCACACATGCCCAAGAGGACAAATCTCTCTCAAAAAAAATTAAAATTAAAAATAAAAATAAAAAGGAATAAAATAGGGAAAGAAAATAATACTTTAAAACATTCTCATTTAAGTTCTGAAATCAGGGTATGTGTATGTGTGTATATACATATACATATGTACAATATACATATATACAATATACATAAATACACATATACAAATGTATATATATGTATAGATGTATATATGTGTATGTGTGTGCACATTCACATGTGAAAAATTGTGCATGTGTATCATGTGCACATATACATGCTTATATGTGCATGTGTACATGTATGCATTACGTATTTTATGAGGTTATGCAAAAATATATTATCAACATATGAATTAAAGCTACATTTAATTTTTTTTTTTTGGAGAGGTTTTGCTATAGGGCATGTGCACTCGCCAGACAGACAGAGAGATAGAAAGCGAGAAATCACCACCTCGGGGGGATGGCCATGTCTCAACCCCTTCTCCTCCATTCTCCTCTTGGGATCCTGGGCGTGAGTTTAAGCCACCAGGTCCGGGATGCGAACCGTGGACGACTACGTGGGAGTCCAGCGACATAGCCATTACGCGAACTGCTGGTCCCGACCACATTTAATATTTTTGTTATCAGTGGACATTTGAAAATTTCAATTTTGATATGCTTGAATTTTATTTTTTCACTTGGCTACAAATCTTGAGTAATTTGGACTCTAAAGAATACCTTTTTATTTAATACACTCAATGAATGGTTAAGAAAATTTCTTCTTTTTGAAAGAAAGTCTCTGACATATTAGAATTTTTCTTTTCTTGGAAATTTTTAATCAAAGAGTTCGCTGCCAAAATAGACACCCGTTGGGTGGCATTTCTCATTTATGTGCTAGAAAATAGTTTGTCCCCTAATTCATCTTCCTTGTTTTTTCTGTCTTAACTGTTGCCTGGTACATCATAGGTCCTCAAAAATGCCCCATGAACTAAATGAATGAACGAATAAATGAATGAACCCTACAACTTTGTGAAGCCAACTGTTCTGTCAGGAATTAGAAAACCCAAAAGCAGGATGTAAAGTAAAATCATGACTTTAGCTATTCACACAGGGTCATCATCTTTTAGAACTTGGGACATAAAACAGGTACAGATTCAATTAGAGGTAGATAAACAGAGATCTCTCCAGTGATAGGTACTTAACTACAATAGCTTTTCATGTGCAATCTGAATGCAGTAGGGTATATTGTCTGGGCTGCAATTTCACTAAATCAGGCTTGACTTATAACCGAACACTTGCCTAGCAAATTCTTTGTCTTTCTGTGGTGCTATGTTGTAAATTTTAGTGATAACTCTCCATTGGCTTCTACTTCCTTTACTTTCCCTTTCTTCCCCTTCTCTCTCCTCCCCTCCTCCCTTCTCTCCATTTTCTTCTTCCTCTCTCTCTCACTTCCTATTTATTCTCCTTCCAGTATGGTCCCTTTTCTATGAACAATTATCAGGAAATGAGCAGCCTTTTCAGTGTACTTTATCTTTCCAAGTTCTTATCACTTTAGGAAATATTTGAGCTTTTTATCCATACCCTTGAATGAATGAATGAATGAAAGGATGTATCAAATTGCCTATAGCAGACTATATCTCACAACTACTTCTTAAAACAAAATTATTTTGAAGGAATATATGAAAATGTGTGAACTGAATCTTCCTGATGTGATATAAAAATTATAGCCTCTAAAGTATTTTTTGAACCTTTCATAAAACCAAGCTGATAACATGTATTTCAGAAGGCTTAGGAGTAATTATTCCCAGAGGCAGAGGATGTATTAGATGACTTCGGGAGTCTTCTCTATAAGAATATTAAAAACAAGTGTCTGGCTTCAGGACTTTTATTTTACCCATTTTAAAGAAGGTGTAATTTAGATATCCCTTCAGTTATTCATTTCCAATTTCTTCTGTAAAAATTCAAATGGTTGAGAGAGCTAGTATTAAACTTTCTAATTTTTATGTTTTAATTTACTTCTCTTTGCAAACGATACATCTTGAGAAATTTTTGGCAGTGGTCTGTCTGTAGCAATTGAAACGAACACATTATTTGTCCTTCATGTGATAGACATTGCCTGGAAAATAATGATTGCTACCTTGAACATGTTAAATTTTATATGACATGTAATATTGCACTGTATCTGTATCTATCTATATATGTATTTTAACTTTCAAGTTAATGCTTAAAATAATCTTATAAATAGAAATCAATCAAACTAAGAATAAAGTTTCTTGACAATTCAACATAATCTTGGAAAGCTATTTGGCAAACAAAAATTTTAAGTGATAATCGCCAATAGTATGAAAATATGACTATACATTTTGTATCTTTTATTCAGGTAAGAATGCTTTAAAGTTTTACATGATTTTGGGACCAGCTGAGGGGTAATTGGCTATGTATCTGAACTCCCATGTAGTCAACTGCGGTTTGAGTCCCGGACCCGGTGGCTTAAAACTCACGCCTGGCGTGTGTGCGTGCGTGCCCAAGATCCCGAGAGGAGAATGGAGGAGAAGGGATTGCAGTGTGGCCATCCTCCCTGGGGAATGATTTCTCACTTTCTGTCTCTCTGTCTGTCTCTGTCTGTCTGGTGAGTGCACACACCCTATAGCAAAAACCTCTCAAAAAAATTGTGATTTTTATAGGAATAAGGTAGTGATTGGTTTAAGTGTCTTTGCTAATTTTATTTGAGAAAATGCTTATATATACAAAAATATATGAAAATATATGCAGCACAGTTATTTCTTATGCTCTGATATGCTTTCAACCATATTTCCTAGCCATCTTAGATATTTTCCTTTCTTTTTCTTTCTTTTGTTTTTTTTTTTTGGAGAAAATTTTGCTATAGGGTGTGTGCACTCGCCAGAGATACAGAAAGCAAAAAATCACCCCCCAGAGTGGATGGCCACGCCACAATCCCTTCTCTTCTATTCTCCTCTCAGGATCTTGAGCACGCACACACATGCACCCAGCATGAGTTTAAGTTACTGGGTCTGGGCCTCAAACCGTGGTTGAGTCCAGTGAGAGTCCAGGGACATAGCCATTATGCCAACTGCTGGTGCTGCTATCTTAGATATTTTCAATAATAACTCTTTGTCTTTGGAAAATCTCCAACCTTCTACTTTTTAATTTACTTATTAAGTGCTTTCTATATTAATCACCCACTCTTAGGTTAAGTCAGACATTCCCATTTATTAAACTACACTGCAGTTGTCTTGTGTGATTCAACTTCTTCTTGTTAGTTGAAGTCTGTCTCACCTAATTTAAAGTTTCTCAAGGAAAAGTATTGTACCTCATATAACCATGCCTCCAGGGTCTGGAAATAGTACCAGGCAAATTAAGACACTTGGTAAGTAGTCTTTGATTAATGTATAGTTAAATAAATGATTAGATAAATTAATAAATGTTGGTAGGGAAAAGAAGACAGGCAGGATCAGATATGGAGGGACTCCTCTTTAGTTAGAGTAATGACTCTGTCCCTTAGAAATTTATTCTATTTCTTTGGCTGTCAGTTTTCACATCTATAAAATCCAGGCCAAATATATTATCCAGGCCAAATTACAATGTTATGATCAAATTAAGTTTCCATCTGTGTGTCTGACACAGAAACTTAATGTTAGTTCTCCCTTCTTATTTTTCTTCAATAGGTTTTTGCCATAGGGCACGTGCACTCATACAGACAGAGACAGTGAGTGATAAAGTGAGATACCACCTCCGAGGGAAATGGCCATGCCACAATCTCTTCTCCATTCTACTCCTGGGATTTTGAGTATGCATGAACATGTGCCTGCTGTGATTTTTCAAGCCAGGGAGTCTGGGGCTTGAAGTATTTTGACCCTCTGAGAATTCAGCACCTTAACTTTAATGCCATTTGCTGGCTCCAGTTCTCCCTTCTATTTTTAGGTGTTCAGGTAATTTATCTCCATGGAGTCTACCCTAACCAATAAGTGCAAGGTGAATTTCCTCATGTGCTTAGTTCCATTAGACCTGATTCGATCTATGAAATCCTCTTAAAATAACTTTTTAAAAAATGTATGTGATTTGTAGCTCTAAATAGATAGGAAGTTCCTCAAACGTAAATATGCCTTTGTGATCTGCTCTTCAAGAGGTTTTGAAGGGAACACTGTATCAGGAAAACTAAAGACAGACAGACAGAAATAGGGAGGAGAAAGAAAGAAAGAAAGAAGGAAAGAAAGAACAACGACAAAAAACAAAAACAAGAAAATGGCCAACTTAATGGTAGGAACAAGTACAGAAGTATCAGTAATAACATCAACTGTTAATGGATTAAATTCTCCAATCAAGAGACACAAACTCGAGAACCAGCAGTTAGCGCGTAATGGCTATGTCGCTGGACTCCCACGTAATCGACCGTGGCTCGCATCCCAGACCCGGTGGCTTAAAACTCACGCCGGGCGCGTGTGCGTGTGTGCCCACGATCCCGAGAGGAGAATGAAGGAGAAGGTATTTCACCATGACCAGCCTCCCCAGGGGGTAATTTCTCGCCTTCTGTCTCTATGTTTCTCTCTGTCTGTCTGGCGAGTGCATGCACCCTATAGCGAAAATCACTCCCCCCCAAAAAAGAGAGACACAAACTGGCTGAATGGTTAAAAAAAAAAATAGAAACATGCTACCTGCTACCTCCAAGAAATACACCTCATGGACAAAGACATACATAGACTAAAATGAAGGGCTGAAACAAGGTATTCCATGCAACCAAAAACCAAAAAAGGGTTGGAGTCCTGATACTGATCTAGACAAAATCAACTTTAAAACAAAAACTGTAAGAAAAGACAAAGAAGGACACTATATAGTAGTAAAAGGGCTAATTCATCAAGAAGATATAAAACTTATAAATATCTATGTCCCCAACTCAGGAGCACACAGATACATAAAGGAAAGATTACTAGATCTAAAAGCAGAGACAGTTGCAACACACTAATAGCTAGGAATAATCCCAAAAATAGACAAGTGGGATTACATCAGATGAAGTTTCTGCACAGCAAAAGATACAGAAATTAGTGTGAATACACAATCCTTAGAGTGAGAGATTATTGTAAACTATGTCTCAGATAGGGAACTGATAACCAGGATACACAGGGACCTCAAGTGGCCTACCCTAAAAAGAAAAAATAATCAGCCCAATTAAAAGATGGGAAAATAAACTGAACAAACAACTCTCTAAGACATACCAAGAGCCAAAAAGCATATGAAAAAATGCTCAACATCCCTTATCATAAGGGAGATGCAAATCCAAACCACAATGAGGTACCACCTGAATGGCAAAGATTCATTAAAAAAAAAAAAAAAAAAAAAAAAAGATAAGTGCTGTTGAGGCTGTGGTGAAAGGGAATCTCTCCTACACTGTTGGTGAGATTGTAAATTTGTCCAACCACTTTGGAGAATGATATGGAGGTTCCTCAAACATCTACAAATAGAACTACCAAATTATCTAACAATTCCACTATTGGGTATCTACCCAAAGGATAGGAGACGTTCAGTTGGAAAAGTGCTTGCATATCTATGTTTATTGCAGCATTACTCACAATTGCTTGGACATGGAACCAACCCAAATGTCCATGGACAGAAGAGTGGATTGAGGAGATATGATGCATATACTCTAATGGAATACTACTCAGACATTAAAAAAAAAAAGATTGTGGCATCTGATAGAAAGTGGATGAATATGGAGGATTTACTGCTAAGTGAAGCAAAGCAGGGTATGAAAGAAAAACATTGTATGTCTCCCCTTTACATACATCAACTATCTGCACTCTATGGCAGAAAATGAAAGACTAGAGGATATAGAAACATGAAAAATGGTTAGGGATACAGAAGACCATGTGGGAAGAGAATGAGAGAAGAGGGGAGTGTTTGAGGAAAGAAATTAAGGAAAAAAATGGAGAGGCAAGACATTAATGGGACAGAGAAATTGATTATTATCTGTTGATGATAATGTGTATAGTATCCTGAACCGGACAGTAGTGAAGTGTATTTATGCTGGGTAAATTCACTTTACAAACGAATGTATAAAATAAATTAAATAAAATTTTGAGAATTAAAATAAATAAGTCAGAATTAAAAAAATATGACTTTGTGTTTACAACAGGTAGGAAGGCCAAAAAAGACAGTCTTTATGTCTCTTTCCCAAATGTGATAACTGATCATTCTACTTGTCCCCTCAACTGTTTTCCAATTGGATTATTAATGATCTGTTAATTGTATGATAATCATAGCACAGTCATGCTAAATTTTCATTAATAAATATGTATTATTTAATTTAATAAACCATTTGGATTCAATTTTGCTAAAATCAAAAATCAAAACTATCCATTTTTTTCTTTATGAATAAATGAAATATATACTCCATATATAAAGATTACATGTTTATACTCATTCTTCTAAATAACTGTTCCAGGGTATGCTTTGACTAAATTACCATATTCAAAATTTATTTGGCATATTTTTCTTTTCAAATGCTAATTTATTTTTAAAACCTAAGAAAATATTTTTTTGAGAGGTTTTTGCTATAGGATGTGTGCGCTTGCCAGAAAGAGAGGGAGTCAGAGAAACAGAAAATGAGAAATCACCCCCTGGGGGATGGCCATACCACAATCCCTTCTCGTCCATTCTCCTCTCAAGATCTTGGGCCCGCACACACACACTCCTGGCATGAGTTTAAGCCACTGGGTACAGGACTCAAACTGTGGTTGACTACATGGGAGTCCAGCAACATAGCCATTATACCCACTCTGGTCCCTAAAAGCTAATAAAATCTTAAGCTTGCAGCTTATGGAGGAGATATTGACTTTTTATTAAATAATTGAATTTAGTTAATAAATATATTCATTTACTTATAATTTTATTCTCATGGATTTTGAGACTTTCTGAAATCTATTCTATGAAGTTCTACTAGTAATTTGAACTTGATTGAGACTTTATTCTTTGTATTTTTCCATTGGAAAAAAAAGACAAAAAGGAAAATGAAAGCAAATTTGGATATTTTTTACGGCTAGTGTGCTGGGTTTTTCACTTCCTTAATCATATTTAATTTATTGCAGTAGAGTTTTGTTTTTTTTTTTTATTTATTATTATTTTTTTTTTAGAGGTTTTTCACTGTAGGGCGTGTGCGCTCGCCAGACAGACAGAGAGAGACATAGAGACAGAAAGCGAGAA
This sequence comes from Tupaia belangeri chinensis, assembly GCF_000334495.1. Lineage (NCBI taxonomy): Eukaryota > Metazoa > Chordata > Mammalia > Scandentia > Tupaiidae > Tupaia > Tupaia belangeri. The sequence continues at coordinate 7,970,521 of NW_006159547.1, read as the reverse complement.
ATCACCCCCCAGGGGGGATGGTCACGCTGCAATCCCTTCTCCTCCATTCTCCTCTCGGGATCTTGGGCACGCACGCACACGCACCCGGCATGAGTTTTAAGCCACCGGGTCCGGGACGCGAACCGCGGTCGACTACGTGGGAGTCCAGCGACATAGCCATTACGCTAACTGCTGGTTCCCTATTGCAGTAGAGTTTTTGAGTGAGGTATTATTATCCTTATTTGGCAAGGCACAGTGAGTTCACCATTCTCACTATATTTTTTTAAGCATATTCTGAGAATATATTAAAGTTTGAGGTTTTTTTTTTTTTTTAGGTTTTTGTCACAGGATGGAGAGAAAAGAGACAGAGATACAGAGAAAGGGAAGACATTCATTCAGTCTCCCAACATTTATCCAACACCTCAAATGTGCAGATATATATGTTTGCTAATTATTTAAATCAGTGTGTGAATACTCTCTGAAGTATGCAAGGACATGGTTATTTTTAAGAGAATCATTTTCTCCTTCTATATGTACTGTTTCCTAAAATATATGATTCTGAGAACAGTGTTGCAGCTGGGGAGGTCTGCCTACATTCAAACCATTCTTCCTTTTCAGAATGGCACATTCCTTCATGAATCTTAATGTGTTACATTACCACAGGGTTTTAAATAAGGGCCAAGCTAAGGGATCACTCAAAATACAGGCATAGGTGTAGATAAAGTGATTGATTTTAATAGGTATGTAATAAATGCCTTTTGTAAATCAAGTGTTTTCTGGTTAACATTCAATGAAATACTTAATCAAGGTATCTAAAAATTGATCATAAAACATAATTTTTTTTTGGGGGGGAGACGTGTACTGTTACAGGGTGCATGCACTCGCCAGAGAGAGAGACAGAAAGTGAGAAATCACCCCCCCAAGGGGGATGGTCTCATTGCAATCCCTTCTCCTCCATTCTCCTCTCGGGATCTTGGGTACGCACGCACACACGCCTGGCGTGAGTTTAAGCCACCATGTCCAGGACTTGAACCGCGGTCAACTACATGAGGGTCCAGCGACATAGCCATTACGCTAACTGCTGGTCCCATCATAAAACATAGTTTTGATTTCAGCATATATTCAGAATAAATTAAAAGACTTGAATAACATTTCTATTTAAAACATAACAATAAAACAACCTTCTTTCTTTCCCATATTTGAATATCTGTAATCAGAGTTTCTCAACAAATGAGTCTATTAAACTAAAAATTAGGGCCCCATTTCATTCTAGTAGTGTTTGAATTGATTTATAAGCTCATTTTTAAAAAGACAAAATTTTGGTCAGTTCATCATGACATCTTTTCAATAGCATCATACTTTTTATGTTTACTATTCATTAGCAATTTCATATACTTATTCTGTTTTTGTAAATTATGTATTAATACTTATGAAAGCAATTCATTCCAGAAGATACTTTCTAACACTTACTGAAAAATTTAAAAATTGAAATGTATGATACACATATGAATAATATATTCATATATTTTTATAACAAATTATAATACTATTGACAAAAGACATTAAATGATATAGGAAAATAAAGAAAGGAAACACACAGTGAAGGAGAAAAAGAAATGTATAAAATCTCTAAAAAATTTTTTCTTTTGTTTTTGTTTTTTAATAAAGATGGTAGATATAAAATTTCTCTGGCACTTATATTAAGTTGTCGGAAAAGTCACAGCGTATTTTTGCATTGAAAAATACGTTGCGACTTTTTCAACAACCCAATTTTCAGTTGATACATTAAAATGAGTATCAACACCACCTTATATTAAAAAGTCAACACTTATTCTATGTATTAAATCCCTTATGATATTTAAATTTATGATGAAGGGCAATTACCTGGTTTTTCAAAATTTATACATCTAATGGTGCAATCTAACAAAACTTAGAAAACATAGTGATAGATGATGTTTTAGCCATAGAACTCAGGGCAGCACTGAGCCTGCTCCAAGACTGTTTTGTCCAGGCCCATGAGGGCTTTTTAGGCCTGATTGACTAGTTCTTTCTTCTAGAAAATATATGTCAGCATGACCGACTAAATTTCCTGCTTATTATTTTCTCTGGGTTACTTAGATAAGCAAAAACACATGCATTTTTTATTGAGACAGATTCTGCTCTGCCCAGTCGTCCAGTAACTAATCTTCATGGCTTCCAGAATGATGGCAATGGTATACCCTGTGATATGCCGTCATGTTGTCTGCCTCTACAACCACCATGGGCAAGGCAACACTTTACATCCTTACCGATTTTCAGAATGGGATACCACCTTTCTTACTGCCACGAGACAGAGAAAGAAACATGAGTTCTTTAAAATAGACCTTCAGAATAATGAGGCACTATTATTATAAATAGGATATATAGACCAAAAGGTTCAAGAAATACATATTTGACAATTTAGAATAAAGAACTCTACATAAACTAATTACATATTAATACGGTTTCTTCTTCCTGCTTTTTTTTTATCATTATATATATATATATGTATGTATATATATTATTAGCCCTAAAGTTCTAAATAAAATGATTTGCTAGTTGATGCAAATTCAGCAAATACATGAGATTATACCAGGATTATGTAAGATTATACAAGAAATATTCAATTAGTTGGCTCCTGTAATAATAAGACATTTAGTACATTTTCTTGAATAAATTATATGAGAACCAACATACAGGTAAGCATAAAAGTACATGGCAGTTATATCAGCACAGTAACAATCTATTTGGGGAACATTTCTTTTTTTAAAAAAAACCTGAATTACCGATATGATTCAGGTTTGTGTTCGAAGCATTATTTCTATTCACATCTCTCTGGGGAGCCTGAGCTGCATGGTCCCACCGATCACAAGAGAATGCACAATCTTCCCATTCATCTGTAAAGGGGAGAACCAGGTTTTATTTTTTTTTTTCTTAACATACATCACTGATTTCTTCAGCTAGTAAGTCTATAGAGCCATTTTTTGTATTTTACAGTCCTTTTTAATTAATCCCACATGGGCTAAGGAATCAGAGGGGGAAACAGTAATATAAAAAATAGAATAATATTATTTTAATTTATGGAAGAAGAAAAGGTACTTTAAATCTACCTGTAAGGACATTTAGAATTACAGATATGGGGATTAACAGTTTTAGCAGACCATAGGTGATTAATATAAGAGAAAAATATTTAAAAAGTAATAATCATTTGAGTGCTCCAAAACAAAAAATGGGGCATGTGAAAGGGACATAGAAACAAACTTGAAGTGAAGGACCTCCCAGCAGCCAAAGCTGGAACAGTATGAACAACAAATCATTATGTAATATTAAATTATAATTCCAAGTATAAAATAAATATGCATGAGTCTGTATAGATATAAATAAAATATTGAAAAGATAAATAATTGAAAGAGAAGATATTAATTTTCTTTATGGAAGAATTCCACTTAATATATGTAGACATTCGTGCCTCAAAAATATAGAATTTGGGGACAGCAGATGTTACAGCAGTTACATAGTTGCACTCCCTATGACTGATCACAGTTGGAGCTCCAGACCTGGGGGCTTCAAACTCCCACCAGGCATGTGTACATGCATGCACAAGATCCCAGGAGAATGGAGGAGAAGTGATTAAGTTGTGGCCATCCCCCTAGGAGGTGATTTCTCACTTTCCCTTTCTCTTTCTCTGTCTCCCTCTCTCTAGCAATTACACACACCCTAAAGCAAAATCCTAAAAAAATTAGAACTTAATTTTACTCTTCCTTGCCCATTCTGTTCATGGTATATTTGACTTGTGACCAATTCCAAAGAAATTAGTATGAAATGGAAAAAAAAAAAAAAAAAAAACCTTTTCAGTACAAAAACCTGGCTAAACAACTGATGAAAGTTAACATCACTAGTGATGTTAGGTGATTGCCACATACCACCAATAGAATGGACACCTTAGAAGGACACCTTGGCATTCTTCCCCAGATGCATAGCCCCAGTCTAGTCATGAAGGAAACGTCAAACATGCGTTATCTATATAAGCACTGATCAGGGGACATCTACAGGATATTTAGACCAGTACTTTTCGGAACCATTAGGGTCATTAAAAAAAAAAAAAAAAAAAGGAAAAATGAGAAACTGTCATAGACCAGAAGAAACCAGAGAGAAATGGCAACTAAATGTGGTTTTCTGGGGGGACAAGATGGCGGTGCAGTGGGTAAATGATTCTGAGCCAGGCTGACGTACATGGGAAAGTTCTGAGTTAGTGTCCAAACACCTTCCTGAATATACTAGGCAGTCTGTACCCTTGATCCACGGCTGATAGATGCTCAGTGGATCACGTTGTTTTGACCCTGTTGGTAGTGTTGCCTTTCTGTCTGTCTCTCTCACTCATGAAAGAAATATAAATAATCTTGAAAAGAATGTGTTGTCCTGAATTAGAACATAGAACAGAAGGAGAGCATTAGTGGAAAAACTAGGAAAATTCACGTAGTATCTGGAATGTAGTTAATAACGTACCAATGCAGTTTCATAGTTAAATCATGGTAATATGAGATGATGACAATGGGGGAAACTGAGTGAGGGGTATCTGGGAACTCTGTACTACCTTTGCAACCTTTCTGAAAATTTGAAATTATCCTCAAATCAAGCTTTTATTGAAAAATTACCTTCTGACTTATTTAGAAGTTTGCTACTTAATTACCCAGGATATAGGAAATCCACCTAAGGAATTTAGAGTCACTTTTCTACTTCCTCCTATTTACCTTTTAAATATAATGCATAGTTGGAGAATCAAAAAAGTACAAATGTAATAAGTTAAAAGGATCCATTCTTTTAAAACCTGTAGACTCAAATGAAGTGGTTCCTGGTTCTTGATTATATATAAATGTGTACATTACTTTGACTTATTCTGTTTTCCACTCTCCTGAGTATCCACCTTTGAACCATGTGTAAATGGAACAATTATTTTTTTTACCTATAAAATTTTTCAAGTCATCTGAATATAATCTTTTATATAGACTGAATGATCTGTAAAAGACATAGAAAAATGAACAGTTCTGAACCAGCAGTTGGCATAATGCCTGTATTGCTGGACTCCCATGTAGTCGACTGCGGTTCGAGTCTCAGACCTGGTAGCTTGAACTCACACCGGGTATGTGTGCGTGCGTGCTCAAGATCCCAAGAGGAGAATGGATTGTGGCATGTCCAAATCCCTTGGGGGGTGATTTCTTGCTTTCTGTCTCTCCGTTTCTCTCTTTCTGGTGAGCATGCATGCCCTATACAAAAAAAAAAAAAAAAATCAAAAAAGAAAAAAGAAAAATGAACAGTTTTTTAGAACAATCTAAATATTTGCAATCAGTATTTTTAGGTCCTGAGTCAAAATTTTTGATGCATGTAAAAGATGCTTTGTTTATTGTTTTGCATATATGAAATAAGTTTGTAATTATTTCAAACAAATATACAATACTTTTAAAATCATTCATTGTCAAACTTAATGATGTTTTTTAGCTAATATGGGGGAAATGAGGCAATGATAATTATGTTCATATTTAAGATTTTCTTTAGGAGTTCAGAAAAATGAAAGATATTTGGCGCACTTTATTTGTAAATATTCCTATGTTCTAGAGCCTTACTGAATTGTATGCATTGCCTTTCAGTGTTCTAGTCAGCTATAATATACTTTGAGCTATAAATTACAAAAGAACACTTCACTTAGAAAAAGACTTTGTACAAATTTAACATCTTGTTAAAAAGACTTCCAGGAGTAACAAAGAGATTTAGTATACAGAAATGAGAGTGATAAAGCAGTGATTTGTTACCAAATACAGCCTTAAGCAGTATGTGAAACATGCTTCAGGTTAGTCAGAAGAGGTCCTCTGAATTACACTGTGCATGCTTCCCTGAAATGAAACTGTATGTTATTGGTTAACCAGGATATTTAGCATAATCACTCTGCTAGACTGTGGTGGAGGGAGGTGATTATCACTGGGAACAGATGGGCAGGTCCACAGCACTGCCAGATTCTGCACAAGCTCCATTTATCGTTGGTTCTTGCTTTTTTCCTCTGTGTTTTAAATTTTTTTAAACAAGCATTGTATGTTCAAAGGAACTAGCTGCATAGAAGGTCGGTGGCTGGTGACCTTTCAGCTTCGATTTCAAATGTAGAAGAAATATTCAAAATGCTATCACTGTGTATCTAAGAAGGATGGGGCAGATTTCATTTTACCCTCTAGTCTCCCTCAATGCATGCACGGATTTATCTGTACGCTAAGCTCTCTGCTCTGCATCTGTAGCTCCTTGTGGATTATATTGTCTCTGTGATCAGAAATGATTTTCTCGGATATGAACACCGTTTCTGGCTCCCCTAAAGTGCATCCTCCTAATGGGACCCGGTTTTACACTTTTCAAGTAAGTGTGCTTTAAATGGCTTCACTACTTAGGAAGTTAATCTATAGTCAAACTTTTAATAAAGGGGAAAATAAATAAAGGAAAACTGAGCAGTGTGAAAGTATTGACGAGGATGATACAGAAATAGAATGGCATTAGGATTCTGTGAATTCAAGCAAGGTAATAATGAACACGATTTTCCACAGGGATTTTTAAATCTGTTATAGCATCCTCCTTGAGGGTAATGAAATGTGTTGTGTCTCCCGATATTTTTATTTATGACTATAATATGGTGAAGATTGTGGAGTTGCTTCTCCGATGGCTCGCAGAGAGTAGAATTAAAAGACATTTTATAGAACTTTGCAAACTAAGTCCTCTGGGCTTAGAAAAATGTTTTGTATTTCGTATACATAGCTTAGCATGGTGCCTGTTATTTAATTTTGTTATATGTGCAATATATGACCAATCAATATAGGAGGCTTAAGTACGGTGTTTAGTATGCTTTTCAATTTGAGGTAAAGTAGAAACTCATTAGATGGAAGATTTTCTGTGTTATCAAAAAGTCAAAATGATTTATAATAAAATATAAATGTGCATTACAAAGCTGTTACCTACTAAATATATTTCAGTTGCCTGTGAATAAATCATTCATCAGTCTAGAAACTGGTTAAGTCTCACTAAATCAGGTCCTCTCATTTTTATTCTCAAATTGCATCTTTTCGTACTAAGGTTTACTTTGTAAATCAGTCATATCATCATTACATGAAAATGGAAGATGAACCTCTTCTCCCTGTATATTTTACATTATGGAAATGTAAACAGTCTGGCCTTTAATTATTTTGGTTGTTCAGTTATGATGTTCTAAAAAACAATGTCAAAATACCTTGAGAATTAATATAGTAAAGGTAGTCAGAAAAATAAATGCACATCTGATTTATAAAAATCCCTTGCCTTAGCAAACTGTTAAGCAGTGGATATAATTACTCTCCTCTTTCTGTATTTCTATTTTTAATCCTGTTGCCTCTCCTGTTTTACATGGTTGTCTCCTGATAGTGCAAGTCTGTGTTGTTACAGAATATATCCACTTCCCAGTGGTGATCTGGTTATTGTGGCAGGGATTCAAAATGCAAGCGCCCTGGGGCTGTTCTACAGAATTATTACTTTTCTCCCCCCTTCTTCATACCCTGAGATATAAACACTCTTTACAATATCCTGTGACTGGCTCTTCAGGGCAGCATTTGACATTAGGTATTCTACTTCAGTTTCTTAAAGTTGAAGGGTCAGTAAATTCCATATGCTCAGTCATGACACAGGCTTTTTACAATTCTTTCCATAAAGATCTTGCTGACACCTTTCCTGGCAGGTGATTTTCTTTGAGAACGTACTGAATGATTTTTAACCACTCCTTTTGTGTGTGTGCTGTTGGTGTAATAATATATTCTGTAAAAAAAACCCTAGAATTTTAGGGGAAAAAAATACAAATGTTGGTAAATCCTGGCACTGTTTCCTTCTGCATATTTTTAATCTCATAAAATGTTATTTTATTCTGAGGTTCTTGAGGACAGGCATTATATGTTTAAGTTGGAGTCTTTTTCTTTTTGTTACTGTTGTGGTTCAGCTTTGGTTCTGGTGGAAGAGAGGAAAGCGAGAAAGATTGTAAAACATAAAGATAAAGGGTTATAATAGTTGAATCGACTTCTTTTCAAAGGAAAGAATTAAACAACATTTTTTCTTTTTACTTACATATATGAACCTACTTTAACACAGTATATTTGCTTTGGTTGAAATATCAAATATCATAGATAAAAATAAGTAAAAGTAACAGATCATTTGCCCCCCAAAAATGTGTCTTGTGAAAATGATTAGTTACATTTTTAAAAACAGTTCTCATTATGGAATGGCATAAGTGTACTTCTGAAATGATTCTGCATCGAGGAGTGGTATTTTAATGCTTACTTTCTTAAAATTATTCTAGCTCAAGAGTTAACATATGCAAAAACATTCTAGATAGCTTAGTATGAATAATATTGAGTTTTAGTATCCTCTTCTCATTAAATGTCCTGTCATTTTTTTTTTGAAATCTGTACAATTTTCAAATGTGAGCATATAGATTTATACTGTATTTGACCCAAGCAGTTCAAAGGTGAAAAGGTGACAACTGATAAGCTGAAGAAGATTGTAAGCACACGTCTTTCTTTTTCAGTGCATTTTAACTTAGCCAAATGCATTCATACTTCTACACACATGCAAATATGTTCTGGATAGAATATCTAACGATTAATTTAAATCAGTTTCCTTAAGTGTAATTCCCCACTTCTGTACTACTATGAAAGTACTTATGTCTGCATTCCTCTGTTCAAAGCTGCATGGACTTTGGGTGATGCCAGCACCCAATTCACACTATATGGTTAATGAATTCCTTATCATGAAAAATCAAGTTCTAGAATGGACAACTTTAGGTGACAAAAATTATGATTAAATGCTGCCAGAAGAAAAGAATAATTACAATATATGTATGCATTAGAATTTATCACTTCATAGAACTCAAATGGGAAATACACAAATGGGAAACTTACTTTAAAACAAAATTATTTTATATATGTTTAACACATATAAAATATGTACTCATATGCTTTATAGTCTACATATAAGCACTCAATGAATTCTTAATTTTATGTCTGTAAAAATGATATCCCCAAATGATTTCACTTTGTTCCTTCCTAGCTCTATTTTTGCAAATAAAAGCATCTCTCAGCACTACCAAACTTCTAGATTAGAAAGTTATGACTTAATGTGTTAGCACTCCCAGGAGTATGGGTGAATGATAAGGCTCCCCACATTTCATCAGAACTAAACACCTTCACCTAGTGGTTTTCAAACTGTGTCTGCAGTCTTAAGGTTTTGAAGTCTCTGTTAGTAGTCAACAGAGACAGTAGGGAAGAAAAACACTCCCGGGGCTCGTTACTCTATGTATGTTTATTTATTTAACTCATTGCAGTTCAATGCAAGTCTTCATGAACAACAAACCATGTTCGTAAAGTACTTTTTCTAACAAAGCACTTCATTTTGGATAGGCGCAATATGATCTATTAAGCCACTAGAGGAATTATTTCTGTGTAGGATATACTTCTTTGCTATTTAATCCTGGTGTTAATACCAGTAGCCATTAGTGCTGTTGTCCTGTTATCCACTGAAAACCAAGGGAAGATATTTTACCACAAAATATGGAATGAGTCATCTGTCCTTTCTCTGCTTAAAATATGTTAAGTACCCACTCTCCTTAAAAGATCAAGTTCACCTCCCTTGCTTGGCATCAGAAGCCCTTTGTGATCTGAGATACATACAAAAAACTGCCCTACCTGCTTTCCAAATAAGGTCTTTGCATGCTTCTCCGTGATCATCTTTGCCTCTTGACAGGACTTGCTCATAGGGGCATGTTTTCTTAGATTCGTTTCATGTGCTACTTCCCCGTGTAGTCTTCACTCATCCCTGCATGCCATGCCATGTCTTTTCTGTATTCCTCTTGGCCTGCTCATATCACTATCAAAGCAATTATTAGACTTCATTGTAATCTCAGGAGATTTTATTAAACTGTGTCTCCAGAGCATGAATACAACTAATAAACCTATGTAATAAGCTCGGTGCATATATTTAAAAGGTAAATGATTACAATATGAAAATTTAACACAAAAAGCAACAAATTCTTTCTCTTTCAATTAGTTAATGAGGCATAACCACATTAACAGGGACAATAGCTGAACGGATACAAAGGTAAAGGTGTTTAATTCTAGGCCTTGGTGTAGCACACATAGCTGGATTCTTCAAAGTAGGTAACAGTCATGTGACTGGTCAAGGAAAACCTTTAATCTTACTATGCTGAAATACATTTCTATGTCAACAAGCCAAAGTATTTTTGAATATTTTTTCTTTATACTGTATCTTTACCACTTTTTGTTAATTAGGGAATTTTATTTTTATTAAGAGAACTTTAAACTTAAATTAATATGTATTTTCACACTTGGCAGATAGAATTAGCACTTGAAATAGAGAAAGACCAGTAAGTAAGCTATAAGAACCACTTATATAAAGACTCTTTACTCAAAAGAAAGAACTGTTAGTTAGTATAGAGCACCATGGTTTTGTAATCAAATGAGTCTGAGGTAATTCTGACCAGTTAGCAAAGAACCCAATTTTTTATATTCTATCATTTTGGTGCTACTAAGGAGTCTGCTACTATTATTTAGAGCACATTATAACTTCTTGTTGTTAATAAACTTAGGGTGCCTCTGGAAACACCTATAAGAATGAACAGCACACATTGTGTTAAAAAAAAATTAAAAAGGCCAAGTAGTCATATGCAGATGATAGGGGATATCAACATTTTACCTCAGAATTACTTAGTAGTGTAGGTACATGGGTCCCCAGCTAAGTGAGAGAACTGAGATTTTCCTCTGTCACCCAGTTGTGTCCATTCAGGATGATGAATGACAGAGATCAGACAACAGGTGTTTTCTTCAAGCAGGTAGAACAACAGCACATTCAAAGCTAACTTACTGGTGTGCAGAAAAAGGTATATAGTTTAGTAAAACTAGAATACAATGGAGACATAAAATGACCAAAAGTAACATACAAATTTCAGAATATGGAGATAGATTTGACAAGCACCCTCAGGATCTTAGATTTGGAATTTAAGAATTTTCAGCTAGGAGTGACAGGCTTGAATTTGCTGTTTCATTGGAATACTGGATAACTCCTAGGAAGGAGACTGGAGCACAAATAACAAGTCAGTAGCTTTCAAGGAAGTCCAGCTGAATGGTCACAGCTTTACCACTTTACATGTTTGTTGTTCACAAAAGATATGTAGATAGCCTTTAATAGTGCTGAGAACAATAATGTGGTTTCTTTCTGAAAACCTGAGTTATATAAGATATGACTTTCTGAGCTTTCCTCTGTATTCTGCTGCCTGCAATGCCAATGATTAAAAATTACAGCAAAAATATTTTAAGCGATTAAATTTCTAATTCTAGTTGAACTGGATCTATTAGGATGGAAATTTATAGAAATTTGGCTCTGTGACTTCAAGGTTTTGCACTAGAGCCTCATTGACATTTTAAATTTAAGGCTTTTGTTTAGTTATCTTGTTATTTCATCCTAACTGATATAGTTTTCTCATAATCAGAAATACATTTTTTATTATGATTAAATTGCCAATAAATTCATCTAGCATCGAATTGACAGACGTAAAGGGAAATTCAGGGGGTAAATCTCCTAATACGTAACATTATAATTTAAGGTTTCTCTGTATATCAACGAAACCATGCATAGAATCAATGAATAGGCTCTGGTTCAGATAGGAAATTATAATTTCCATTTGCAGAAGTTTCTACTTACTAGGTTGTATGTTCTGTGGGGACAGGCACCATGTTCTTTTCATTGTCAGTCATACTTGTGTGTTAGGCACCAAATAGTGTATTGAATTAAATAAGGAGATTGGTGCTGGGAAGAGAATGAAACCCTTGGACACACTGAATTACACAGAATTATCATCATTATGCATGTGTGTCCTTGGTTTATTTCTTACACATTTTTTAATTTTATTTCCCTTACCACCCCTTCTTGAGTATGGTTAATGAACATAGTTAAAGTTAGATACTCCTGTCTTTTTTTTTTTTTTGCATTTTTAAATTTTAGTATTATTATTAGTTATGCATTCAATCACTATACATAATTTAGATTGTAAAGAGACTGTACCCAGCATGAAATACACCTCAGTCCAGCCCAGTTGTGAATACTGTATAGATCCTCATCAACAGATGCTCCCACTTCTTAAATGTGCATTCACTTTCCTCTGTAAGTACATTTTGGAAGCTTTTACAACCTTTCAACCTATTTTGGAATATCATCCCTGAACATTAATTCAACCTGTTCTTGTACATTCATAATGTAATTAATGTATGTTTATTAGATTGTTCATTATTTAAAACTATATTTAACTTTTCACTTATCTCTCTCAACCACCAGACTGTGAACTCTTAGAAAGAAAATAATTAATTTTACTTACCCATATTTGTTTATTGCCACCTAGTCTAATATCTGTCATATAGAAGGTGTCTATGCTTTTTGACTGAACAAATTCATGTGTAATTGGAGAATGCCTAAAATTAGTTCTCTTCTGTTAATTCATTAAATCATTAGACACACCTTGTTGAGTGGCCCCATTATGCCAGACTTTAACAATGTTGAGCAAAACACCTGGTCTCTGCCCTCAAGAATTTTAGAGTTACCTCAGAAAAGAGTCACAATAGCACATTATTCTGTTAGCTAGAACAAAGGGATAAAAGTGCTTTGACTTTAAATGTACATGTAGAGATCATTTACATAAGTAAATTGAATAATTTCAAATACATAATTCTATTTCCAAATCAGCTTTTAATTTTACTTCATAGTTAAGTTTCCCATTATTACCCTATTGTCTTTTTCTTTACTATTTCAAAATATTTTACAAATAATGAGGATTATTATCAAGAAGAAAAATTGCATAATAGTTTGGAAATAGTTTAATAATTGCATACTGTTTAGAAAGAGGCATATCTCTCAAAACCAGATTCTACCACTTACTAGGTGGTAGTTATAAGTAAGTTAAATTATTTTTCTATTTTTACATCCTCAACTATTAAAAAAAGAATAAGAATATTTAGTTCATGAGGTTGTGTGTTTGCTCAATGTAATAATTATGAAATCTTGTATAAAATCTATATTTCCTTTGAAGATGGCATTCAATCTATTAGCTATTATTTTAGTGATTAATGTACTTTATAAATCATAGCATAGCTCATTTTATAAATAATTATTTTTCTTTAGGCTTACCTTAAATTTACAAAAGATTAATGCTAGACCAGCTGGTGTTATAGTTATGGATGCTAGATCTCTCATGACTGTGCATTTTGAGTCAGCCATCAGTGGCTTAAAAAACATGCTGGAGGTGGGGCCAGAAGGTGGTGTGGTGGTTAAGGCACTGGATTCCCATTTGGCTGATCAGGGTTTGTGTTCCTGACCTGGTGGCTTGAAAATCATGCCGGCGTATGTGCGTGCATGCCCAAAATCCCAAGAGGAGAATGAAGAAGATGGGATTTGAGCATGGCCATCCCTCTGGGGGATGACTTTTTACTTTCCTTCTCCTTGTCTCTCTCTAGAGAGCATATGCTCCCTAAGGCAAAAAGCTCAGACAAACAAACAAACAAAACATGCTGGGCACATGTGCCCAAAATTAAAGGAGGAGAATGGAAGAGAAGGGATGGCAGCCTGGTCTTTCTGACTGGAGGATATTCTCTCTCTCTCTCTTTCTCTCTCTCTCTCTTTCCAGCACATGCCCTATAGCAAAATTAAAACAAAATTCTAAGTGAGATATCACTTTAAATATCTCATATACATAAGTTAAGGGAAATAATTAAAATATATTAAACTAACATTTAAAGATCTTAACTTATTATATATAAAATAATATTGTATTTATAGAATGTAAGTTTTTTTTTTTTTTGAGAGATTTTTGCTATCGGGCACATGCACTTGCCAGAAAGACAGAGATAGACAGAGAGACAGAAAGTGAGAAGTCACCCCCCAGGGGGCATGGCCATGCCACAATCTCTTCTCTGCTCTCCTCTCTGGATCTTGGGCACATGCACACACGCCTACCATAAGTTTAAGCCACCAGGTCCGGGACTCGAACCACAGTCAGCTACATAGGAGTCCAGTGACATAGCCATTACACCAACTATTTGTCCCTAGAATGTAAGTTTTAACTGTTATTATGTACCATTTTGAATATTAGATATATCTTATAAGTGCATTTTTGTATTTTTATTTTTTAAATTTATTATTGAAAAACATTTTGCCATAGTGCACGTGTGCTTACCAAAGAGATGGAGAGAGAGAAACAAGGAAAGGGAGAAATCTTCCTCCATGAGGAATGGTCGTATCTCAATCCCCTTTCCTCTATTTCTCCTTTGTATTGGAATTTTGTACATATAAGAAATGCACACATGTTTCACATGTTTCTTATGCCTCCTGGTCTGGGACTCCAACCATGGAATTGGTAATGTGGCATTAATCACCAGGACATGAAGCCAGCCCAATTTATTGTATTTCTAAGCCATATTTTGTCATTTATTTCAAGAAGTTTTTGTTTGTCTTATTTAGCACATTGTTCATCTACTCTTTCTAACATGATCCATCTTCGAAGTTACAGTAGGCCTATCAGAAGCCTTAGGTGTATTTTTTAAATTTCTTTTTATTTCAACTTCTTTCATACATTCTTTCACATGATTCTTAGCTTACAAAGCGAATATTCCAACATGTGTATATTTCTCACCAGTCCAGTTGACAATACTATAAAGTTATCTTCAATAGATAACAATCATTTCGTTGTCCCATAAATGCCTTGTCTCTATTTTTCTCCTTAACGTCCTTCCTCTGACTTTACTCCTTTGCCTGCCCTCTTCCCACACTGTATCTGGTATTCACAACCATTAACTAAGTTTCTATAACCTTTAGTCATTCAGTTTTCACCATTGAGTGTAGACCCTCAGTATATTATTAAGTGGGCCTCAAGTGTATTTTGATTTGTGTTACAAACAAAGCCAACAAAAGAACTCTTTGACATCCTAAAACATAAAAACTATTAAAACTAAAATATATATTCAATATCTTTGAAGAATTATATGTTAATATTGTTTAACCATATTCTTTGCTTTAATACAATTGTGTTTAATGTTAAAATATGTGAAGAATAATGAATCACATGTTTTGGGGGCAGGTGGTGGCAGAATGGTAAAAGATAATTTTCTGAGAAGCTGACCCTCATGACAAGTTTGAGCCTGTTGACCTCCCTTGGAAGATGAATATCCAGGTTTGGCCAAAGATGAGCCTGTATTATATCATCAGTACCCTGTTGGGGGGTGCTGTCTCTCTGTCTCCCTTTCTATCTCTCACTCATGGAAGTAAGGAAGGAAGGATCTAAAGATTAAACAATAATGTAAATCATTCAAATAATTGTATCAACATTTCTTTCATTGAAGAAACACTTGTTAAGAATTTATTTTAGATGTGGCCTACATTTTCAGGGAGCAATTATTGCAATATGTAGTAAGCTAAAGTAGATATTATACTAGAGAATCATTAGAAATTTGGTAACATCATGCTAAACAAATCAATTAATTGCAAAATGTTCATTGAGGAAGACCTTGATAAGAAATAATACTCTAAAAAAAGTGAGAAATTTAAAAATAACTGTTACACAAACAAATTTTTAAAAAATATTTTCTCAGCATGTGAATAGTAGTCATATTCTATGACTGACCAAGGGGCCATGATTTGAGAGACGATCCAAGGCAGAACTTCTCTGCAGCAGACCTCCCTTAGATATTTTTAGTTTCCTTTATCTTGAAGATAAAGGAAAGGATTTCATTGTACCCATGTTGGGTCCTGAAGATTTAGACATTCTCATTCAGTTCAACCTTTTGGTGATGGTGGCCATGAAGTGGAAAGAGTTTGTCTTTAGCTAAAGATTTACTTGGATAGGGGGACCAGCAGTTAGCGTAATGGCTATGTCGCTGAACTCCCTTGTAGTTGACTGAGATTCGAGTCCCGGACCTGGTGGCTTAAACTCATGCCAGGCATGTATGTGTGCGTGCCCAAGATCCCAAGAGGAGAATGGAGGAGAAGGGATTGTGGTGTGGCCATCCCCCCTGAGGGGTGATTTCTCTCTTTTTGTCTCTCTGTCTCTCTCTGTCTTTCTGGTGAGCACACATGCCTCGTAGCAAAAACCCTCAAAAAAAAAAAAAAAAAGATTTACTTGAATAGGCTGGTTCCTAGACTAGCATGATATTCTAGAAAGGAGAAAGGCTCATTTAATATAATAAGTCTTAAATCTTAAACACCCTATATTTACTCCTTTTGAAAAACAAAACAGAAAGAAAATAAGTATTGTACTTGACCCTGTATTGATAGAGGACAAAGAAAGTTGGAGAATCAAGAAGAGTAAGTAAAGTTAAAGGAAAATCTGACACATTAGACTTAGAAGGGAAAATGTTTCATTTTCTTGGGGGAGGGGGAGAATGAAGGAACAGGAGATGAATAAAAAGCTCAAGAGAGTGGATCAACTGGTGACGTGGGGTAACTGGATCCCACATGACAAACTGTGCAGGTTGACAGCAGCATAGGAAATACTGGTTGTGTATGTGTACATGCCCAAAGTCCTGAGAGCAGACTGGAGGAGAAGGAATTGCAGTGTGACCATCCCCTCTGGAGGTGTTTTCTCACCTTCTCCCTGGCAAGTGCTTATACCTTATAACAGAGAAAGAGAGAACAACTTCATTGAGAGGGAGAAAATTGAGACAGTTGGCATCCTTTGACCTTACACTAATCATTTTAGCAAAGGCAAATGGGATAAATATGATATTCTATACTTTTGAGAGTAGGAAAGTTTGGAAATAGTATGTATATTGGGCAAAATAGATACCAAGAAGCATTGAAAGTCAAGGCAGGATTGCAAGCATAAATTCGTAATAGAAATAAAGTTAATATATTTTACCTATTAGGCAATTCCTAATTTTATTTTAATGGTTCTGCCAATATCTAATAGTTAAGATGGAAAAGGAATTACAGAACATATAATACAATAAGAGGAAATCAAACATTGTAGATAATGATGAGGGAGAAGCTCATAGTTTACTCTAAGCTAAACAAAAGGTAGAAGAGTCTGACTTTGTAAGGAAAGATCAAATTCAATCATAGGTCAGAAAATAATCCCTACTTTTCACATCATATTTCTATAATTTACTTCAGTATACCAACTGATGTATCACATTTGCAAAAAATACAAAGACATTATTTACTATGGAAATCTGTCAACAAAATTTCCTCTTCTAAAGAAAAAGGAATGGAGAATATTGTGGACAATATGTAGCCTGAGCAAAACAATTGGAGAAAGAGGCCCAGTCAGTCTCTTCCATTCAAAAAAAAAGTTGTTTTGATTTCAACACATTATAATTATTTACCATGACTGGTGAGAAACTGTAGGAATTCATGAGACAATAAAGATAAGAGATGAATCAGGCTGGCCCTGGCTCTATAGGCTAAGAGGTGTAGAGCCAGATTCCACATGGCCAACAGCAGTTTAAATCCTGCCTTGGTAGCTTGAAAATCACACTGGCTGTGTGTGTGCGTGTGCGTGCGTGTGCGTGTGTGTGTGTGTGTGTGTGTTTTCCTAAAATCCCAGCAGGTTGGAGTAATACAGAAGAAAATGTGGCATGACTTTGCCTTTGGGGGGGAGGGGCCGTGTGCTTTCTCCCTCTTTCTCTCTGTTTGCCACTCCCTGGCAATCAAAAACAAAAACAGAAGCAAGAGATGTCTCAACCAGATATGCAAAAGAACATAATGACTATTGGAGTGATAAAATGCTTTAAAATGCTTTAATGCATAATAACTAATATAGATACCGAATATCTATACTGGACATTGTTAGTTAAGAAAGGGCAGGAAAATAAGCAATGGATTGAAAAATTGTGGCACATATATATATATATACATATATATATATACACATACACACACACACACACACACACAAACACACCCCTTGACAATATAAATATGGAAATATTATATCTCACTCCTTTTAAGTTTCTTTTTAGAAGCAATTTTACAGAGGATACATGTGCTTACCTTAAAAAGACAGAAATGGCATGAGAAGTGAGGCATCCCCCCCACATGGGGAAACGGCCATGGTGCAATCCCTTCTCCTCTATTTCTTCTCTCCTGTCAGGATTTTGGGCATGTGCATACATGCAGCTGACATGTTTCTCAAGTGGCCAAGAACAAGGTTTGCACCATGCAGTTGATCATGTGGGCCCCAACGGCCTTAACCACTCTGGCATGGGATGGTCCTAAGTTTATTTCTTTCCTTTTTTTTTTAAGGAAATAAGAATAGTGAAAACGTTTCTCAGAGCTCATGTATTTGAACACATTTAAAAACTCTGTTAAGGCTCTTGATATTAAGCAACGGAAACTTCTTATGAATAAATTAAGAGAGAAATGTATTAAAATAGCATAGGAGACACTGAAGGAAAAACAAAAAATATCAGGATATCGTCGATTCCTGTGGCCGTACTATGTGCAAAGTTCTGGATAAATTGCTGTGAGCAAGTGAACTATGGGGATTAGGTTATGATAAGATGA
>NW_006159547.1:7944480-7951384 GCF_000334495.1 Tupaia belangeri chinensis | reverse complement strand
AAAAAAAAAAAAAAAAAAAACAAAGAAAAATGTGTGAGATTGTGATAAATGCTAAGGTCAAAATTCAGAGCATATGAAGTGAAAGTAGTGTTAGAGTGTGTAGTTTAAATTATTTGAGTGAGGGAGGCTTCACAAAGCAGAGATTTGTAAGTACAGACCTGGAGGAATTAGAGCAGTTTCCAGAATCTCTGTACTAGAATGATCTGAAGGACAGTCTCCTATCAGTATCATCACCAGATAGTTTAACTCTACTTACATCCAGCTCTACTTAGTATTTAAATTCCAGGGCAAGGCAGTCTGGTTAGTTTAACCTGGATCTAGTTTAATCATATATGTGCTGTCATCTGCTTACCTTCTGCCTGGTCAGCCTATAACCCCAGTCCCAACACTTTTCACATCTTCTTATAATGAGGTGTACTGCAGACTGCTCAACCAGATTGTAGACTTGCTTTAAGACAAAAGAAAGTGCTTAAGACATCTCTATAGTCTGCCCTGCTTCTGAACTTCCTTTCTGTGCCATCATTTCCCCATTTCCTTTTTCTTCAGAATCCAATGCAATGTATTCCTTTCGTGAATGTTTAACAGTCTTCTGAATTTAGGTTCCCTCCTGCCCTCCATGGGATCCCATAAAATGCTGTACTTGCCTCTACCAGAATAATTACCACAAAGGTAATTTAAGTATGCATATCCACTTCTTCATTTCCTGTGAGTTCCTTAAAGACACAGAATGTTTGTTAAGCAAACAAATTGAAGTTGTTCAAAATGTCTAAATATACAAAGGATAGAAGTGATTATCTCAAAGATGTATTTTATACCAAGGTTTATCTTGGGAATGTTTTGAATAAACTTGATATTGTATCTATAAACTAAAAATTATCCAGAATATAAGTGATTACACTTAGTATCTTGTATACAAGTATCTCTGTGTGCCTGCAGCGGTGGTGGTTGAAGTTGTTTTCTTTGTTTATTTGATGCAAGAATTGAAAGAAATAATTTATTTTTGCAAGAATTTTAACATAAAAGTTTATATGTCCACTTATACCCAATATCCAATTAAAGAAATCAGAATCTCTACATTTTGTTTGAATTCTATATAAAACCTAGATATTCTATTTAAATCTATTTGATCTAATTACTTTATTCTAATCTACTTCTATTTTCTTTCAATACCTAACATTTTTTTCCTAAAGATATGAGTATACTAACTACTCATTAATCCTTGAATACATTGATACAGTATAACACTCGAAGTCAAACAGCCTAAGTGTTAATCATTCTCTGCTAGTTTCTGGACAGGTGATTTTCTCTGTCTAACTTCATTTTTTACTTTAAAATAAAATAGAGTAGATAGTATTAGATTGTTGGGAAAGTCATGATGTGTTTTTCTGTGCAAGAATGTGTCATGATTTTCCCAACCATCTAATATCTACCTCAGGGATTGTACAAGCTCAAAGGAGATAATACATAAAAAGAGCTCACCATGGAAATTGACACATGCAAGGTTTGCCTATAGCACTATTTTTGTAAATATTATTAACATATAAAATATGAGAGAACTTCAAAACATTTATGGAAAATGTGTGTTGTGAAAAAAAGTATATGAATTTCAAAACAAAATTGCACCAAAATAAAGTACCTTAATTCTATTTTTCCACAAACTTTTTTTAAACTACCCTTATATGTGAATGTAATATTTTGTTTCTCAAGAATATGATCTACTTCCCATTTATTGCCAATTAGACTTCTTTCTGGAAATTATAATTAACATCAACTTAACATTAGCTACACTTTATTTTACTGCTTCTCTCCTGGATCAGACTGAAGGATCCTTTGAACTGTTACAGGGATTCTCAAATTTTAGAGTACGTACTATTCAAAATGCAGGCCTACTATGTGCTACCACCAGAGTAGATTAAAAAATATACATAAGGACCAAGAAATATTTCATTTAAAACTGAATCTCAGGTGATGCCTTTGAAGAAATATCACAAATTTGGAAAATAGTGAACAAGAGATGGAATATTTTTTAGCATGATGAAAGATGGTTTTTATCTGAAGGATAATAATGAGTAGAAGGTTAAATATCCATGAAGGGTTTCCTCTTATTATAAATAATTATTATATTTAGAAAAACAGATGTTGATTTGTTGTTGTTGTTCCTTCTTTCCTTTTTTCATGGACACTCCAATTGATAAGAACTGTAACTCTAATTGATGTATGAATTGTGAGGACTCCAAACTACTTTTTTGTAATAAAAGAAGCTAATTAAATTGAGGACTAGACCTCTGTAATAATGACCTTTAGCTTACACTGCCTTTAGGGCACATGTTTGTTAAGGAATCTCCAATTCAGACTTAATATATTGCCATGTCAAGATTGATAATGATTTTTGGTTAATTAACGATTTATCTGTCACCCAGAAACTGTAACATGAAACAATAGTGTTAAATTATCCACAACAGTAGATGTGACCAGTTTCTTTTTTTAAATTCTGATTTCATATCAAAGCTTAATTAAAATAATGAGTGTTCATTACAAGAGGGGTTATTTGGTTACTTTTGATCCTACAAAATTCTCAGAGATCCAGAGCAATTCTTCATGTAGGATTTGGTCATTATCGTTATGCCTTTAGCTAAATGTCAGTAAAAAAGTCCATAGAATGCCACTTTTGTTTTCATAATAATTCAAAGTCATAAGTTCCTAAGAAAACAGTGCCATTGTAACTGTCATGAAGAAAGCTCTAGTTTATGACTAGATAAAAATTCACTAATAACTCAATTTTTAAAAGTTTATCTTCAATGAGAATTGGCAATATTATTCTAATATTATAAAATTAGCATTGTTTTTAAATGTTTTAGCTGTTATACAAAACAATGCTTTAAAGTACCTTAATTATGGGTATTGAGTAATATATCCATTTCCATGCAACAATCGCTCTCCAGGCACTGATGATATCTAGCAGGATTAGCCCAGAGCAGATTGTATTTTCTGAGAAGCATGATGATATGATAGCTGGCGGCATTGTGATTCAGGAACCAGGATCCCACATAGTTTATGACATGGTTTGAGTCCTGGACTCAGAAGTTTGAGGAATCCTAAAAATGAGGGGAAATGAGAAGGGATTACAGCATGAAAATTCCATGGAAGTGCTTTCTCGCTTTCTCTCTCTATTTCTGGTGCGCACATGTGCCCTCTGACAAGTTAAAATAAAAAAATAAGTAAAAAAAAAATAGTATGAGATTTGGAATCACATTGATATATAAATATCCTGCTACTCATTAACTTTGCGACTCTGGACAATTTGTTTAAGATGTTTATAATCAGAAAATAATAAAACTGTCTCAGGAAGTTTATAAAAATTTGAAATAAGGGACTAGCAGATGATGTCATTGTTAATATGCTGGACTCCCATATAGGCAATAGAGGTTCATCCCAGACCCAGTGCTATAAAACTCACACCGGCCACATGTGGTGCATGCCCAAAATCCTGAGAAGAAAATGGAGGAGAAGGGATTGTGGTGTGGCCATCTTCCCTAGGGAGTGATTTCTTGCTTCTGTCTCTTTGTCTTTCTTGTGAGTGCACACGCCCTATAGCAAAAAAGTCTCTTTAAGGAAAAAAAATAAAATGTAAATGATATAAAGAAATTTCATGTAGATTAGAAATGGTATACAATTGGGCCAGCAGGTGGCATGGTGGTTAAGAGTGCTAGACTAACATATGGCCAACTGTGGTTCGAGTGCCGGAAATGACAGCTTGCTTTCTCACTTTCCCTCGCTCTCGCTCTTGCTCTGTCCCTCTCTGGTCAAATTAAAAATAAATAAATAAAGTTAAATAAAATAATTTTAAAAAATAAATGGTTTAAACTGCCAAGCACATGATAGCCTTTTCATAATAAAAAAAAAAAACACTGGTCATCATGATGATGATGACAATAATAAAATATTATTAATAATAACAGTGGATTTAATTGCTAGCTTCCAAGATAAGCCTCAATGATCCTTACCTCCTGAATTGTCTACCTTTATGTAGATCCCTCATTTATTAGATTAGAGTTGACCCTATGTGGACAGTATTATCTGGTACAAGAGATAGTGTATGCCTTCTGAGTGAGATCATAAAGCCATTGCACTTCATATCTTGCTGCCTTGACACTCCACAAAATCAGCTGCCATGCTGTAAAGTTCAGCCAGTCCTGGAGAGGCACTCACAGAGAAAGATACTGTGGCAAATAGTCAGTACTGTCTTACCAATTGTGTGAATGAAACACTTAGAAAGTGAAAGGACCAGCAGTTGGTGTAATGGCTATGTCGCTGGACTCCCATGTAGTTGACCGCAGTTCGAATCCTGGACCCAGTGGCTTAAACTCACACTGGGCACATGTGCGTGCATGCCCAAGATCCTGAGAGGAGAATGGAGGAGAAGGGATTGTGACATGGCCATCCCCCCATGGGAGGGGGTGACTTTTCGCTTTCTGTCTCTCTGTCTCTCTCTGTCTTTTTGGTGAGTGCACACGCCCTATAGCAAAAACCTCTCCCAAAAAAAAAGGAAAGAAAAAAAAAAAAAGAAAGAACAGATACTACACTTGATCTTAGCCAAAAGGCCGAGGGAAAAAAAAGAAAGTGAGTTCCTAGCGGTAGTCAAACCTTTTCAGATGATGCTTCCCAAGCTGACCTGTGGCTGCAACCTCATGAGAGACTCCAAGACAGAATCACCCATCTGAGTCACCTTTGAATTCTAAGCCACATCAATGGTGAGAAGCAATAAGTAATCATTATTTTAAGCCATGACATTTTGGGATAATATACTGTGCAGCAATACATAATTAACACAACTTCTGAAGATTAAAGGCGACTTCATCAGCTCTGAGGAAAGTCTCTTGAGCCTCGCCTGTGTATTTTTCATTAGACCCAATGCAGATTTCCTAGTCAAACCGACTTGTCCTCTTTCCATTTAATTTACCCTTAGCCCCTGCTTGACCACATGGTTTTTCCTTATTATACTCCAACTTTAGAGTTTAAGTACTATAAAACCAATTTAATGAACGGGCTTTTCTTTCTGAAAATCTTTCCTAAAAAGTTTACAAAATATGCTTATGTTGCTGGTCAGCAGGTACCTTAACTTCACTTTTGCTCTTTGGATTCTTCTGACAGGTCACCCGTATGGTCATATGTCATGTTACAGTGTTAGATGAATAAGTATATGCTCTCTGGCACTTGCCGGTGGCTTTTTGCTACTCAGAAAAACATGTATTTGAATTCATATCTACTTGCTAGTACTGTGCACATGATAGAACCTTTTATTCAGGGGATAAGAAGTCCAAAGAAAAAAATTTGGAAGAAAAAATACAAGAAGCTGTGTTTTATAGCTATACTTTATAATGGAATATTTTACTGTAATAGTTTCCTTCTATGCGGAGAAATGTTAATTTTAGTAAGCTGGCTATTGAAATACCTATTTTATAAAAGAAAAATATACTAATGTTTGCCTTCCTTGGATAAAATATCATTTTTTAAAATTAAAATACTTTGAATCCCTATCTGGTAAACATACAGATGAGAATAGCTTGGTTTTTGTTGTTCTGAGTAATACAGTTTTATTCTGAGTAACAAAATTTATAGACCATTAATGTTCTTATTTCTACTATTTGATTAATTTATATATATGTTTCTTTTTTTGTTTTTACTTTCTTCATTAGTTTATATTTTTAAAATTATAATGATTAAGTAAAATCCTAGTATCATCAACTTTATTAAAAAATTATTCCTGACAAGTTTAGGTTTGTCAAAAACAAATAACTGGTCTAAAAGTATGTAGAATTATTCTGAATAAATTGCCAACTCCCTCTCCCCAAACCTAGGAGATATTTTCAGATGAAATTATAGTTGTTGCATGACTTGTTTTTTTTTTTAATTTTAAACTTCTTTCACTTATTCTATAGCACAGCAAAAGAGAGAGAGACAGAGACAGACATACAACACCCCTGACATAGTAACAATGATCTGATCTACCTCAAAACATGTGTTTGAATTTGTACCTACTCAGTCAGTCAGATAATAGGCAGATATGTGTGCACCTGCATGTAGAGGGAGACCCTGCAGCACAAACCCAGATCTTTGCATGTGTCTCCAGCATCATAAAAGGTTAGGCTAATACTACACCACAGTCTAGCTCCACATGACTTATTTTAAAATATGTTTTTAGATTTCTTAAAATACAAGAGACACTTGTCTAAAAGTTTTCAAAATCTTTGGTTTAGTCTGGCAATCACATGTACTTCAAGTTGCTGTTTATGTATATGTTATGTACATTTACATATGTCTATTAATATAATCTAATGACATGTAGTTCTGACAGGAAGGACTTAATTACATTTGTGCCTGAAATATTATTAGAAGCTGCCATAGGTCCAAATGCAGTAGTGCTCTTTGGTAGATGCTATTACTCAACAGGCAGAGGTCATGTGGGAGGACCAGGTTCAATTCCCAGCCCACCCTCAAATGTGGGAGCAGCACTCTGTGCCTGTGGTGCCAGCCACTTAAGAAACTAGGACAGGAGGATCTGAAAATACTAAGAAGCAATCATAAACTAATGGTAAAAGTAATCCTATTATTATTAATTAATGAAATAAAAACATGAATAATGCACTAGACAGAAGAAAAATAGTGAAATAAAAGACTTCTGCAAAGACTACTCTAGAAAATTATAAAATTAGCTAGGGTTAGAGTCCATACTGTATTTTAAAAATCACAGCATAGCATTGACTAAAAGAGGAGTTAATTTTTCCCTCATGTAAAACACGACTGAAGATGAGTAGCCTATGTTCAGCTGCAAGGGAAGCTGGTGTAGCTCTCGGTTTTGTGCCTGTACCTGGGTGGCTCTTCACTCTCTCCTCCCTCCATCTGG
>NW_006159547.1:7941424-7944468 GCF_000334495.1 Tupaia belangeri chinensis | reverse complement strand
CCTCCATCTGGCTTCCTATTAAATTTTCAAATCTCAGATGAAAAGCCATGTTTTTAAGACAGCTATAACAGATACTGCAACTTGTCTCCAAAAAACCAATTTATTTTGTTCTTGAAGTCTCCCAGTTTTAATTAGACGTATTAAGCAGGGCTACATTAGACTCCCTTGCAGCTAGACAAAGCTCCATGACTAAGTGATCACCAGTTAGTCCAAGGGGACAGGTTGTGTATGACTTCTAGGACGCCCTTTAAATTGGATGGAAAGCATCATGCTTCACTTTCCTTCTCCCCGCTCTCTGGAATGCAAACCTAACTGCTGGCATTTAAGCAGTCATTTTTGAAGATGAAGTGAAAATACATTATCAAAATTACAGAAACAAAAGAAAAGTATAGACCCTTGTCAACTTGGAGCTTCCATACATAGCCTTGGACCCTCTATATGTGGTGGTTATATATTTCTGTCACTCTTATTTTGTGATTTTTATAAGCAAACCACCTTATTGTAATTAATAAATTGACATTTGCTGCCCAATTAGATAAGGTCAAGTTCCTCATTTTATACATTTATGGAACTATATTCTTTTCTTTCATATAAGTTATCTTAGTATGTCATCATATACCAATAACCTATATTGCTTTTTAAAAAAATTATTAATGGGGGAACCAGCAGTTAGCATAATGGCTATGTCGCTGGACTCCCACATAGTCGACCGCGGTTCGCGTCCCAGACCCGGTGGCTTAAAACTCACGCCGGGCACGTGTGCAATGCATGCCCAAGATCCCGAGAGGAGAAGGGAGGAGAAGGGATTGCGGCGTGACCATCCCCCCTGGGGGGTGATTTCTCGCTTTCTGTCTCTATGTCTCTCTCTGTCTGTCTGGCGAACGCACGCGCCCTACAGTGAAAATCTCTCAAAAAAAAAAAAGAAATAAAAAAAGAATAAAAATTATTAATGGAAACCTTCAGAGAGCAGGGCCCATATATGTGTTTGCATCTCACCTTCATATCATTGATGCCTATCACAAAATAAGTGTCTCATGAATATCTGTTCAATAAGGAATGATCACATGATCTATATGTATAAGCAGAGACATAATTTTTTTTTTCAATTTGCTAGAATGCATGTGTGCTTGCCATATAGACACAGACAAAGAAAAGCAAGAAAGCACCTCCCATGGGGCATGCTCACTATAAACCTTTCTCCTCCATCCTCTCCTCCTTTTGGGATTTTGGGCACACATCCATGTGCACCTAGCATGTTTTTTCAAATCTTTGGGTCTAGAACTGGAACTGCGTAGTCAGCCATGTGGGATCCAGGTGCCTTCAGCACCACACCACTGGTTAGCCAATACTAAACTTTTTATGAAACGCTTTGAGTAAAGATTATCCAGGCCAATACTTGCACTGGTTGGCTGTCCAGAGACAGTAATATATTTTTAACTATGTATATTGTCATAAGACCTAGTCAATGAGAAGAGTTGAATGAGAAATGCTCTGCTTTTGCTTCGTTGGTAAAATTTATGGCTATAGAGTTTCCAGATATCTTGATTATATTTGTCTGCACTTTCAGAGACTATTTTGATTGTGAAGAAAGGTACATTGAAAATTAATAATGAAGTATATATTTACAAATCTGTAGCAAGACAAAATTTCAACAGTCTCAGATGATTTGAAAATCAGTGGTCTCACAAATGATGCATTTTTAATTTTAGAGAGCATTCCTTTGAAATAATTATTCTCGAATCTCCTGGATGACTTGAAAAATGCATGCATACACATATGTGTGTGTGTGTGTGTGTGTGTGTGTGTGTGTGTGTGTGTGTGCATGTGCGGAGGCTTTTCAAAAATTCACAGAAAATGCATATTATTAAAAAATTATGTATGTATTTCAAAAATATTTTGCCCCAACATAAACTCGTAGTTTAATTCCATTTTTCCCAAAACATTTTGGATTCCCCTTGTACACAGTACATGTTCTTTTCCTTCATATATTCTTCCAGATGACAAAACCTCAAGAAATATCAGTTTACCTAGCATTCAAGTTAGTTTTATATAATTCCATGAAAAGAAGGGGGAAAGCATTAAAATGCTTTTGGCTGTATCATCTAATCTCAGATAACAGAAAGCAACACCACAGCAAGAAATTGAACTTGACATGTGTAAGAGCAGTGGGAACCACAAGAGGATCAATGAAATCAGAAGTTTATTTCTATAAATGGACCTGTGACTCACTGAATTCAAGCGTTGTCAGGATAGTGGAGTTTTTTTCTTTTTTTTTCCCCCCCAAGAAAAATAAGATGTCTATAGGGACACCATGGTAACTACAAGTAGAAATTCATTTACATATATTTTATTCATGAGAACGGAAAGTCACAGGGTATTTTGGGATCTTTCTAAGAAGGCAATTGGTGGATTGTGTAGCTTGTTGTTATTGCATTCGTTTCATCTTAATAGAAGGATGCATTGCCTTTTTTTTATGCCTGGGAAGATGAACACAATGGCATAGAAACAAGAATCCTATTTTCGAGTTCTGACTATTTTCTATTTAAAGAGATTTGTGAGTGAATGATTTGACTTTTTTTTTAATACAAGGAGTTTCAAAATTCTAGTAGACCTGAAACGTCGAGAAAAGAATAAGTAACAGTTCATGTTAGTCTTTAGTACAATCCAATTTAAAAAAAAATACTAATCACTGATCGTTCTTGCTATTAGATAGAATCTTACATTATATAGAACTCCCTGTTAGTTTCCTAATTAAAACAAAAATATATTAGCAAGCAATACATTAACAGATGGTAAGGCGTGGCACGCAACCTTCTGGCTGCACAGAAGTAGATGATAAAAGAGGAAATGTGAAAGTTATTTTTCCACGGAAAATGGATATGCAGCCCATGATAACTATTTTTATATTGTGATATTAGAAAATGTAACATTAAATGTGCAATTGAGTACCATCTGTCTAGTTGCAAGCCAAAATCATGATCACAGAGCCAACATATCAAGTAAAACGCTAGTAAGAGGGTGAAAGTCAGTGACAGTTCCTGCTG
>NW_006159547.1:7919827-7941393 GCF_000334495.1 Tupaia belangeri chinensis | reverse complement strand
AGAATGTTTCCAGCCTAGAACAATTTAGAGATTGGATTCTATTTCTTTTCCTTTCTTTCCCCTAAGATATTAGGCTGTCTTTAAATCAGAAAGAAATATTAACCATTGTAGGACCTTGGAGTCGGTGAAGGATACTTGAACAGCAATAACTATCTCAAATGTAATTTAATATAGTTAAAGACTATAATTAATTGCTGTGCTAAAGGAGCATTTTAATTAAGAATTTTGGAACTCCTGGCATGAGTGAGTGAGATCATTCTGCTGTTTCTCTGTATTCTTTGAAGGGGTTATACATTCTAATCAAGGAGGTGGGAGACTACGTGATTGTGTTAGACTAAACCCAGGAGAGAATCACCAGATGAAAAGATGGCAATCCGAATACAGGATTCACATTTACCAGAAAGATCCTGAAACGGTCACGGGATGCAGAAGCTAGGTACTGAGTCTGCACTTTGAGGTTGTAATCTTGCTGATGACCAGTGTGGCAAGTGATTCTCTTTCTCTTTTTAACATTTCTCTGTCCCTTTTTCTCTTTTTAATATGGACTCTTATTTTCTCTCTTCATTGCATTAAAACGAATTGCAGGCATTTCTTTTTATTATTAATTTTTTTCTGAATTTTATCAGGGGAGTAGTACTCTTTCAGACTGACTGGCCCTTATGTCTTTTGACATGTCTTTGTAATTTTTGAATGCTTATTTATTTTCTACCAAAAAGAAATTAAAAAAAAAAAAAGTGCCGGAACCTCATCTTCCCCTCCCCTCCCTTCCCTTCTCCGGACCAGAAATTAGCCATTTTTTTCAAGGAATCACAGTTCCTTTTAATGGTCAAAGGTGTTTAGAAACAAAGATCTGAGCACAGAAGAATCTTAATGCTGCTGGAAAACTCCTAGTAATTAGTGTTCATTGGGAACAACTCCAGATTGTTACATGATCTATTTATTATATTTTGTTCTCAAGAAATCAAACAGCCCAAGATATATACAAATAGAGAAAGTAACTAATTTGTTCTTTGGTTTGTTAAATATTCAGACTTATGATATGTGGTAGGCGCTGCTCTTGGCACTGAGAACACAAATAGTGAGTGTTCTAACAGCGCTTATATTCCATGTGAAATAAACTAAAAATAAGAGATAAATTGTCCTATGATGATATGTGATATGAAGGAGAATAAAGGAGGACCTGGGAGCCAAATTAGAAGTGAGAGGTTGCCGTTTTTTAACAATAAAAAGGTCAAACAGATTGTGTGTCCATGGTGGGAAGGGCCGGGCCTTGGGGAATGAGTGCACTAGATGGGAGAAGCAGGAAATAGAATCTCCTGGTGTGGAAGATGGCGTGTTGTGTGGTAACAAAGCCAGTGTGACTACAGCAAAACGATCAGGAGCAATGAGCCAGAGCTACATATCTGGTGTTCCAAGGAACAACCTAAAACAGGTCCCCCTTTAGTTCTACTGGGTATTAAGACTACACTGTTCAGAATGTGATTGACCACTTTGATACTGATAAAAGAATTAGGTGACATTTTACCTGGAATGCCACCTCTACATGTGGAAGAACTAGATGAAGTATGTTAAGATGTCTTATATTAACTTCTTAGTACCTGTAATGTATCAAAAAATATAGTTTCTTATCACCTTGGACAATATGGTTCTAGCTCAGAAAAAAAAAAAGTATTAATAGAAGACAGTTATATATTCAGTAAATATTTTGGGGACAAGTGAATAAATTATTAAATTTTGGATATGTTATCACAAAATTATAACACATAGTAAATGAAGTTATCTTGTTTTGCAAATATACATATATAGTGAATGGTACGTTTACTCACACATATTAACTAATCGACCTGTATAATAATACAGTGTAATAGGTTGTGTTATGATCTCACTTTTAGTTGGAAATAACTTGTTCAAGGTCACACAACCAGCAAGTGGCAGAGCTGGGATTCCAACCTAAACAGTTGGAACCTTCCAGGTTCATGAAAAATAGAGCAAACTTTCAAGTAAGATATTTTGCTAGGTTGTTGGTAGCATGATAAAATGGGATTATAGGGAGAAGCACTTTGTAGTACAAGTATATAAGAATATTTTTCTGAGGCCAGCAGTTAGCATACTGGCTATGTTGTTGGATTCCCACGTAGCTGACCGCGGTTCGAGTCCCAGACCTGTTGGCTTAAACTCAGATCGGGCGCATGTGCGTGCATGCCCAAGATCCCGAGAGGAGAATGGAGGAGAAGGGATTGCAGCGTGGCCATCCCCCCTGGGGGGTGATTTCTCACTTTCTGTCTCTCTGTCTGTCTGGCGAGTGCACACGCCCTGTAGCAAAAACCTCTCCAAAAACAAAGAGTATTTTTCTTCTAACATTCTACCTTTATGTGATTAGTAAGTAACTGGATTTTTTTTCATTTGTCCTTCAAATGAAACCTTCAATGCCCGATTCAGTGGTTAGAATATACTTCAGAAATGTTAAAAGTAGTTACTCATCACCACATGAAACTCCAAATAC
Organism: Tupaia belangeri chinensis; assembly: GCF_000334495.1. NCBI lineage: Eukaryota > Metazoa > Chordata > Mammalia > Scandentia > Tupaiidae > Tupaia > Tupaia belangeri. Next base: position 7,938,890 of record NW_006159547.1, on the reverse strand, counting down.
AGGATGATGTGTAAAAATATTGTACAGCTCTTTAATCAAGAAATTTTCAATCCTGAAATCATCTATGTAGGCATGTTCTAATTAAGATCTGCTGATGCCAGTATCACAACTAGTTTATCTAATCATAGCATAGCAAAGTGAAGAAAAAAGTCCTCAACTTAAAAAAAAAAAATCAAACAGATATTAGTTCTCTGAAAGAATAGACCGGAACAGGTTGGACTTCTCTGCTAACTTCTTTTTTTCTTAATTAAATTTTACATTTAATCACATTTATCTTTACAGTGTACAACATTGCTTTTTCCAGCGTGAGTACCATGCATATCAGTCAAGAAAAAGACAGTGCTATATACATTATTATCAGCAAATAGCTTTTCATTTTTTTATCAGTTAAATGCACTTCTTTTTTCTTCCCTGGTTTCCCTCCTTCCATTACTCATCCCTGTATGACCCTTATCCTTACTTTCTCTAGCAGCTGGTGTTGTCCTCCCTGCTACTATACCTTCCAAACTTTCCATTTCTGTTATAGAGCACAGACAATTTGTGTATACTGAGTGGGGACATACAAAGTTTGTCTTTCATACTCTGACTTGCTTAGCATTAAGTCTTCCATATTCGTACACTTTGCATCCAATGTTAGGGTCTCATTTTTTTTATGGCTGAATAGATTTTCATAGAGTATATATGCCACATTTTTAATCCAATTATCTATTTTTGGACATTTGGGTTGATTCCATGTCCTAGCAATTGTAAATAATGCTGCCGTAAACAAGGTTGTGTAAGTATTTTTCTGACTGAGGCTTTTTCTATCCTTTGGGTAAATACCTAGGAGTGGAATTACTGGGTTGTATGGTAGTTCTATTTGTAGGTTCTCAAGATTTTCCATATTGTTCTCCAAAGTGGTTGTACTAATTTGCATTCCCACCAACAGTGTAGGAGAATTCCCTTTTCACCACAGCCTTATCAGCACTTATCATTATTTTTGAAATTTATCTTCTTAATATTTAAAACATGAACAAATATTGTTTCTTGTCACCTTGGACAAAATTGAGAAGAAAAGTGAGGGGGAAAAAGTGTTGAATAGAAGGAATGTTGTCGAAAAATATTTTTACTGAAAGATACAATATAATTGACCATGTAAATGAAAATATAAATATAGATTCCTAAGGCTGTGAAAATTTTAGAAAAATGTAAATGGTGGGACTAGCAGATGGTGTAATGGTTACATTACCAGACTCCCATGTAAATGACTGCAGTTTGAGTCCTGGACCCGGCAACTGAAAACTCACACTAGGCATGTGTGCATGTGTGCTTGCACAAAATCCCTAGAGAAGAATAGAGGAGAAGGGACTGTGGCATGACCATACCCCCTAGGGGGTGATTTCTTGGTTTCTGTCTCTGTTTATCCAGCAAGCACACACACCCTATAGCAAAAATCTCTGTTTAAAAAAAAAAAGAAAAGAATAAAGAAAAATATAAGTGGTAATGGAGCTTTACTTCACTAAGTTTCAAACTAACTTGCTGCAATTGGATGATATCTCCTAGTAGACATTATAAGGATTTGTTGTTGTTGTTCTTTGTCTTTTTAAAAAATAATCCATATTATAGTGTATTATGCTACAATTAATATGTATCTTTTTATAAATTACATTAATACATATACATTTTTAGAATGAAGGAGCTTTAGTGTTCACAATTCATAAATTGTTAAATAACACATCAATTTTTGATAACCAGATAGTAAAAGAGAAACACAATAGATTGTTTTTAATGACTCATAGACACTGTATTTGTCTCTTCAAAAATACCAGTAGCTCTAATTGGTTTGATAAACCAACTCCCATCACCCTGCCTAAACACATTGTCCAATGGCGCAACATAGCAGCTCTATATATATTTAAGTTGGCAACAAGTAAGAAAAAAAACATATTTTAATAGAGATTTTTCAAAGAATAAATGAGGTGGGACCAGTAGATGGAGTCATGGTTATGTTGCTGGACTCCCACACAGTCAACCAAGGTTCAGTTCCTGGAGGCTTCAAACTTATACTAGGCATGTGTGTGCTCATACCCAAAATCCCAAGAGGAGAATGGAGGAGAAGGGATTGTGACATGGCTATCTCCTCGGGGAGGGGGGGGTGATTCCTTGCTTTATGTCTGTCTGGCTCCCTCTCTCTCTATATATATATATCTATCTCTTTGTCTCTGGTAAGCACACATGCCCTATAGCAAAAATCTCTCAAAATAAGTAAATAAATAAATGAGGTTTATGAATTTTGAAAAGAAAAACAAACTAGCATTTGTAAGAAGCATACAGACTGCTGTTAAATTCAATGATGATGTTAAACAGCATTTCTCATACTAAATTACAGTTTTTTATCAAAATAACCTTTTTCTATTATAGGTTACTTTTGGTTCCTATATGTAACTTAGTCCATAATTGCATTGCTTAGCAGAATTATCTGAGTCTAGGTGATTTATAAAGAATAGAGATTTATTTGGCTCATGAACCCACTAGCTAGGAATTCCAGTAACATGGATTGTCATCTGACCAGCTTCTACTCCACCACAACATGCCAAAGAAAAGCAGAAAGGTCAGCAGATATTTCAGTGGTTCTCACTTTTTTAACAACTTGGTCTTGAAGGGACTAACCTCTTCTCACAAGAGAACTTAATCCTTCTCACAAGACAGCATTAATCTCAAGAGAGTGATGCCTCTGTTATCCAAACCTTACCCACTAGGTCTCACTTCTTGATGATAATGGGTATAGTATCCCCAAATGGTCTGGTGAGAAATGTATATTGGAGAATTAGGAAGTAGTAACAGCTTAGACTGAAAAAAGAGGAGGGGAAAATGAATGCACATTTGTTTTGTTGGGTTTTGAAATAATTTAGAATAACTGGCTAACCTTTGTCTATATTTAAAAACTTGGAGAAAGAGCTGATAGGTGCGGCTTATTTTAACATGCTTTTGAAATTTCTTAAAAAAAAAAAAGTAGGAGATGCCATTTAAACATACGACTAAATGACAACTTGAGTCAAGTACCCTCTTTACTTAAAACCAACTATGTAACTTCGGTAGTTAACTTACCCATTTCTCTCCTAGCTATTAAAAAAAAATATATGTGTATGGGGAATAATTATGGTGCCAACTCCATTGTTTATAGTTTGTATGGGTTAAATAAATAGGAAATATGAAACTCTTGCACAATTTTGGTATATATTAAGTACCACTAAATAGTGGCTGTTAGTGTTATTATTTAATTCCTTCCTCAAATCTATAATGAAAAGGTTCTAAACTTGTTTAATATTCTAATTTTATGTTTATTATTTGTTATTAAAATATACAATGCAATATTCTTTGTACAGAGCAATTTTCTTTTTATAAATGCTTTTGAATAAATGCATTTAAAAAAATCTGCAAGAGTACTTTGCAAGCTATTACAACCAGTTCTTTTCCTAAACAGTCAAATTAAGTGACTTAAATAATAAAAAATAGTAAGTGCATTTTTTTTTAGAGTAGTAAGGTTTTAGGCCATTTTGTTTTGTGTTTATTTATTAACATACTTTAATTATTCCAGAGTAAATGTACATTACTTGTTTTTTTGTTACATAAAATTATCATCTTAAAATATATATTTTTTTATTTCTCACTTGCAGAGCAGAATCAATATGGTACAAAGTTCTTTCAGAACTCTAACCCTAGGTATTTATCATATATTTTATGGCTCAAGAGAGCAGACTAGTAGAACTCTGTTATCCACAGTACAGTCCTTCGATCTAAAAAAACTGGTTTAAAACTACTGTAAACTTGCTTATCATTTGACTCCAATTTAAATAAATCTGGAATATTGAAGCATAGAAAGATGTTACAACTTACGTAAACCACATTACTGTTAATAAATTTTCAGCAACATTTAAAAAGTATTATTCAAAGTTAATGCATAATAATGACTAAATTAAATATTAATAGTTCAATTATCAATTTATCTTCAGCATTCCTATCTGAATATCTTTTTTTTTCTTTTTTTGTAGAGGTTTTTGCTATAGGGCATGTGCACTCACCAGACAGAGAGAGACAGAGAGAGAGAAAGCGAGAAATCACCCCCCAGGGGGGATGGCCACGCCACAATCCCTTCTCCTCCATTCTCCACTCGGGATCTTGGGCACGCATGCACATGTGCCCAGCGTGAGTTTAAGCAACATAGCCATTATGCTATCTGCTGGTCCCCCTATCTGAATATCTTTATGAAGAAAGCAAAAAAGAAAAATTACCTAATTTGGTTTTAAAAACATGATTTTCTATTTTGGCCACATACATATATTTTATTACTTTAAATAAATGATAATAATAATTCACTACAAATAAATAAATCTATATATTTTTAACCAATGATAATATTTTGGTAAAAAACTAAACTGATTTAATTTGCCTGTTAAGTTATGGTTTTATTTGTAGCCTCTGACCCCTGACCCTGAGTGATGATGTAGAGAATGGGGTAAAGCCTGCCTGTCTCTAGCTGTCTCTAGTGAGAGGAGAAATAAGAGAAAGAGGGATAGAAATTGAGTTAAAGGTACATTGGGTAAGAGAAAGATATAAAGGCAAAGGAAGATTGAGCATGTTCGATTTCTGCTTGGTACTCTGAGACAAGACTCCCTCAGCTAGGGACAGAATGAGATTTAACTTTCTGAATGTGCCTTGTACCCTTTGTAGGATAGAAAGACCCATAAATCCTCAGATCAGATCTCCTTGAGAGAATATTCTGTAAGTACGTGATCTGAGTGATTGTGGGCCTGCAAATGAGCCAGCCATGGGTGAAAGCAACTTACCCTAGCGGTAAAGATAGAGGTGGACCACACATCAGGAAGCTCTTTAGGGACAGGGCTTAGATAAGGGAGATCTATTTGGCAGTGATAAAAGTAACATTGGTTTCAACAGTGATTGCAAGTTACATTAACCACAGACCAATGTGTGACTATGCACAAGGAACCCAGCCACTAGACAGACAAGGGACCATTCCTTCATGACAAGAATACACTCAAGATCACTGACTCTCACCATTTTTTCATGAACTTGTACAAGACCCACCTACTGAGCTGTCCTCTCAGAGAGTAAATAGGGCATGGAAGTCCTGGGAATTGGAGTTTTATCAAAAGGTACTATTTTAGCCATTGCATTAATTTAATTTCTTATCCCATTTAGTGGCTGCAGCTTCTTCTTTTTTCTTGGAGAAGTTTATGCTATAAGGTGTGTGCACTCGCCAGACAGACAGAGAGAGAGAGACAGAAAGACAGAAAGCGAGAAATCACCCCCCCAGGGGGGATGGCCATGCCACAATCCCTTCTCCTCCATTCTCCTCTCGAGATCTTTAGCACACACGCACACACGCCCAGCATGAGTTTTAAGCCACCGGGTCCGGGACGCGAACTGCGTTAGACTACATGGGAGTCCAGCGACATAGCCATTACACTAACTGCTGGTCCCAGTGTCTGCAGCTTCTTAAGGAAGTTTGGATGAATTGTATTTTAAACAAACAACTCACTCTCTGTTTATTCAAACATAATAGTATTAACAACATTTGTGACATGACTAGTGCAATGTAATTCTGTGAGTACTTGAAATTAGTGCAGATTTTATGAGTTCAGGGCAAAGGTATTCACAGGGCTCTTCTTCAGACACTGGTTGAAAGTTCTGGGGTTATCAGGCCATTCATACTTTTGACCAACTGTCTATAAACTTGAGAGTTCCTACCACCTGCTCAGGTTCTGCAGTTCACTAGAACTCACCTACCTCAAGAATGTGCTGTGCTTATGATTATAGTTTCATTGGAAAGGATACAAATCAGGGCAAGCCAAATGAAAAGATACATAGGGCGGGGCCTGACAGTGTCCCAAGTGTGAAACTTTCTTCTTCTCAGGACACACCACGCTCCCAGCAAATAAATGTGCATCACTGACCAGGAAGCTCATTGAACTTGAGGTGTCCAGAGATTTTACTGCGATTTTACTATATAGGTGTGATGAATTATATACTGTCCAAGTGACCCAACTCAAAATCCAGCCCGTGTAGAGGTGAGGAGTTGCTACATGACACAGAGCCCCAGTCCACTAATTACATAGTTGGCCTTTTCAGCACAGTTGACTCCTATTCTGAAACTCCTGAAACGCCCACCAAGAGTCACCTCATTAATATAAGCTCTGGAGTGGTCTCAGGGGTACACCATGAATAATAAATATGTTCCAAATGATAGGGAAATTCTAAATGTTTAGAAAATCCCTCCTGGGAACCCAGAACAAAGTCCAAACAAATTCATTATTATACAACAGTTATGTAATTTAAAAAATGTGTCACTGTGAGAATTTTACTTTAATATAATCAGTAATTTTCTCAAACAACTTAGACCGCTAAAACACTTCTTAGGCTACACATGCATCTTTGAGTATGATACTTATCTATGGATATAGATCTAAGAGGAAAAGTATGTATTAAGTGGAATGGCATCACTTGCACATATATTTCATATAAATTCAACTGTACATGTTCTGTGACAGGTACAGGGCAGACAAATCCTCATTTAAAAATTACAGATGATTCCATACAATAAGTATATCCCCCAAATAAATGTGAGGTGAGAGACTGCCAAGATTTTCGAAGTTGTCTCTATGCTTCCCATGATGTAAGCATTTTATAATGCTGAGTGTAAATCTGATTTTTGGACACTCTTCATACATTAAAAGTAATATATTGGTGCCAGCTAGTAGTATGGCATGAGTTTTAAGCCACCGGGTCCGGGACGCGAACTGCGTTAGACTACATGGGAGTCCAGCGACATAGCCATTACACTAACTGCTGGTCCCAGTGTCTGCAGCTTCTTAAGGAAGTTTGGATGAATTGTATTTTAAACAAACAACTCACTCTCTGTTTATTCAAACATAATAGTATTAACAACATTTGTGACATGACTAGTGCAATGTAATTCTGTGAGTACTTGAAATTAGTGCAGATTTTATGAGTTCAGGGCAAAGGTATTCACAGGGCTCTTCTTCAGACACTGGTTGAAAGTTCTGGGGTTATCAGGCCATTCATACTTTTGACCAACTGTCTATAAACTTGAGAGTTCCTACCACCTGCTCAGGTTCTGCAGTTCACTAGAACTCACCTACCTCAAGAATGTGCTGTGCTTATGATTATAGTTTCATTGGAAAGGATACAAATCAGGGCAAGCCAAATGAAAAGATACATAGGGCGGGGCCTGACAGTGTCCCAAGTGTGAAACTTTCTTCTTCTCAGGACACACCACGCTCCCAGCAAATAAATGTGCATCACTGACCAGGAAGCTCATTGAACTTGAGGTGTCCAGAGATTTTACTGCGATTTTACTATATAGGTGTGATGAATTATATACTGTCCAAGTGACCCAACTCAAAATCCAGCCCGTGTAGAGGTGAGGAGTTGCTACATGACACAGAGCCCCAGTCCACTAATTACATAGTTGGCCTTTTCAGCACAGTTGACTCCTATTCTGAAACTCCTGAAACGCCCACCAAGAGTCACCTCATTAATATAAGCTCTGGAGTGGTCTCAGGGGTACACCATGAATAATAAATATGTTCCAAATGATAGGGAAATTCTAAATGTTTAGAAAATCCCTCCTGGGAACCCAGAACAAAGTCCAAACAAATTCATTATTATACAACAGTTATGTAATTTAAAAAATGTGTCACTGTGAGAATTTTACTTTAATATAATCAGTAATTTTCTCAAACAACTTAGACCGCTAAAACACTTCTTAGGCTACACATGCATCTTTGAGTATGATACTTATCTATGGATATAGATCTAAGAGGAAAAGTATGTATTAAGTGGAATGGCATCACTTGCACATATATTTCATATAAATTCAACTGTACATGTTCTGTGACAGGTACAGGGCAGACAAATCCTCATTTAAAAATTACAGATGATTCCATACAATAAGTATATCCCCCAAATAAATGTGAGGTGAGAGACTGCCAAGATTTTCGAAGTTGTCTCTATGCTTCCCATGATGTAAGCATTTTATAATGCTGAGTGTAAATCTGATTTTTGGACACTCTTCATACATTAAAAGTAATATATTGGTGCCAGCTAGTAGTATGGTGATTAAGGAGAGGATGCCATATGGCCAACTGCCTGGTTTGAATCCTGGACTCAGCAACTTGAAAAACATGCCAGGCATGTGTGCAGGCATGCCCAAAACTCCTGAGAGTGGGGAAGAAAGTATTGTGACATGGCCGTTGTCCAAGAGTTGCTTTCCTGCTTTACCCACCCACCCCCGTCCAGTGAGTGCACACATCAAGCGCAAATATAAAAAAATACTTTTTTTAAAAAACAACCTCTGTCATCTCTTCCTTCCCAAAGATACCAGTTTGTTTTTGCTATTACCTTTATATCCTGTCTCCTCTGATGTTGTTCTACTACTTATCCCGAGTTTCCCTTTCTCCCAGCATCTCTGCTAAATTCTTCAACAAGACCTTCAAACATTATACACTACTGACATATTTAAAAATTGTAAAACAAATTCCTTTATTATAATGATAACATCTATTCTACTGTCTTAGATTTCTCCTTTTCCTAATGATACTTTTTAAAGTAGTGTTCTCACTTCATTGCTTCCACTTGGCTTCATTTGTTCACTCCTTATTCTCTGCAATCTGGTTTCATTTCTAATGAACTGAGTCTGATTAGTTCACATCTAACCTGTCTAATATTTGATACGATTTATGTCTTCTTTCTTTGAAACTATCTCCAATCTGAATGGTCAGTGATTCTATGATGATAATTTTCAGAATCTCCTCAGTAATTTGTTCCCTTACCCTTCATCATGGGGCAGTCATAATTACAGATGCTAAGGTATAAAGCTGAGAAGTATATGGTTTTTGAGTTTGAAGGGAGAAAGCAATGTACAAATAACTGTAATAAAATGTGGTAAGTCTATAATAGGAATGTTTGCATTGCCTTACTGTATCATGGAAGAGATCTCATCCCTAAAAATAAAATAAAAAACTTTAATTCAGTCACTGTTCCCACTCAAGTATATACAAATCAACAATTGTTCTTACATAAATCTTTTTTTCAGAAAGTGAATAAACACAAAATGGCTTCTAAATGTTTCTGTGTGCGTGATATCAAACACTACTTATTTTGTAAAGCAAACTTAAATATGAAAACAATTACTTTGAATTATGTTATTCCGATTAACATTGTAAATAGAAACCATCTTCATTGAACATTCATGAAACTGTTTAAATATCACTTCAAAGGCAGCATATTTAGAATGAGAAAACTTATAAAAGTATAAACTTTTATAGCTGAAGGGAATTTAAAAACCATTTATTCCAAGTTCATTATTTTACAAAGAAAAAAATGGATGTTCTGCAAATACTTCAAATCATACAGATTCTAGGAGCATGACTACATCAGAATCCAAGTGCTATTTCCACAAATATGCAAATTGAGCAAAATAGTATATCCAGTGAACTGTGCACACACACAAAAGAAAGTGCAATCGCCAAAAGAAAAATGGTTTAATAAGTGTCATATGTGTTTTCTCATCTCCCCTTCTTTTACTCCAATTATAAAATTAAAGACCTAAACAAAGTGTTAAACTCTCAAGAATCCTCAACTAGATGTCTTTTAACATAACTGAGACTCTGTTGATCTAAGAAATGAGAATAAAGAGAGCAAATTCTTAGAAAAAGCTTTTATATGTTATACAAAATTATAAGCTATACTCCTAAAAATGTAGATTATGCAACAAATATTTCTTTTCTGTCATCTAATCACTTTGCTTCAGAACAAATCTATAATCATTCACTTCCTTTGAAATAATTACTTGCCAAAGACAGCTAAATTTGATATCCTCAAACCTGTTACATATGTATGTTGACAGGGAAATTGTATTTACATTGTCATAGTGGAAATCTCCAATACAAGTGGTTACTATACAATCAACACAAACACTTACAAAATGGCCAGTACTTGTGAACTATTCCTCAGTAAACCTTTTATAGCTGTCATGTTTAGTCCTGAATACACAGGCCTTTTCAATGTTTTTTCTAATATTTTTTCCTGTGATTATTGTATAATAAAAATAAGTAATATCTTGACAATAAAAAAATGATAATAATGATGGGCTGGGATGGCCCCATGGCCTAGTGGCTATAGGAGCTAGATCCCACATGGCTGATCCCACACTTTGAATCCTGGCCCAAGTGGATTTAACAGTAGGGTAAGTACATGCGTGTGTGCCCCAAATCCTGACAAGATAGACAAATGGAAGAGACGGGATTGTGGCATGACCATGCCTCACTGAGGAGTGCTTTCTCCTTCTCTTTGGTGAGTGCACATACCCTCTAGCAAAATAAGAAAAATAAGGGACCAACATTTACTTTGAATTATGTTATTCTGATTAACACTTCATTTCATTTCATTTTATATGCTAGCTTAATTATGTTTTACCTAAATCATAATTTTTGATAAAATAATATCCTTTGTAATCCTTAAAGTAGCATAATTTATTCTCCTTACAACTTATATTTTAGATTCCTTTGGTTTTTATACTTATTTCACTGGATTTTTATAGTTTTTTTTCTTTATTTCCACTAAGTTATATTTATTTTCTGCAGTGTTTGGCAAGAGGCAAACCATTATAAAACTATGTCTTAAAATATGTAAGCTTATTATTTTAGAAGATAACAAAACTTTGGGATAAAAGAAGTTCTGTCAATATTAACTTATTAAATGATTTTATCTTTGATGATATCTGTGTTTTGTGACACTAGCAAAGCACTGTGAACAGAGAGTATTTGTTAAATGAAAGTCTAATCAGAATTTTCTTTGATATGTTTTCATAAAAAGAACACTCCACATAGATAGCTAGATAAAAGTAACAAGCTATTGATGCAAACAATACAAATCAACTCTTAAGCAGATTTCACATTTATTAGAAGAACTGATGGAAAGGTTTGAATATGACACAGAAAACAAGAACCAGGAAAGCCTCATGAATTAAACCCACTGCCGAAAGTATTGCACAGCATTCTGAAGACCATGCTGCTGTTAATGCCAGTAGCATAGTCTTTGATAGGGCCATAAGATGAACCTGAAAGGCAATCACTAGACAGCAGATATTACTGCCTCCACTTTAATGAAGTGAGTGGCTCAGTTCTATTGCTTTTTGTTGTTGTTGTTCTTTTTTTATCAACACAAACACTTACAAAATGGCCAGTACTTGTGAACTATTCCTCAGTAAACCTTTTATAGCTGTCATGTTTAGTCCTGAATACACAGGCCTTTTCAATGTTTTTTCTAATATTTTTTTCCTGTGATTATTGTATAATAAAAATAAGTAATATCTTGACAATAAAAAAATGATAATAATGATGGGCTGGGATGGCCCCATGGCCTAGTGGCTATAGGAGCTAGATCCCACATGGCTGATCCCACACTTTGAATCCTGGCCCAAGTGGATTTAACAGTAGGGTAAGTACATGCGTGTGTGCCCCAAATCCTGACAAGATAGACAAATGGAAGAGACGGGATTGTGGCATGACCATGCCTCACTGAGGAGTGCTTTCTCCTTCTCTTTGGTGAGTGCACATACCCTCTAGCAAAATAAGAAAAATAAGGGACCAACATTTACTTTGAATTATGTTATTCTGATTAACACTTCATTTCATTTCATTTTATATGCTAGCTTAATTATGTTTTACCTAAATCATAATTTTTGATAAAATAATATCCTTTGTAATCCTTAAAGTAGCATAATTTATTCTCCTTACAACTTATATTTTAGATTCCTTTGGTTTTTATACTTATTTCACTGGATTTTTATAGTTTTTTTTCTTTATTTCCACTAAGTTATATTTATTTTCTGCAGTGTTTGGCAAGAGGCAAACCATTATAAAACTATGTCTTAAAATATGTAAGCTTATTATTTTAGAAGATAACAAAACTTTGGGATAAAAGAAGTTCTGTCAATATTAACTTATTAAATGATTTTATCTTTGATGATATCTGTGTTTTGTGACACTAGCAAAGCACTGTGAACAGAGAGTATTTGTTAAATGAAAGTCTAATCAGAATTTTCTTTGATATGTTTTCATAAAAAGAACACTCCACATAGATAGCTAGATAAAAGTAACAAGCTATTGATGCAAACAATACAAATCAACTCTTAAGCAGATTTCACATTTATTAGAAGAACTGATGGAAAGGTTTGAATATGACACAGAAAACAAGAACCAGGAAAGCCTCATGAATTAAACCCACTGCCGAAAGTATTGCACAGCATTCTGAAGACCATGCTGCTGTTAATGCCAGTAGCATAGTCTTTGATAGGGCCATAAGATGAACCTGAAAGGCAATCACTAGACAGCAGATATTACTGCCTCCACTTTAATGAAGTGAGTGGCTCAGTTCTATTGCTTTTTGTTGTTGTTGTTCTTTTTTTTTTTTTTTTTTTTTTTGGAGAGGTTTTTGTTATAGGGTGCATGCGCTTGCCAGAGAGACAGAAAGTGAGAAATCACCCCCCAGGGGGGATGGCCACACCACAATCCCTTCTCTTCCATTCTCCTCTTGGGCTCTTGGGCATGCATACACATACGCCCAGCATGAGTTTAAGCCACCAGGTCTGAGACTCGAACCATGGTTGACTACATGGGAGTCCAGGGACATAGCCATTACGCTAACTGCTGGTCCCTCTATTGCTTTTTAATCACATGATTCAGATTTTAAACCTTAAGAAAAATACTCAGATGATCAGATGAGAAAATGTATGACTATTCTAGTTATTAAAGATGAGAGTAAACATCTGGATCTCATTTTCAATGTTTATTTATTCTCTCTCTCTCTCTCTCTCTCACACACACACACACACAGAGAGAGAGAGAGAGAGAGCGAGAGAGAGTGAGACAGACAGACAGACAGATGTGCCCTCAAGAGGATCTCATGCCATCATCTTCAACCAGTTCAAATCATGAGTATACCAGGTTGACCTGGGAACAAAATCCTGGTCTTTCATAGGGTTTCTTCATTGCAAAGTATCACTCTACTGTTATGCCACTATCACTGTCCCAACATCTGGCTTTCTACAGTGATAAACAGATGTCGTATTTGGCCAAGACACACTCATTTATCCCTCCATCACTCCCTTCTAGCACCAACTCAGTTAATTTGTTCATATGCTGACTATCGTATCTATACTTTTCAATGAGGTCTTTATAGAGAATTCGAGAACTTTGCAGTTGTACACATAACATTTGGGAGCATTATGGCATCCCATTTTTAACAAGAGACATAAAGAAGGAGAGAAATGTAACTTAAAACAGTTAAAAGAAAAAAGAACCTAGAAGATTAACAAGAGTTAATAAGAGAATGCCAATAATAACTGGCACTCAAGCACTCGTCTTTTCTTCATTCCAGACCAGTTCTAGTCCTATCTGAACTTTATGAGACAGCCATGACTGTTCCCTCTCATAATCTTGATTTCATTTCTTGATTTCCTTGTACTATCTTTTAATACTGACCTCAAAGTTAATACAAATGTGAAATTAGATACCATCTTTAAAATTATCACATATTTAGGTGCTCTATAAATGGAAACTCTCTTTGATGAAGCACATACATATTTAATGATGGAAATATTGATTTAATATTAATCAAACTATGCATCAAATGAATGATGTTTTGTACTATGTCCCATACTAAATGTCTTTTGAAAAGAAAGTGGAGAAGCTTTGAAAATTGATAGCTTTTACAAAAGAAACGTAAGTTGGTGGCTTACATCTGTTACTAATTCCATCATGACCCTTTGTTGTAATTAAGAAAAAATAATTTGTGGCCCCGACCTCATCAGTGCTTCATAAAATAAGAAATTTAGTCTGCTTAGGTGTAGGAGTCCCCAGATTACCTTCAGCAATTCCTCTGCACACTCCTGCATTCTTCCCGGACCAGTTCATTAAGCGTTAATTTTCCTGTTCACATCTTCATACCAGGAGTGGACCTCTCTTTTATCTATGTTTTAATAACATATGACTTTAGTCACATATTTGTATTTTAAAAATTATCAGTTCTCCAAATTGTCCTTCCCTTTATGTTTTTGAGTTATTTATTTTATTTAATATTATTATATTTTTAAGAGACATTTTTGCTATAGGGCACATATACTCACTGGAGAAACAGAGAGACAGGAAGTGAGAAATCACTCCCTGGGGGAGATGACCAAGCCTCATCCTCTCTCCTCCATTCTCCTCTTGGGACCTTGGATATGCATACACATCCACCCAGTTTGAGTGTTAAGCCGCTGGGTCTGGGACTCAAACTATGGTCGACTATGTTGGAGTCCAGCGACTTAACCATTATACACTATGGTTGACTATGTAGGAGTACAACTGCTTAACCATTATGCCATCTGCTGATTCCTTGTCACTATTGTTTTTAATTTGACCAGAAAGAGAGAGAATGGAAAGTGAGAAAGCAAGCCAGTAGGTCTGGGACTCAAATCACAGTCAGTCATGTGGGAGTCCAGAACTTCAACTGTACCAGTTTCCTATGGATGTTTGTACATTAGAGGGTATTTGTTATTCTGGCTACTCTTAAAATGCTCTAAATGCACCTCCTAATTTGCAGGCATTTACTTAACACCAGAATACTAACAGTAGTTATCTATGGGTTGTAGCATTTGGAATGATTCTTTTAGACCGCCTTTAATTTTACTACCATCATTTCTGCATGCAACCTAGTGTGCGTGCAATTAATATTTTAGGAACTGCCAGCCAGAATTGTCTACCTTCAAAGCAAAGTGAGTTCTTTCACACACCCTAAATCACAATCCCTCACTGGCTCCTAATTTTTCTAAAAAGGAAATTGTCCATTCCTTATAACACAGTTTAAAAGACGCAAGAGGCTGGTTTCTGGGGACATTTTTGGTATCATTTCTTGTTGCTCTCTACCTGAGGCTTTTTGTTTATTTAGTTCCCCTGGACATTAACACCTATTTCCTATATTTTTGCTGAAGCTATTCCACCTTCAGGAAGTTAACTCTACTTCAGCTTTAAAGAAAAATAAACAGTATGACAAAGACAGTATGAAGAAAAATATAAAATATCTCAATAATTTTAATATTTGTTATATATAGTGAAGATAGAGTTTTATATATATTGCTTTAAGTAAAATGTATGATTGAAATTTAAAAAAGAAAAGATAAAAGAAAAGTCAGGATCACTAGCTCAAAGGGAGTACACAGAATGGGGCAATGGCTGAATAAGACACTTTGACAGAAATTTTTCTAAATAGCAACAAATTTAATTAAGAATTTTTCTTGATATTTCTATATTGCTCTTTGTACATATCATTATCTACACTTATCTCATTAGCTTGTTACTTTTGTCTGTTTTACCTGAGAGAGTGTAAGTCATTTCAAGCATGAACTAATTCTCACTTATTCTGTTATAGTTGTGGAGCAGGTCTGTAAACTATGTTTTGAAAATGTTAGCAGGACCAGCAGTTAGCGTAATGGCTATGTTGCTGGACTCCCATGTAATCGACTGCAGTTCGAGTCCTGGACCTGGTGGCTTAAACTCACACTAGTGGCGTGTATGTGTGTGCCCAAGATCCCGAGAGGAGAATGGAGGAGAGGGGATTGCACGTGGCCATCCCCCCTAAGGAGTGAGTTCTTGCTTTCTGTCTCTCTGTCTCTCTCTGACTTTCTGGCAAGCGCACGCACCCTATAACAAAAACCTCTCAAAAAAAGAAAGAAAGGAAGAAAAAAGAAAAGAAAATGTTAGCTATATTCTCATTAAGACCTTATGGCTCAAATAGTAAGATTAAATTAGTTGTCATATTATAAGGGAAAAGTGGGACATGGAGACAGATTCTCTTCTTATATTTTGTATTTGCCATCTCGTAAAATTTGCATTCTGAGTTTGCCTTCCTTCCATTGCAAATCACAATAGAAAATATATCCCATTATCTTAAATGTTATTATGCTTTTAAACTTAGCAACTTAAGAATATTATTGCATTAAAATAGATAATATGTAAATAAATAGGAATAAGCAATTAATTGTTTGAAAACAAAGCAATTTATTTAAAATTTGCATAAAATGTCATTTGTTGATGTCTGTGCTTTCCTGATGAGAAGTTGCAGTAGATTAAATTTATCAGCTCTTTTGTACTTATTTTTCTAAATTTTCTAGATTTAAGCTTACGTGTTCACCAAAATCTCTTTTCCATAATAATAGAATTTGAGGCACTTGTACTAGAGTTAAGACTTATGACCTCTTTCTTCTGTTTAGTGCTTTCTCTTCCTTAGAAATTTAAGCTAACGGCATTAAAAAATTGTGAAGAGAAAGTTGCTGAACACGTTTAAGCTCAATTAAAATATTTAAAGGTATAAATTTAAAATCTGAAGAAGTCTTCTATAAGAGTCAGTTCTCTACTTGACATATAGTAGATTCTTAATGGACACTTATTAAAAGAGTCAACCCAGTTATTTTTTTAAAGAAATCATTCTAATAAATGTGCTAGCCCTTTTCAAAACACATATGACTCTGCTAATATTTTATAAAAATAACATTCAAATAACAAAGTTATGTGTATACTTATAACCAATGTATGAACATATATAGTTTTGCATCCAATAAGGTTTTTGTTTCTTCTGTTCTATTTCTTTTTCTCTATTACACACATATTCACACAGGGTTTGTTTTTTAAAAAAGGAGATGCCAATAACTTTGATAGTATTTCGAACATCTTTACTAAAATACCTCTAGTCTCTATACCATCTTAACCACATTTTACCTCTCCTGCATTCCAGTTTCCAGTATTTCATTACTCACTGGTATAAGTCAATAAGTGCCAGTTAAAAAGACAACAAAATATAAGGCTCGCAGGTCTTCAGGGCCTGTTACGCAAAGTATAATAATGTGTTCTATTTTCAATGGAGGAACCCATGTGGGTCAACCAACTAATTAACATTTGAACTTTTTATTTCGGCCAAGTGAGCCTACTGAGATAGGATGTTAATTTATTTGAGCAAGAGTATGTCAACATCACTGTGGGGGATGGGGAGGGGGAGACATAATCCAGTCTGTAAAATAGCTATTATTTAAAAAGAGAAAAATTAATTCAGTGTAAAATTATTTAATGAACCTTTAATGAACCTCTGGACAGGAGCTGGCAGATGGCATGGTGGTTAAAGGTACTGGACTCCCATGTGGCCAACAAGGTTCAAGTCCTGAACCTGGTGGTTTTCTTTCTCACTTTCCCATTCTCTCCAACTCTCTGGTCAAATGAGAAAATAATAAATAAAGTTAAAATAATTATTTTTAAAAGAAATATCTCAGCTTTTCATTCTAAATAGGTCTACAACATTCTACTTTAAATATGAAGATTATTTTCTTTTATTATTTCTGTCAAATCCTTGATACAGTAGCAACTGAATATATTAATAAGTCTAGAAAGACTAAGCTCTAAGAAAAAAAGAATTTCCTGATGGTACTTTTTTTTTTTTAATTGTAAGAGGATATATGTACTTATCAGAGAGAGAGGTGGATAACACCTCTAGTGGATGGTGGTCATGTCACAATCCTTTCTCCTTCATTTTATCATCCTGTTGGAAGCTTGGAGCATGCATGCACATACCCATTATGTTTTTCAAGGTGCTTGAGCTGGGATTTAACTGCATTCAGCCATGGGGGATCTGGTTCTCTTAATTACTAGTTTACAAGGTATAATTTTTTTAAATGTTTAAAAAATCCCGTTTAGTTGAAGTCATAATTTTGACTATGAAACATTAAAACATTAACTAAGCTTTGGAATCAAAAGTGTTTTTCTTCTGATGGAACACAATACAATGGAACAAAATCATTTGAAGAACCCATAACACACAACATTTTGGAATTACAATATTGAATCATCTTTACTTATCATCTAATAGTCTTATCATCTAAAATATGCACAGATACATGCTCAGACAAAGACACACACATACACACACACTTTTGCCATCACACTCACATCCTTTTAAATAAAGAGCATTACGACTCTTTAAAACTTTTATTTTTGAAATGTGGTTAGTTGATACTACACACATTTTGTATTAGAGTACCTTAAAGCAATTCTTAACTTCTTTAGAGAAATGAAGGATGGCGTTTTTCTCTCTGTGTTTTAAAACTGTTGCAACTATAGCATGAAGTATGTCATTTTCAAAAGGTTCAAAGATTTCTTAATTTTAAGGACAATTAATTCTGAAATACATTTAGGAAAGAGATTAAACTACCCAAACAGTCATATGTTGTAATTCAAAAACATGAAAACAAGTTATATACTTTCTCTAGTGCAGAAAGGACTGTATTTTGGACTTTTAAATATACTGCAGAGGCTGCTAGAAATGACACTATCACCACTGTGTGATACAGGATGGAAGTGCAGGCATATGTATAGCAGTATACGGCCCCAGGCCACTCCAGCAAGGAGTAGGAACCCATTTTCACTAGCTTTGCCTATGCTTGCCATTGCAGGAACCCAGGCCCACATCTTCAAGTGTTTTAAAGGTTCACAGGGATTTCTTTTTAGTTTAATTTTACTTTTTCTTAATTTTTTTTGCATTCAATCACTGTATATCTTTACAACATTGAAAATGAATTTTTCCAACATGACTACCCTGTGTTAGTCCAGTCAAAGAAATTTCCATAAAGTTTATCCTAAACAGATTATTTTTCATTTTTTGGGCATGAACAGAATTTTTCATTTTTTGGCCCATAAAATGTTTTTCCCCCTTGATCCCCATCCCTGCCTCCCCACCCCCGTTTCCTACCCTCCTTCTATATTGTCGCTGGTATCCTTAGTTTCTTGAAATTTCTTGAGAATTCTCTTAAATAAATCCTTTAAGCTACTGTAACTGTCTTCTGCTACCGTGCGTTCTTTGACGTGCATTGCTCTACAGCTTCAGGACCACCCTATGAAAGCCTGTCTCTACTCCCACCATTGCACCAGGGCCATTATGCGTTCTATGTAAAACAGTG
>NW_006159547.1:7903445-7919793 GCF_000334495.1 Tupaia belangeri chinensis | reverse complement strand
CAGTTATCAAGAATGTGTTTTTATTTATTTATTTTTTGCTTATCTGAAATTCCTGATGCTCAGTGAGCATATGTCAAATTGTTATGTATGTAAAATTGTACTTACCTTAGCATAAAGAAACATGAATAGAGTAACTGCTCATCAGTCCTCCATTTCTAAGTGCTGCTTTAAAGTCCAAGCTCCACAATGTGAGAAATTTTGGGAAAATTTGGAAAACCATAATATGATGCTCTGTATGTCCCAGTTTAGTCATAAGAGAAATTAGGCATGTTGTAATATTTTTTTTAAAAGATTTTTTTGCCACAGGGCACATGTGCTTGCTGAAGAGAGAGACAGAGACACAGTCAATACAGAGACATTAATCTCACTTCATCGTTCAATTTCATTTCTTTTTTTTTATTATCATCATAATCTTCTTTATATTACATTGAATTACATATAACTTTACAGTGTATTACATTGCTTTTTCAAAAGGGAATGCCATGCATGTCAGTCAAGACAGAGATATTAATCTCCTCACTTCATCATTCAATATCTTTTCTATGTTTTTCCCAATCATTATTATTATCATTCTAATTATTTTTTTAAAACAGTCAATCACTATTTCTCATTTTGCTTGTAAAAAGACTTTACCCATCATGAAATACTTCTCAGACCAATCCAGTTGAGAATATTATATATGTCATCAACAGATAATAAGCCATATCTGTTTTTCACTATCGTCCTGCCTCTCTATTTGTTCTCTTGCTATCTTTCTCTCTCCTCTTCACCACCCCCCATTCCACACTGTCCTATTCTTATTAAGTACCTTCACTGCTTTTATGTCCTCCAATTTTTCGCTCTCTACCATAGAGTGCGGATAGTCCATATATATTGAGTGGATACATACAATATCTTTCTTTCATAGCCTGTCTTACTTCACTCAGCAATAGATCCTCCATATCTGACCACTTTCGTTCTCCACAGTGGTTGAACTAGTTTACATTCCCACCAACAGTGTAGGAGGATTCCCTTTTCACCACATCCCTGCCAACACTTATCACTTTTTATATTCTTAATCTGCCATTTTGACAGGGTGGTATCTCATTGTCATTTTTTTATCTGCATCTCCCTTATGATGAGGGATGTTGAGCGTTTCCTCATGTGCTTTTTGGCTGTTCATATGTCTTCCTTAGAGAGATTTTTTGTTCAGCTCATTTTCCCATCTTTTAATTAGGTTAATCATTGTTTTTTTCACATAAGGTACTTGAGTTCCCTGTGTATTCTGGTTATCAGTCCCTTGTCTGAGGCATATTTAACAAAAATATTTTCCCATTCTGAGGGTTGTCGGTTCACACTTGTTACTGTGTCCTTTGCTGTGTAGAAACTTCTTTGTCTGATACAGTCCCACTTGTCTATTTTAGGGATTATTGCCTGTGCTTTGGGAGTCTTATTTAAGAAGTCTTTGCCTACTCCAATGTCTCCCAGAGTTTCCCCAGCATTTTCCACCAGTAGTTTTGTTGTTTGAGGTCTTAGGTTCAGATCTTTGATCCATTTTGAGTTGATCGTTGTTAATGGTGGAAGATGGGGGTTGTTTCATCTTTCTGCAGGTGGATATCTAGTTTTTCCAGCACCATTTATTAAAGAGGTTTTCCTTTTCCCAATGGATTGACTGATATCCTTTGTCAAAGATCAGTTGGCTGTAAGCTTTGGGGGTTATTCCTGGGGTCTCTATTCTATTCCATTGGTCCACATGTCTTTTTTTATGCCAATATCATGCTGTTTTGATGACGACAGCTTTATAGTATATATTGGGATCAGGGAGTGATATGCCTCCCACTCCATTCTTCCTGCGCAGGATTCCTTTTGCAATATAAGGTCTTTTATGATTCCAGACAAATTCTATGATTATCTTTTCTAGATCTGTGAAGAATATTTCAGGTATTTTGATTCAAATTTCATTAAGCATATAGATTAATTTGGGTAGAATTGCCATTTTGATTATGTTAATTCTTCCAATCCAGGACCATGGGATATCTTTCCATTTTTTATGTCAATTTCTATATATATATATAAATATATAAATATAATATATATAAAGGTTACAATATGATTTTTCAGTATGAGAATAAGTGTGTAATGATTAAATCAAACTGATTAGTATACCTATTATCGCAAGCATTTTTTGTTATTTGTATTGGGAATGCTCAACATGTCCCTATTATTTACTTTGAGATGCACAGCAAATTTTGCCATCTTTAGTCTCCTCTAGTTTATAAGACTAGGAATTGTTCCTCCTGTTTATCTGCAGTTTTGTTTCTGTTAATCGATATAACTTAACCCCACCCTTCAGTACTTCCTAGGCTGTAGCTGTCATTCTTCATTGTTTACCTCTATGTCTTCAATTTAATTCAACATATTCTTTTTTTTTTTTTAAGCTGTAGGGCACATGCACTCACCAGAAAGACAGAGAGAAACAAAGAGATAGAGCGAGAAATAACTCCAAAGGGGGTATGGCCATGCCACAATCCCTTCTCCTCCATTCTCCTCTCGAGATCTTGGGCATGCACACACACGCACCCGGCGTAAGTTTAAGCCACCTGATCCAGGACTCGAACTGCGGTCAACTACATGGGAGTCCAGTGACATAGTCATTATGCTCACTGCTGGTCCCAAATTCAACATATTCTTAAAGGATATCATTAAAGTATTTTATCTCTGATGAATTAAAACAAAATATCATATTGAACACTAGATGTCCAATAAAATGGCACAAATAAAATTTGAAGAAAACTGTAATATTATTTTTTGTCTATAATATTATTTGAAATTATGACCCAGGACCAGTGAGTCCCAAACACATGACTGGTAACTGGGAACTCATCATCTTTCTAAGGAGCTTGTTGGCATCTTTTTCCTATGACAGTTTGGCTCTTGAGAAACGTAATAGTCTGATCAAATCTCACTAAGACATAATGCATTTATAATTGTTCACTTAAATATTCATCAGGATGAGCAGTGAGCATAATGACTGTTGCTGGACTCCTACCTAGTCAACCATGGTTCGAGTCCCAGACCCGGTGGCTTAAATTCATGCTGGGCTCGTGTGCGCTCGCCAGACAGACAGAGAGACAAAAAGTGAGAAATCAATCCCTTCTCCTCCATTCTCCTCTTGGGATCTTGGGTATGCATGCACACACGCTTGGCATGAGTTTGAGCCACCGGGTCCGGGACGCCAACCACCGTCGACTATGTGGGAGTCCAGCAACATAGCCATTATGCTAACTGCTGGTGTCAAAAAATTCATAGCTTTTATCATTAGACTAGCCCGAATAGACATTGAGATTTCTTATGAATATAGTCATTGTGATTGATAACTTAGGTATGGAAAGTTCTATGATTTTTGAAATTTCAATTGAACTGTGGCAAATCAGTTCCCTTTACTATAACATATTGCTAATAGCATATTATTTCCAAAGTACACATACCTTAAAGGTGACAAAATTGATCAGTTTTTCATTTTTCAAATGGGGGAAGACAACATCTCAATCTTTGCTCCTGTACCTCTAGAATAGTACTTTAAACCTCATTGCATCTGTATTTACAAGATCCTCATAACTAGCTGTTATGACAAATCTTTCCAGGAAAAAATATAACAAAAATCAAAAAAGGAAAATTATTTCAGAGTATGGCTTGGATTTAGAAGGGATACCAGGTAATCCGAGAAAGCGTTTACTTGGCCAGAAGGTTTTCTTCAATGTCTTCTCTGCATAATTTCATGCTTGCACATATACTACTATTAATTATTCAATTATGATTTTTGAGCTGCTGTTTAACCTTACTATATAATGCTGTCTAGTTATTTCTGAAGGTCAAACCTTTTTCCTAATACATAGTGTAATGTAGGTTATTATAATGATAAAACAGATATTTCAGTTATTTAAAATTAAATGACTACATTGAAATTCCTTTAGAATTTTTGTGCTCAGGATATTCATCTACACCTCAGCATATTAATATTTGAGAACACATGCTGAATAAGAAAGGAGTTTTATTCAATTATTGTTATCTAATAAAAATTAAGGTTGCAGGGTATTCCTTTTGAGAAAGGTTTTGGGGCAATGAGATGAAGACTGTGATTAAATATGTGTCCGAAAGACCACATGAATAAACCTGTTTGTAAAGATATGTATACCATAAGAAATACTACTTGTAAAACAAGAATTTCAAAGTTACTCCGAAGAGTAAATTTGATAATACAGAAATAAATGACTATAAAACACAATCATCTAGGGGTCTGGATGGTGGAACAGCAGTAGATCATGATACTCTATGAGGCAGACTCATGTGGAAAGGTTGCCTATTGGTATCTGGAAGCTCCCAAGAATGCCAAGCATGAATGTGCCTGTGGTCCAAGCTGGCTTAGCCTGGGATCAGATAATGGGACTGGGTCCCTGTTGGGAGTGCCATATGTCTGCTTCTCTCTCTTTTTTTTTTTTTTCATGAAATAAACTTAAAAATATCTTCCAAAAGTAGATTTATTTCTTATGACAGAGTATCTTCCTCTCAATATCATAGTGTTGATATAACGAAGTTAACTAAATTTAATAGTGTTGCACCTGATAATAAAGTATTTTAGATATGGCTAACTCCAACGTTTTGTCATGCATCTCTTTGCTCAATCTTTCATAATCTTTTCTTGAACATTACTACATGCCAGACCTTGTTGTCTGGCCTTGATGTGTTGACATCACTACCAAATTCTGAGTGTATATTTCTAGACAGATCATTTCCCACTTACTGTAATGTGTGTTCATCCTAGTCATGCTAATAAAATTACTTCTATGTTTTTTGTTCTTCTACTTGCCAAATCCAATGAAGAGTTTTCAGTCAGTTCCTTATTTAATATCACTGCATCATTTATCACTGTCATTAACGTCCTCCTTCTTGAATTCCTTTTTTAGGACTCTACAACAGTAAAATCACCTGGTGCTTCCAATTTCCTTCTGAGATTATTTCCTGTTTCATTCTTCCTTTCCTTAGTCATTATATATTGGTTTTTCCCCAGTGTTCCATTCTTAGTCCATTACTCTTTTTGTCTATATGTTGTTTCATCATATTTTTATTGACATATTTTCCTTCATTCCCTCTTAGTTGTTACTAACAGTTAAATCACCTTGGCCTTATTTCTATTGGTTCTAATAAAGACTTATCTCTGATGCCCCACAGGCACATCAGTATCAACCCAAGTTGAATGCCAAAGTAAAAATCACCGTTAGATAGTCTAACACTGCTCTGCAGAATTACCTCAGCCAGAAACCTCTGAGTTACTGAATACAAATCCCCAACAGGAAATTTGTTTCCAATCCTCTGTAGTATACTTCCACAGTATGCCTTACATAGACCTTCAAAATATACTATGTTAATCCCCTACCTTCTGTTTAACTGGATCACATAATTCTGAATATAACTTGGTGAAGATATCACATTACTATTTTCCCAAATAAATTGCCCTCATACCTTGGCAAATACTCTTACCTGAGTCTGGAATGCTTTAACCTCCCAAGTGCCTCACAAATTCTTAACTGTCTTGGAAGACTTAACTCAGATGTTTCCTTCTATGTGAATCTTCTCCAAGCTCCTAGAGCTCTAATTCCTGGATGTTTCCTACTTCTTCAAATTCACCATACAGCAATATTAGATCACTTAGTGTATTATCTGTAAGTGTTTTCTCTGGTCTTTTTTTTTTTTTTCCAGATAGACTGTGAGTTTTCAAAAGGCAGTGATTTTTTTTTTTCATTTACTCTGTCTCCAGTGCCTAGTGCTAAGTAATCAGGCTATTAACTTAAGATTAAAGATAAATTTTTTAGACTAAATTGTATTTTGTAGAGAAAGCTTTAAGAGGTCTTTCAGGGGAAAAAACAGTTGTTGCTTTGAGATACATCTAAAGAAGTTCAGTTTTTTATTAAGGAGAAATCATCTGGAGATGGTTTTGACAAGCTGGGAGAGAGAAACAGCTTTATATAAAAAGTGAATTGAGGTATATGCATGTAAACGGAGAAGAGACTCCAGAAGGAAAATAATCAGCTAGACAGTGATAAATTCCCAATGATGATAAGAATGGGTAGATAAAATAATTTTAGAATGAGAATCCCTTATACTTAGGTGCTATTTATTTATTATGCTATTGAATATGTTATTTCTTATTTATACTATTATTTTTTATCTATTAAACACAAAGATGCAGTATGTGAATGATGTTTTGAGAATGTCGGTGGCAAAGGACCAGTTCAGAATTTGAAAATTCAGTGAGATAAAGAACATTAGAGTGACCGGATTGTTGTAAGAATAAAGACTGAAGAGGATAGAGAAAGATAGCAAGTGAACAATAGAGAGACAGGACGTTAGTGAGAAACAGATAGGGCTTATTAACTGTTGATGATGACATGTATAGTATTCTCAACTGGATTGGTCTGAGAAGTATTTCATGATGGGCAAAGTATTTTTACAAGCAAAACGAGAAATAGCAATTGACTGTTTTATAAAAATAATTAGAATAATAAAAATAATGATTGGGGAAAACAGAAAAGATATGGAATGTGGAAGTGGGGAGATTAATGTCTCTGTACTGACTGACATGCATGGCATTCCCTTTTGAAAAAACAATGTAATACACTGTAAAGTTATATGTAATCCAATGTAATATAAAGAAGATTATGATGATAATAATAAAAAAAAAGAATAAAGACTGTTCTATACTTAACAACATCCAGAAGAAGGCATTGGACTTTGCATAAGACATGACATGGGGACAGCAGTCACATTATTTAACTCTCACAGAGAAGACCCCAGCTGACATCTAGATTGTATTTTTATAGAAACTGTTCTTTCGGTTCCTGCAGTGTCATTATTATGCATCTATAGAGCTTACAAGTAGATTTTTCTTGCTTACAATACACATTAATTCTCAATTCAAAGACTTCATCTCCAGTTATGAATGATGGTGACTGATATCTTTCCAGTAAAGTATATGACTCTTCTTTATACCATAAAAGAACAGAAGGCTCCAGGAAGATAGAGGGAAAGCAAGAACTGTGTATAAATGAAAGCAGTAATAAATACATGCGCCAACATTTGTTCCAGAGAGGCAGATATCTCTAAAGGATACATTTGGTTTGGGACAGATGGGAGAATATGATTCACTACTTGTGTGGAGGCAAGCTATGGCTCAAACACATTAATTTGTACTATTTATTTCTCTTGTGGAAAACTAAGCTTCCTTGTATTTTTGCTAATAAAAAGCTTACCAATTAAAGGTTTGAAATAACGCATATATTTTCTTTGCAAATTTAATATTAAAGCTCCATAAAAAGCATCTCTAGTTTCTTTGTGTAAAAATCATAGCATCTGTTCCAATTGGGCAAAAACTAGTACATTTTCTTAAAAGACAAAACTAAGTCCATTCACCCTTTATTCAATACAGTTATTCTGTTGCATTCTTTTGGATTTTTTTTTTTTTGGCATCATCTGGCATCTGAATTTGGGAAACATGTCAAATTTTAAATGTTACACATATTCTTACATACTAATTTTAGATGTTACCAGTGAGGTTTTTGAAAGTCCACTTACAGATGAATCATTGACTAACATTATGATCACAGTTTGTTTTTCTCCAGTTTCAGACAAACTTAAAAATCAGAAATTTTTGTTTTTGCTTTTGGTATTGGGCACATGAGAGAGAGAGAACAAAAGAGAGAGAGAGAGAGAAATCAACCCCCAGGTGGATGGCCATACCACAGTCTCTTCTCCTTCAATCTTCTATCAGGGTTTTGGACCTGTATGCACATGAACCTGGGGTGATTTTCAAGCCACCAAGTCCAGGACTTAAATTACACCATGGGCCAAGTGGGATCCAGCACCTTCACTACCACACCACTTGCTGGCATCAGAATCTTTCTTTACAGGAAGATCAAGACAATCAAAGTCAGACTTCCCAGTGTCTGATTTTCAAATAGTTATTAAAATAGGAAAGAAACCCACTCTTGCTTTAAAAAGAAAAAAGTTTCCAGAAGGTCTGAGATCATTTATCTTCCCTAATGTATTCTAGGGCTGTTGCCAACCACCTCCTACTATAAGCAGCAGATTGTTGTTGAGGTTAAGAAAATAGTCTTGGAGTCAACCAACCTCAGGTTCTACTTTTCACTCTGCCATTTCTTAGCTATATAGATTTTGGAAAAATTACGTAACATTTCCAGATTTTTGTTTAGAAAGGATCATACATGGGGCCAGCACATAGCATGGCTGTTAAGGGCACTGAAATCCTTCATGGCCAACCTCAGTTCAAGTCCTAGAGCTGGTGGCTTACTTTCTCACTTTATCTCTCTCTCATTCTCTCTCTCTGTCTCTCTCTGGTCAAGTTAAAATGAGTAATTAAATAAGATTGAATAAAATAATTTGTTAATAAAAGAAAGGAGAATACATAATAATAATCTCATACCATTGTTTAGAAAACTGAGTGGAATAGAACATATAAAGCAATTGGTATAGTACTTGGCACATGGTAGATTAAGTGAACATTAGTTTAATGACTGCCCTCCTGATTCCTCATTGCAGCTACAGGAATAATGAATTAATGGTGTCATCTTTTTAAAGGAAAGTAAATGTTCTTTTTTAATTAAAAAATTACTTTAGTTATTATTATTATTTTTAATTTCACCAGAGAGAGACTGAGAGAAAAAGAGAAAGCCAGCCACCAGCTCCAGGCCTCAAACATTGGTCGACCATGTGGGAGTCCAGCACTTTAACCACTGCGCTACCTGCTGGCCCCAGAAAGTAAATATCCTAATAATCTCACTGGTGTTCTTTTTTTTTTTTTTTCCTTTTAATTGAGAAAAGTCCTTTGCCAGAAAAACACACTAGCTTTCTGGTCTATTTTCTTGTTTATTACATCATCTACATACTGGTCAGTGTCACTATAGAGATCAATTATTATTCCTATTTTTCTGATTATGAAAATTCCATGCAACTAATATTTTAGATTGTCACCTTACAGGAGGTCATGGAGAAATTGAGCTAAAATCTCTAATTCCATTTGTTCTTTCTCTAATTCTCTGTTGCCTCCTTAATTAAATATAATACTGAACCATTACAAAGTTAGTCATTAGGTTAACAATGACGATAAAGTGAACAGTAGGATTTTTTTTAGAGTTAAGTCTCTGAGATAAACATTTGCTTCCTGAATTTGACATCATTCCAAATGTATAATTTATCAATAGCATATTTTGTTAATAAAATAAGAATGTAAATGTAACTTACATCATACAACTTGGGTTTCTAGTTAATTTGAACTGAGTATAATTCCATTAAGTGAGAACAATTTCCATGAAGATAAATGTAGTTTGTCATGGACAAATAATTTTCCTGCCAACACCAAAACCTAGATGCTGGAAAATATTTCCTTTTTCTTTCCAGCATACCCACCCCCAGCATCTGCCATGCTTCACCCTGCCAGGCTTAGGACATGGCTGGGAACTGGGAAGTCAAAACCTGATAACTCGTCCCATACTAGAGAAGAAAACAATCTGAGAATCAGAAGTTCCTTTCTACAGTGGTCCTTGTATTTATCAGACCAAACAACCCCAACTTATGGTAAATCTCACTTTCTAATTCAATATTCTTTTATGTCCAAAAGCTATATACAGAACAAAACCCACCTAAATATATAATTTCTTAAAAGTAAGCACAACACTCTAACTGAAATGGAAAAGAATGATAAATGAAGGTCATGGCAGACAAACATTAGACATTTAAATATGTAAATGTTCAGGCATGACCACTAGTTGCTTTTACTTAAGCATAGGATCTCTGTGAATGTGATAGATGAGATATGTTATATTGGCAACTTGAATCCTTGATGTCCAATGTTTCAAATACAGTAGAGTCTCTTCTAGATATACATGGTAATTCTATTTCTGGGAAATGTATTTTATATTAAAATATTTACATATATAGTTATGTATAGTTACATAAAATATTTACTTATAATTATAAAATTTTGTACATAGCATCAAATTAGGTGTTAGCCTCACATCATTATAAATTTTTACCCATATAAATATCCAAAGATACCTTTGAAAGTCATGCTGGAAGCATATGCAACTAACCCATTTACTAGAGCAGCTCCCCTTCATTATACCAGAAGTAGTAAACCCCATAAAAACTGCAAAGCTCCCCACAAATGCTCTGAAGAATGGAAAAGAGGTATATCGTCACTCCATTAAGACTGATTGCTGTAGCATAGTCTAATTTTCTGGATTATTACCATCAACTCTGGGAAAGAGAATAGATGTTCTTGTTAGAAATTGAAAATTATTTCTTTATCCCCTGAAAAATTCAATCTAAGATTAAAGGGCTCTCCTTTTTATAATCTTTCTTATTTTAGAATACTTCTAGAATTACAGAGAAATCGCAAAGGTAGTACAGAAAGTTGCCTGTACCTACACCAAGTCTGTCCTATTATTAACAACTGACATTAGTAAGGTATGTTTGCCACACTAATGAACAAATAATGATACATTACCATTGACTAAATTCCAAACTTCATTCATATGTCCTTGCCTTTTCTCTAATGTCATTTTTCTGTTCCAGTATCTTTTCTATGATGCCGCATTATATGTAGTCATTATATCTCCTTAGGTTTCTCTTAGCTATGATAACTTCTGTTTCTTCATTTTGGAATACATTGTTTTTAAGTGCACTCATACTTGAAAGAATTTCCATTACCTAATGTTCATCTGATATTTTTCTCATGATTAGATTAGACTTTTGAGTGTGGAGGAGGAAAGACTAGAGAGATGAAATGTCTTTATCATCACATCATGCAGAGGGTGTGTACTATTCACTGTAACCTTTGGAAGAAATGTGTGTGCAGCTACACTTAAGGTGCAGGGAGGTCAGCTCTACCTCTTTTAGTCATAAATTATTATGTCTGCATAAATTGTTTGGAATTCTGAAAGTTGTTGGAAAACTTGAACACTATCTGTGTTTATTTACCGCCATAATAGTTTATTTATACCAGGATGGACCATGAATTTTTGCTTTATACTTTGAGTCATTATGCATGCTACATTATTTATTTCATTACTAAATTGTTTCCACCTTGACCAATAGGAGCTCTCTGAGTGGATCATCAGCAAGTGCTTGGAAAATACATAGCCTGAAAATACATGTATTTTAAAAATGTCTTGCACTGGAATAAACTTGTACTTTAATTTCATTTTTCCATGAACTGTTTGAAGTCCCCTCATATCAGTGAGCTATTATATCCTGATATGCCCCCAACATTGTGTGTGTATGTTTTTATGCACTGTCTGTTTGTTGTTATTGTTAGTAACTCTTCATTTCTGGTACTATAAGATGTTCCACACTCATCGCATGTATTTCTTGGCCAAGTCCTAAAATCAGTGTTCTCCATGGGGTCTTTATTCCTTTATCAGAGGATAGTGTTAAAAACTAAGATCTGGGCTCTAGATATTGTCAAGCCAAAAATTGCATCAGGCAAAGTTAAACAGTCAAAGAAGGTTTATTCATGACAATTGCAAATGGAGAGAGGCCAAAATTCAATCAGAACATAATTCCTCTTAAAACAAAGGAATGGTGAAGTTTTAGGAGTTGGGGTTGTAAAGAGCTGAAATGGAGGGATCCTAGGCCTCCTATACTTGTTAATTATCTTTATCTAAAGTAAATGTAAACTTCCTCTGATCTTCATGACAAGAGGTAGTTCTGTGACTTAGAGCAAGGTACCCCAGGCAGTTACATCCTCCCACAGAGACTGAGAGATAAGTGTACTATCTTCCTTGATGATTACATTTCAAGGAGATGGCTCCCAGATCCAGGAGAAAGACATTCCTGACTGTGAAACTGGTGAGAGGGTTTTAAACAGATTTATATCTCAAAGGAACAGAAAGAGAACTTATATCCACAATGGTAAAGTAAAAGCTCTAAGAAAGGGAGGTCAGGAAGAAGCTTGTCTAAAGTCCATGGGGGGAGCTTTAAAGCCTTCTTGGGCAGCATTCGTTTTTGTTACTGGGGTTTCCTTCCAGACTCCCTTAGCTGACAGAGCTAGGAAATAGAAACTGTATTCTAAACCTTGCATGTACACATATCTATTCATTTTTCTATATACATTTGTTTCCATTTCCTGTTTCTCTTCTAACACATTACCACATGCTTCATGGCTTAAAACAACAGAAATTTATTCCTTTACACTGTGGAAGCCAGAAGTCCTAAACGGAGGTGTTGACAGAGCCATTCCACTTCATTCTCCCCACTCCCTACACACACATCCTGGGCTCTAAGAGAGAATGCAATCCTCTCCTCTTAAACACTCTGGGGGCTCCAGGCATTCCTTGGCTATGGGCCACATCACTCTTATCTCAGGAATTAGCATTGCCTTGTCTTCTGTCAGAATATTCCCTCTGCCTTTGTGTTACAAGTACCTATACTTACATTTAGAGCCCATCCAAGAAAACGCCTCTCAAGATTCTTAATCATATCTTTTGTCATTTAAGGGAATATTCATAAATTTCAGAGATTGGAACAGATGCCTCTTTTTGGAGGTCATCAATCAGCCCACTATGGTATCCATCTATATTTATATTAAACTAAGCATGTGTTCATACTGAAGTTTCTAACACCAACCCAGTAGCACATTAATAATTCTAATCTTCCACCTTTGCTTGTCTGTAACCTCCCACTCCAACAGTGAGAAACCTGGCTCCCACCACCAGCCATCCTTTTACTTTTTATAAAAAAAGACTTAATTATTTAATTTTATTTATTATTAATTTTTAACCAAAATTGTTATAAGACATGTGCACTCAGAGAAAGAGAGAGTGAGAGAGAGAGAGAGAGAGAGAGAGAGAGAGAGAAAACAAAACATCAGGTCTGAGACTCAAACTGCGCTTGGCCATATGGGAGTTCAGCACCATCACATGGATGCTGGCCCCATCATCTTTTTACTTAATAGTTCACTTTAATTATACATGTTTAGAGATTTTAGTATTGTTAACTTGCAGCCTGGAACAAGTCAACCCTTGAATGTCTCACTCAAGAAAAACAATCCTTTCATTCCAATAAACTGATCACAAGCATGATAAATATTCAAGAAACTATTAACAGATTTGTTTATTGATTGCTTTAAAGATATAACCTATATGTTACATTGGTGCTAAAGCAATTGTGGTTTTGGACTGTGAATTTTAAATCACTATAACTAAGTTTAAACACATCTTTATTAATCAAAATAGGAGTCATTACAATCATCACATTTTTGCCAAGCAGAAATGTTTGTTTATTCCTGTAGCATAAAAAATCCATGCTTTGAGATTTGATGAACTCTTGGAAAGTATTTTCAGCATCTTGCTGGTTGTAAAAGTGTTTTCCCTATGAAAAGTTGTCCAGATGCTTGAAAAAGTGGTGGTTGATTGGCGAGAGATCAGATGAATATGGTGGATAAAGTAAAACTTCATAGCCCAATTCATTCAGCTTTTGAAACAGGTTGTGCAACATACAGTTGGTGGTGTTGTGGAGAAGAATTGGTCCCTTTGTATTGACCAATGCCAGCGGCAGGCATTTCAGTGTTTCGTGCATCTCCTTGACTTGCTGAGTATACTTCTCAGAGGTAAAGGTTTTGCCAGGACTTAGAAAGCTATAATGGATCAGACCAATCACACAGTGACCATGACCATGTTTTGGTGTTAAGTTTGACTTTAGGATATGATTTGGAGCTTCTTCTTGGTTTAACCACTGAGCTAGTCTTTGGAGATGATTATAAAATCCACTTTTCATTGTACATTAACCCAAGTTGAGAAGTGGTTCATTATTGTGGTGTAGAATGAGAAGATGACACTTCAAAATATTATGTTTTTGGGGAGAGAGAGTCAGCTCATGAGGCACCCACTTATTGAGCTTTTTCACCTTCCCAATTTGCTTCAAATGCCCGATGACTATAGAATGGTCGATACTGCATTCTTTGGCAACTTCTCTTGTAGTTGGAAGAGGATCAGCATCGATGATTTCTCTCAGTTGGTTGCTGTCAACCTCTGATGACCGGTCACTATGTTCCTCTTCTTCAAGGCTTTTTTCTTCTGGGCAAAACTTTCTGAACTATCAATGCACTGTACATTTGTTAGCACTTCCTGGGCCAAATATTATTGCTGTTGCGAATTGTCTTGCTGCTTTATGACCTATTTTGTACTCTAATAAGAATATTGTTCTCATTTTCTTTTTGTCTAATGTTATTTCCATAGTCTTAAGTACATATAAAATAAATATCAAGTATTAAGTCATTAGAAAAAAAGGACAGAAAGCAAGAAACGTGTGCTAAAATGATGTATAACAGAATCACATTTATTTGAGAATGTGTCCCATATCAAACAGCAAATTTCAACAATGTAAAACTGCAATTACTTTTGCAGCAACCTAATATCAATAAAGGAAACTATTGAACAGTAACCATTTTTTTACAAGCCTATTATATTTTGCAGCACAAGAAAATCTTTCCCAAATTGTCATACATGCCATAAAGATCAAATAGGAAGCTGATTTACTTCGTTGCACATTCTTTCTTAGAGTTTGATTTTTCTTTTGGCATTTGCTTTCCCTCCACAAAAGATAAGCCCTCTCAAGGGAACCTCAGAAAGAAACACTAATTTTACATAAAATTATTTTTGTTAATATGGACATCTGTTGAGGGGATTGTGGACAGAAGTGTCAGATTTGAATGTGCCATAGACAGTTTTTTACAGCTGAATTCTTTTGATTAGCACTCATTAAAGAAAGAAGATGTCTGCCAATAAACCATAATGAGATAAAAAGTAGAAGAAACCTGATTCTGTGTAAGAATATAGATAAATTGTTGCATTGTTACAATAGAAGACTGTTTAGCAACATATATCGACACTGATAAATTTTAATAACATTTGCCAAAAGGACAGAAAATCACTGTGTTGGAGAGATATTTCCACTTTCATATTTATTGCCGTACTATTTACAATAGGTCAGCAATGGACTCAACCTAAGTGCCCAGCAACCGATGAATGAATTAAGAAAAGGTGGCCAGCCAGCCCATGGTATGGAGATTATGTGAGCTATATTCCACATGGCTGACTACAGTTTGAGTCCCAGACACAGTGGCTTGAAAAACATGCCAAGTGCATGTGTATGCATGTCCAGATTCACAAAAAAAGAGGGAGAAATATAAGAGAAGGAATGTAGTGTGACCATTCCCTTTCAGGAGTGCTTTCTCACTTCCTCTCTGTCTGGCAAGTACACACACTCTAGCATTTTTTAAAATGGTAAAAAGACATTAAAATGTGGCACATATACACAATGGAATACCATTGAGCTATAAAGAATAGTGATATCCTATCATTTGATACAAAGCAGATGGATCTAGAAGATAAAATACTAAGTGAAATAAAAAAGATTATTGGGCCACCCAATGGTGTAGGAGTTAAAGTGGCGAGATTCCACATTGCCACTTGAACATTGTATAATTTGAGTCCTGGACCCACTGGTGTGAAGAAAGCTCTGGGTACATTTTCATGCACTGCCAAAGTTAGAAAAGGAGGGAGAGATGGAAAAAGAGTTGCACATGACCATCCCCCATGGGGGTGTTCCCTTTCTCTCCCTCTCCATCTCCCTCCTAATCTCCCTCTACCTCTCTCTTTCTTTATTCTCTCTGGCAAGCACTTGTGTTCTCTCAGAAATTTAAAAATAAATAAATAAATAGAATAAAATAAAGTAAATAATCCAGGCTAGGAACAACAAACACTATCCGTGCCCACTTAACTCACACTGAATGTTTGCACTGTATGGTGGAAATTGAAGAACTCAGTGACACAGAAGTAAAGAGAGTAATGATAGATATTAGAGCCTTCATGGAGAGAGGAGTGTGTGTGTGTAGTGGAGGGAGGCCAGGAGAAAATGATTATTAGACACAATAAGGCATGTAAACAAGTGAAGTTAGTTATTTTTAAAATAGTAGAATGAATATCTAATGTGTACAACATAATGTACCATTTAATGTTATGATAGTGATTATGTTTATATTCTTGAATTGATTATTATCCAGCGTATGCATACTTTCAAAAAACTTACACTACCTCACAAAGATGCAAAATTTTATATAAATCAGAAATGATAATTTTAGAAGGTAAGTTATGTGAAATTTTAAACACAGAATTTTAAACACTGAATGATACTATATGTTGTTTGTGAGCATATACATATATTTATATATAATGGGCAAGAAACTGTATGAATAATGCATTCCAACTTTATGATACCAGGTAGCCCCAGGGAAAGA
>NW_006159547.1:7900830-7903355 GCF_000334495.1 Tupaia belangeri chinensis | reverse complement strand
AAAGAGATGAAGGAGGATGAGATGGGGAAATGAAGGCTTCAATTGTTTTTGTGACATTTTTGTTTATTTTTCTAAAAAAATATCTAACATTATAGGGCAATATGAAAATATCTCGTGTCTGTGATCAACATAAGGTGTATGGACATTTAACTTCTGTACTCTTCCATATGTTATTTTCATTTAAATGGAAAAAAATACCTTAGAATTCTAAATCACAGTAATATTTAAGGGCTGGTCCCATGTCCTATTGGTTGAGATAACCAGATCCTGCATTGCCAATTTCATGGTTCGAATCCTGGACTCAACAGCTTGAGAAACACTCTGAGTGTATGTCTATGTGCAAATCCTGATAGGATGGAGATATGGAAGACAGGGGAATGCAGCATTACCATGCCCCACTGGAGGAGTGCTTTCTATCTCTCCATCTTTTCATCTCTGGTAAGCACACGTGCCTCTGGGAATTAAAAAATAATTGAATATACTTATTTGAATATGTAAATTTTTATTTTGCATACGTTCATTTTTTGTTGAGTTCATTTTTTTTTAACTTCCTTCCTGAAAAGAACAGATGAGCAAGGTCTTCATATAGTCATCCACCCTTAGATAGCACAACATACTCAGGAGTTCCTGGGACTTGAACCCAGGACCTTTCTCATGTGGGTCCCATTGCATTACCAGTGCACTGCTGTGTGGCCCCAGTACTGTCTATTTTTATCAATAATAATGCAAATGAATATATTGGGTTGTCAAAAGGCTCATGATTTATTTTCCTATGTCATGATTTTTCCAACGACTCAATATTTATATACACAATTGGTCTTCAAAATGGTTTAAAATTCCAGTCTGGGTGTCACAGGCAGTAGTGTACTGATCTGTAATGCAGAACACCACTTAGTCAACTGCAGGTCAGATCAGAGTTGACCTGAAACACACTGGGCATGCACACCCAAGATCCTAACTAGCTGGTGGGCTGGGGGAAGAAGACAGCACCATAACAAGATCCTATTGAGTGTTCCTTTCTTTTTTTCAAGAAACAACATAAGCTTAAAAAATATTTTAAAGTCCTTTTTTAAGAGCTATATTTACTTGGTTGATTAATTTCCCATCCTAAAACTCCTTCCTTTAGGGAGAGAGATGTTTTTCCAATTATTTAATATCAATGTAGTCTTTGCCAAGTTATTGGGACCAGCAGTTGAAGTAATGGCTATGTTGCTGGACTCCCATGTAGTCGACCACAGTTCAAGTCCCAGACCCGGTGGGACTTAAAACACATCAGCCGCATGTGCATGCATGCCCAAGATCCCAAGAGAAGAATGGGGGAGAAGGGATTGCAGCATGGTCATCCCCCCTGGGGGGTGATTTCTCACTTTCTGTCTCTCTGTCTCTCTTTGTCTTTCTGGTGAGTGCATGTGCCCTATAGCAAAAATCCTCTCAAAAGAAAAAAATCTTTGCTGAATTATTAGTTTGACAGAGCATTTTTATACATGAGAGATCAATCCCAGCCTTTATAGTGAGTTCTCAGGGAAGATGTTCTAGCTGTACCAAATTTGCATTGTTGAATGTAAAAGCATTCTGAGAATCTGAGAAGCTCCAAGCGGTTTCCCTAGATCAGTTGTTAGGCTTCTATAAAGCACAATTCCTTTCCTTAACTGCTAAATGTTATAAAATCTTTCTACCTTTCTTAAATATTAAAGAAGTCTTCAAAAGCTTTATTTATCATGTATTTTTCTCCTGGTTTTCATTTTTATTCCCATGTTATCTGTCATCTTACTTTATTTGTTTGATTTTATGAGAAAGGAGTAGGTATTGAAATATAGAAATAGGCAATTAACACAACCATCTACTGGTTCTATTCATGTCTTTCTCCCTCTTTTCCCTCCCTCACACATGTTTTGGAAATTCATTCAGGTAAAGAAGCTCCTCTTTTGGCATGTTTAAAAATCTTACCAAAGTTTAGTTGCTTTCATCAGATTTAATGAAAAATTGAATTTAATGAAGTCAACTTTAGGAGATAACATTTATTCTATGAAATCATGCCTAACAGCAGTGAAAATTGAGAAAGTATGGTGCATAAAAATACATAGCAGCATGATTTAAGTGCAGTAGCATCTTTTTTTTGGGGGGGGGAGGGGGGGTTTTGCTATAGGGTGCGTGCGCTCACCAGACACAGAGAGACAGAGAGATAGAAAGTGAGAAATCGCCCCCCAGGGGGGGATGGCCACACCGCAATCCTTTCTCCTCCATTCTCCTCTTGGAATCTTGGACACACATGCACACGTGCCCGGCGTGAGTTTTAAGCCACCGGGTCCAGGACGCGAACCACGGTCGACTATGTGGGAGTCCAGCGTCATAGCCATTATGCTAACTGCTGGTCCCAAGTGCAGTAGCATCTTGAAGTGCTAGAGTGACTCTCTGATTTAGTGCTTAGTACTGTGTTTAGTAGGGTGGTTCTTCACAGAGACTCAGTAACTATTATTTGATTTGTAAGAGAATTAATGCTAGTCCTTCCATGTTTATCCAAAATT
>NW_006159547.1:7883317-7900809 GCF_000334495.1 Tupaia belangeri chinensis | reverse complement strand
CCCACAACATGGTTCTTAAACATCAGTGTGCATCAGAATCACCTGAAAGAGTTAGTTAAACATACTGCCAGGCTTCATCTTTTATCTACTAATTCATTAAAGAATGAATAGGACAGAGGCCAGCAGGTGACATGGACTCTCACATGTCCATTTGCAGTTTGAGTCTCAGACCCAGTGGCTTGAAATCATACTGGACAAGGGTCAGCAGATTGCATCGTGGTTAAGTGCACTGGACTTCCACATCGCTGCCACAGTTCGAATCCTAGACCTGGCAGCTTGCTTTCTCACTTTCCCTCTCTCTTTCTCACTCTCGCTCTGTCCCTCCTAGGTCAAATAAAATAAAATAAATGAATAAACAAAGTTAAATATTTCTCAAAAAAAAAAGATAGAAAGAAAAGAACATCATGCTGGGTGTATTTGTGTATGTGCCCAAGTTCAGAGATGAGAACAGAGATGAAGGTATTGTAAGGTGGTTGTAACTCCCCCGGAGGTTCATTTCTCACTTTTCTTCTCTCTGTCTCTTTCTAGTGAGTGTGTGCACCCTATGGCAAAAATGTAAAAGAAAAAAAAAATGCATTTCTAACAAGGAACCTTATGATGCTGTTGATGCCAGTTGCAAGAAAACCACATTGAATTTTTCTATTATCTCACTAGTTGCTTTTCAATTTCCTTTACTGGTTCCTCCTCTTCTCCATATTTCCAAATACGGAAACACTACAAAACTGGACTTTGGTCACTTGGAGATTTCATCAGATCTCAGCCAATCTCATGGTTTTAAATATAATTTGCAGGCCAAGCGCTTAAATGTACATTTCTAACCCATTTCTCCCCTGAGCTTCAGACATATACATCCAAATGCCTATCCAAAGTCTCATTTGTAATAGGCATCTCATAATTTGCATGTATTAAAATAGAACTCAAACTTCCCTCTAAACTTTCTTCTCCCTAGCACCAGAGACTTTTCCCCATTGTAACGGATGATGCTTCCGTTCTTCTAATGGATTATTATAAGAATTTGGAATTCATCCTTGATTTCTCTCTTTCACATAAGTACAGGCCATCTGGCAAAGTGGCTACCCCTTACTGTGTGTTCCTACCCAGCCTGGACTGAGCAGTCATCTCTCACCTGGATTACTACAGGAGTCTTTAACTATAGACTCTAAACCTGCTTCTGTCTTTGTCTCTATGATGTGTTCTCGACCAAGCAGCCAGAAGAATGTTAAAACGATCAGTTTGGGACCAGCTAGTGGCATGGGGGTTAAGGCTACTGGATCCCATCTAGTTGACTGTGCGGTTTTGTTAACAAATGGGCCCACTCTCAGTGTGCTGACCAGAATCAAGTTACTGACCCTGCAAGACTACGAGGAAGGCGTCATCTAAGGAAGTTTCAGTAAGAAAACGTCACACCTTGAAATCCCTCAGACCCAGACAGTTTTCTTCTCCCTTAGCATTCAAGTCTCTTGTTCTGATTAAATACCTAAACAGGCCAGGTAAAGTGAAAAGCCATGAAAAAATTGGTCAAACAAAGAACTCACTCACAGTCTAGTGGCAAGAAGGGATTCTTAAAATACTTTGCAAACGGCAGTGAAGTAGAGGCGTGTTGACAGTGGAATAAATAGTCTACCAAGAACATCTAAGTTTGTTAGGAGGTGTAGGGAAGCATCTCAGAGATATGGGTCACATGAGTAGATTGTCCCAAAATGCTGATGTAGAAGGTGACAGGAAACCCAAGAAGAGGGCATGCGTGGGCAAAGGCAGAGCTGTGAGAAAGAACTGATATATTTGTGATGTCTTTAGTTCTAGTTAAGATCACACTGTTCTTTTCTCTCTTTCTCCCTTGCCACTTTTGCTTTCTTTATTTTTCTTTCTTTTTTTCTGAGGCAAAAATCTCTAAAAAAAAATCTTTCTTGTGGATCTTATATGGTATATTTTGTTTATCTTTTTTTTATTGCCAAAAGGGCATGAACTCACTAGAGAGAGAGAAAAAAAAATCATCTCCCAATGGGATATGGTTGTGCCATAATCTTTTTTCCACCATCACAAATTTTGGACATGCACACATATGCACCTGGCATGATTTTCAAACTGCAGAGAGCTGGGATTCCAACTGCAGTCAAATGTGAGGAATTTGACTTCCTCCGTCGGTGTGCCATGGAGCCAGTCTTCAATGACCGATTTTTGAAACCCAATCTCTTTCCCAGACTTCATTAACTAAAAAAAAAAAATCACCATCCCCCTTCCAGGAAATTTTCTAAAGAACAAATTATTTTTAACTTTTTTCCAAAACTCAGTACAAATATCTGACATGTATGTAGCGTATAGATCAATAGACACACACAGACATATACATGATGTATGTATAAATACTGGGAAATCCGCAGTAAACCTAGTACATGTATTACTGGTTTGATAATCTACAGTATCCAAATTGACATTTACATATTTTTTTTTAGAAAAATGGAATAAATGCATTTTTAAAATTTTTCCAGAGCACATATGTGCTCGATGGGGAGAGAGAAGGAAAGAGAGAGAGAGAGAGAAGAGTGGGGAGGGAAAGTAAGGATTGCAGTGTGAGGGAATGGCCACACTGCAATCCCGTCCTCCTTTTCTCCCTCCTTTCAGGATCTTGGGCATGCACACACATATACCTGGCATGTTTTCTAAGCCATTGGGTCTGGAACTAAAATTGCTTTGTCAGTTATATGGGATCCAACTGCCTTAACCAGCACACCACCAATTAGCCCAAATCACTTTTATATAATATAAAGTTGAAAATTTATATTATGGAAATATTTTTAAGTTTTTACTTTATGTAATAAAATAGTTGAGAACCAAACTTGTATTTGGCACGTATCTAATATAAGGTTGTTAATACTTTTTAGTATGGCATTTGAGTGGTTTAGAAAATGTAATTAAAAGCTCTATTTGGGAAGCGCAGTAAGAGTTTAGATAAAAAGAACAGATACATGTAATAATAAATATTCATGAGTATGTTAGAGTAAAATTTTAAAATTGTGCTAAGCCAGTGAAGATTACTGTGTTGATAGTTTAGAACAGATGATACATTTATCTTGTTTCATGTTAATCTTTAGTTAATCTGATATGAAAGTAAATAATAGTTGTCAGCTTTGTGTGATTGTTGATGAATTCTGAACGCTTTGATAATTAATTCTTAAAATGTATCCTTTGCATACTGAGATGCTCACTATATTTATAACACTCATATTTTCACTGAAGACTTAGATTTGATAATATGTGAAAATGAATTTGAAGAATACATTTGAAAAATCTAGCACTGCTTGTCTTTCATGTCCTATCTGATTTAGTGAAGTAGCTAACAACACAGTTTGCTAGTGTTTTTTCCCCACATCTTAC
Source organism: Tupaia belangeri chinensis (assembly GCF_000334495.1). Taxonomy (NCBI): domain Eukaryota; kingdom Metazoa; phylum Chordata; class Mammalia; order Scandentia; family Tupaiidae; genus Tupaia; species Tupaia belangeri. The sequence goes on along the minus strand of NW_006159547.1, from coordinate 7,897,434 downwards.
CTTATATTTTATTTTGGTTTCATTTAGAAAAGACAGCTATGTATTCAGCTACAGCAAAGACAGCATGAATAAAGAAGTATTTCAAGTTATAATTTTTTGGGGGGAGAGGTTTTTGCTATAGGGCATGTGCACTCGCCAGACAGACAGAGAGAGACAGAAAGCGAGAAATCACCCCCTAGCGGGGATGGCCATGCCGCAATCCCTTCTCCTCCATTCTCCTCTTGGGATCTTGGGCGTGCACGCACACATGCCTGGCTTTAGTTTAAGCCACCGGGTCCGAGACACGAACCGTGGTCGACTATGTGGGAGTCCAGCGACATAGCCATTATGCTAGTTGCTGGTCCCTCAAGTTATAATTTTTATAACAGAATTCAAAATTTTATACAATTACTAAATATTACAAAAATACTCTGTTTTATTTATTTTCTACAAAGAATTTTTTCTTGCTCCTGAACCTTCATTTCCTCATATGAAGCAATCAATGAGTGTCATAAAAGAAACCTTGTTTCTTAATTTATTTCTTTAATTTTTAATTTTTTTTAAGAGAGACTTTTGCTATACAGAACATGGACTCACCAGAGAGACAGAGGCAGACAGAAAGTAAGAAATCACCTCCCACGGGAGAAGGCCATGCCATAATTCCTTCCCCTCCATTCTTCTCTTGGGATTTTGGGCACACACACACACACACACACACACACACACACACGTGCCTGGTGTGAGTTTAAGCCACCAAGTTAAGTTCGAGACTCGAACCATGATTGACTATGTGGGAGTAATCGACTATGTGGGAGTTCAGCAACGTAACCATTATGCCATTTGCTGTTCGCTCTTTCAGTTTAAAATAGCTCTAGCTGAGGTTTCTTTTGGGAGGAGGGAGAAGGGAGGATTTTTATTTTATTCATGAACATTTCCCTTCTCTCTTTGCCAAATATGTTAAAGGTAAGGTAAACTGTGCGTGTGTGTGTGTGTGCTTGTGTGTGTGTGTGGTATTTAGATGTTTTTGATTTTAAGTGTTAAACCCTGATCTCATGACATCTGCTATAGTGAAATTTTACCTTTTGGGAGACTGGGCATCATGACCTGGTGTCCAATGTGGATCATTTGGTCCCATCTGGTTTTCAAGGATTGTTCTGGCATGCAATGTTGATGACTCTTTACCTACCTGTTGCCAGTCATTCAAGGATTCCCAAACTCCAGGACTACCCTCTTGTTCTGAACCCAGTCCTCTTAACCTCCACCAGCATTCCCAGGACTTCCCTTCACCCTTTCCTGACCATCACCCAGAGGATTTACACATTCCATAAACCAGGTTAGAGTGTGCCAGAGCTACTAAGTTTTGTCTCATGTCTACTCATGTACACAAGTTCAGTCATTACCCACTTGTGTGGAGATGGCCATTGAACCTATTAAAATTGAGACTTTTCTGAGGGTATGAAGGCCCACCAGGTCTTCAGTGGGGGAAACAGGAAACTATTCCAAAACCATTTGTGGTGTATTTTTGTTTGTTTGTTTTTCCATAGAGCAGGTGTGCTTGTCAGAAAGAGACAGAAATAAACTGAGAAATCACCCCCTGGGGTGATGGCTATGCTGTAGTCCCTTTTCTACCAATCTCCTCTGAAGATTTTGGGCACACACACACTAACACCCAGGATGATTTTCAAACTCTTGGTCTGGGATTTGAACCACGATTGGCCATATGAAAGTCCAGCACCTTAGCCACCATACCACTTGCTGGACCCCAAATTATTCTTTTCAAGCCAGCCAGTTGCATGGTAGTTAAGGTGGCTGGATCTTATATGGCCAATTGTGTGATTCTAGTCCCAGGCCTGGCTGCTTCAAAAACATATTAGGTTCATACGTGTGCATCTCCAAAATCCCAAAAAGAGAATGTATCGGGGCATGAGTATCTCTCATGGGTGGTCCTTCCTTGATTCACCACTCTCTGATGAGCACATGCATCCTCTAGAAAATTTTAAAAAAATAATTATTATTTTCCTTTCCTTCCATATCTTTCACACTACATCTCCTCCTCTAGGATTTCAACTCTGAGCAGAGAGACAATAATTTACATGCCATCTTCTTCCTCTCATCTTGCTTTCTTTCTCTTCTCTTGGAATGGTCACTGTGCTTCAGTTATTTTATCTGCTTTTTCTCCTGACTGCATGGGCTGCCTTTTCAGTTTCAGTGACTAGCATATATAAACTCCAGTTATTTATAGAGATGCTTTATCTCTGTGTCTTGAAATTCTACCTGATTATGAATTACTGAGTTATTGGTAGTTTAGTTTAAAATTGAGAGTTTAGCAATGAATCATTAGTCCTCATTTTCTCCTCATAACTTTCTCTAAAAGAATACAAAGTAAAAGAGATGTTATTTACTTCAAGAAGGAAAAGTGCATTGAAATATTTTAAAACGGTGGCCCTTTTCCGTTGTGTTCCTTCTTTTATTTTATGAACAGAAGAGACATGTGGTGTTACTGTGCAGATTTAGCAGGATAAGATAATGACATGAGGCAATATATACAGATGTGTGTGTATGTGTGTGTGTAGCATATATATGTGTATATATGTAGCATATAAATATATATAGATATAGATATATATGAATTTAGAAACTGTTTCCATGGAAGAGTATCTTTGCTATAACATTGATGACTTCTAACTTATTCACACATTTGTTCTATAAAACTATTTCTAATTTAGATAATTTTTGCACCAAATTTCAGATCTTGCCCCAAAACTTTACAAATTGTAGAATATCCTAAGCAGTAGAAATAACTATGGAAAGCCTACAACTCATTATAGTTTACCAGCACTTACTTACAATAGCTTTTGTGGTCTTCTCAAGTGTACTTCATAAAAATAATAAACCCAGATCTAAGGCATAGTTTAAGAAGGCTGTCAAACCCATACATTATTTTAAAATATATGCATGAATTTGATAGACCCTAGAATCATAAGTTATCTTTAGAGAAAATTAGCATCCTTATAGAATATCCTTGTGTAGTAAAATGTCATGATGTTTATTGCAGTTATATACTTGAAATGTCTATATGCATTTTGCATGTTTTAACTAATGTTTTCCTCACCACATTTACATGTTGCATTGTATTAAATTCATTTCTTGTGCCAGTTTTGGTGACATTGGTTATGAAATTGAACCCTTATTTTCTTAGGTTAAGTTCTTCTTTGTGCCATTTAACACCAATGCTATGGCATAGTTGGAATGTCAGCTAAATTTTGGCCAAAACTCAGGTACATGAGAAACAGTATTAACAGAACACTCTTAAGTGACATTGATAAATGGATATACTTTCTTGGTTGAGATAAAGGGTTTTTTTTTTCTTTTTATTTGTTTATTTTACAATCAGTCATTATATATCATGACAGAATACCAAATGAATACACAGATTACACTGTATATTGGCTCAATTAAAGATATTACTATACATATTATCAACAGATAATTTTCCATTTGGTGTTTAAGTGTTTTACTTCTTTCCTTTTCCCCTTGAGTCTCTCCTTCTCACCTTCTGTCATTTCCCACTGCCTCCCACACTGTCTCTGGGACAGTGATTTTTATTCTATTAGTGAGAAGCTACTCCAGTAAATTTGTTGAGAGTAGGAAGGGATTGATTGCACTTAACAATTATAAAAAACATTTCTAGATACTCTTTTAAAGAGAACAAGATTTGGGGGATGAGGAAAAGAAGGAAATATGTTTTTTGTTCTATTTTTTATAATAAAAGTATGAATTTATTTTGGTACAAAAACTTTTTGAAATTCATACATAGTTTTCCCATTACACATATTTCCATGGCTTTTTTTTTGAAACTTTTTTTATTAATTTATGTTCATTCCCTGAGCATCGTCACAGTATACAAAATGTGATTTCCCATCCAGAATATACTGCATAGTAGCTTAATCATGCATATTATCATCAATAATTTTCCATTTCTAGTTTCATATAGCTATAGATAGATATAGATATATTACCCCTATTTCTGACCCTCTGCCATTTCCAACCCTCCTCTCACACTATCTCTGATGTCTACAGTTGTTTTCCATTTCTTTCCCCTCCCACATTTTATTTATCACAAAATTTCTTAAATAATCTAACTACTTTCAATAGCAAATTCAGCTAGTAATTTCAAGAAAAGCAGTTTTAACTTTAATAAATCAAAGAAATGCTAAGGAATCTTGCTTAAAACTTAAATCCAGAAAACAGGTTAGGATTCTGTTCAAATAGTAGGTACATAAACCTATCAACAACTCAAGACAGGACAAAAATTCTTAAAACTGGAAAACAAAGCCTGGAAGAAAATCAGCAGCGTTTTAGTCAAAAGTTATAAAATGCTGTTTCATCAGTTTTGTCTCATGTACTTTATCTTCTGTTGTGGTTCAATCTTCCCAATTAACTTCTGGGATATAATATTCAACTCCAGACTTCTCCCTATGATTAAGTTGGCCATTTTCTTATTTTTTGACCTCTTATTTCTGTGTGTCTGTATTTTATTTTCCTGGTATAGCACTCCCTTGAGAACTTTTTGGAGATCAGAAAATGTCCATCCTAGAACCCAACAGTACATACTCTTCCAGCCGTAAATTCTGCAGCTCACTAGTAACAATCTCTAAATCTCTCATTTGATTGGATTAATGCACATGCTAAAACCAGGCCACCTAAGTCCTAAATTTCTGTCTAGCAAATGTAAGGCGGCTTGTATTTCAGAAAACAATTTTGGATCCAACCAAATATGGCCAGAGTTGGTGGTTGGGGAGAAACAATTGCACTGAGGATCATGCTTACCTCTGAGGAATGGAACAACGAGAATATGTCCACTTATGGTTCAATTAATATCCATTTCATTAATTTTCAGTTATTTCTAGAAGTGGTTTTATATACTGGAGAGTTGATCTTTGAGTTTCTTCTTAATTTTCAAATTCTTCTCATCATTTCTTACCCATATCATGATTATTGTAGCCTTTCAATTTTCATCTTTGCCTTCAGTCTTACTCCATTCCAGGGTCTCAACTTGTGTCGTTATTAAGATTGAAGAGAAACTTTTCTTCAAAACTTCGTTGTTACCCTTAGGAGCTATCTTCTTCTCTGTGAATGCCCTGCATAACCATCTAGGAAAGGAGATGCTATCTTTTTTCTCACATCTTGCTATATCCTTACAGGCTAATATCTCAAATATCTCCATCATTTGCTGATTGTCAATTATTGTCATCCTCTTTCTCATCATTACTTTCTTTTGTTCTATTTTTTAAATTAATTAATTAATTTATTTTTCATTTCATTTTCTTTTATACATTCAATCACATTATTATTTGTCTTACAAAATGGATATTTCAACAGGTGAACATTTCTCCCTAATACAGTTGGTAAAACTACAAAGTAATTTAACAGATACTACCACATTTCTTTATGACATTAATACATTGCCTCCCTATTTTTCTTCTAAATGTCCTTCCTCAGACTCTCCTCTTGCACACATACTATATCTGGTATTTACATCTATATACTATGTTTGTATATCCTTTTGTGAATTAGTTTCAGTCATAGAGTGCGGACACTCAGTATATATTAAGTGGGGACATACAATGCCTCTCCTTCATAACCTGGCTTGCTTCACTCATCAGTAAGTCTTCCATATTCATCCACTTCCTGTCAAAAGCCAGGGTTTTGTTGTTTTTTAGGACTGAATAGTATTCCATTCTTATGCAGAGAGACTCATTTTTAGATTAGGGAACTCTTAATTCTTATACAAATTCTACACACCAGAACCTTAATTTGCCTAGAATGTCCTCTCTGATCTTTTGAGATTGGCTTTTGTTTTCCTTTTCTGTGATTCTGTGGTACATCACATTAATAATATTATCAAATCATTATATGTCTCTTCTGTTATTATTTGATTATCTGTCTCATTCACTATGTCATGGTTTTTCTGATGATCAGGGACTTTCCCTTGAGAAAGGAGGTTCATATGGTAGCAAAATAGTTCAAGCTATTCTTTTGGAATTATTTTTGTATCTTTGACCAATGAATAATAACTTTTGGCATGTAAAATTTCTCATCCATTAAATAAGATGCAGGGAATCAATGATCTCTAATAAGCCATCAACATTAAAATACTTTTATACAGAAAGCTTAATTTTTTTGTGTGTGTATGTGATACCAAGTTTTTTTTTTAATCACATATATTCCTGTGGTAAATAAAAAATGTATGTTGATCATTTTCCTCTAGACTTCTTTGCTGATTTATATAAATTAATTTGAAGTATATTAAAATTAAAGAGAGAACCACATACACAGATATAGAAAGTCTCAAATGTATTTCTTCTACCCTGAATTTTTTCTGTTTATATCCACAGAGCCTCAACATGTGTATCCAGCTGGTACTTTATAGCTGCACTGGGATGTCAGTGTATTTGACTTTCCAGTTAATAGTTCAATTATTTTAACAGCCAACAATGTCCTTAGTTCACTCCTAAATTTTTATAATTCTACTATATTAAAATTAAAGTATTTTTAAAAAAATTTCAATACTACATAAAAAAGTAGTAAGATTTTTTTAATTTAAAATTCTAACTCTAGACACAGCCACAGTTGAAGTCAGCTAACAAAGCAATTACTAGTCTTACTCATCATTGTATTCTTTGTGCTTAGAATAATCCTGACACATAGATATGCTGTCTCTCTCTCTCTCTCTCTTTTTCTCTCTCTGGAATGAATATAAAGCTTATAGTTTTTATGCAAGATTATTTCTTTTTTGGTAGAATATTAGATTGTATTTTACTTCTCACATTTGAATTATCTTTATATCTTTTCACTTCCTTTCCCTTAGACTTTTTTTTGTTTTTTAATGTATTATTTATGATTCTATAAATGTGCAATATAAAATAAAATTGATAATAAATATGCCATTGAAGATAAGAGGAAAGTATAAATTCAAAGAAATTAAGCTATTACTTCATCACTTCATGCTGAGAAGATAAATAAAGCATTAGCAAATAGTCTCAAATGACTCTTTTGGTTGTTTGGAGAAATCTATGATGACTTCATTTTATATTTTATGATAAATATTTAACATAGAAAAGGGGTAATTTTAGTATTATTTCCTTTGTTTAATGTGGTTCATTAAAATAAAGACAATTCTCATTTGGATTGTTTTGTATTTTCTCCTGACTTACTGATTCTGATAGTCTGTGTCTTTCTTGATTCCAGATGAGTTCTTGGTGCTATTGAGAAGAAAACAGTTTTATTTAGTGTAATACAAATTAAGATGTCTGATTTGAGCTTGTTTCTTATTCTAAAATTGGGACTTCAGCTCAAGGCATTAATTTTAGAAAAATAATCCTGAATTAGAATATAATACATTTAACTGACACTGGAAAATATCACAATTGCCTCTTTTCATAGCTGTTATTATAAAATATATTTTTTGTACTCATTGGTTTATGTATAATTGTAGAGTGCTCAATGACTGTTTTAGACATAAAATATAATCTTCCGTTGTTCATGCTGCTGATTCTGTTGTGTGGGTGAGCACTGCAGTCCCATGATTCTGAGAAAAATAAAGCTTGGCTTTAGCACTTTTCCTGTACTGCTGATTATAGTGATAATTATTCTGAAGTTGCTATGGGAATGCTTTACTGACACTTTTTGTAGATTGTTTCTGTTACTGATGTTTTTTTCTTTTTATTTACTTATTCACAAGATGGTAAACTTAAATTATATTTTATAGTTATAGACAGCTATGAAGCACTGTTTCCTAGGGCTGAACACATGTGTACTCATTAGTTTGAATGGATTGCAGATTCTCTCCCATTTTCAGGAACTCTTTTTATTTGACCTCATACCTAGAAGTTATGTTTGTCTGATTCCACTTATATATCAGCCTGGTCCAGAACAAATTTTATCCCGAGTATATGAAGTATATATAGATATTTTGTTCAAAAAAAGTTGATGCCTTATCTGATGTTATTGTAGAAGATGGAATCATATGCCTTTTAGTTAGTCATTTCATTGACTTCTGAGTTTCTGTTACCCATATGAGTATCTGAGATTTTGATATTTATCAACTTTATGGATATTCTCTGTTCGTCGATCGTGGTTGTCCTAACTTTTGCTTACTGCATCAACAGTGCCCTCTCATTCACCCACCGGAAATTACTCAGGATCTATTAAAAGCCAGAGATAGGACAGGAGGTGAATAAAATCTTAACCCAATTACCTACTCCAAAGCCCATCTCCTAATACCATCACATTAAGGAGCAGGGTTCTAACAGCAATTTGGAGGGTACAAACACATCTAGTCCATGGGACCAGCAGATGGCAAACTGGTTACATTGCTGAACTCCCATGCAGTTGACCACGATTTGGGTCCTGGACCCAGTGGCTTAAAGCTCACTCCGGCACGTGTGCTTGTGTGCCTAAGATCCTGAGGGGAGAATGGAGGAGAAGGGATTGCAGCATGGCCATTCCCCTGGAGGGATGATTTCTCACTTTCTCTCTCTCTCTCTCTCTCTCTCTCTGGCAAGCACATGTACCCTATAGCAAAAATTTTTCTCTAAAGGAAAAAAAAATCCAATCTAGCCCACTAAAAATATATATTAAAACATTCAGTATATCAGATATTCATTAAGCATTAAAGAGAAAATTAAAATAGGGAATGCAGGCAGTATAAGGGACAGCTTACCTAAGAAGATTTGATTTGAATAAAAACTCACGAAAGAAAAGTGAGTAAGGAACTATGCAGACTTTTGAGACAGGTGAGGGGAGATGTTTACTGTGAACTTTTGGCAAGATGAACTTTCATCAGAAGGATTTGAAAGAGATTCAAAAGATGAAAAATAGATACTAGCAGTAGAGACAACTTTTTCAGAGTTTTACTTTAATGGGAAGGAAAAATTGGAGTAGTAGAACATTACAAGATTAATAATGTGTTTGTTTTTTTTTAACATGGTTGAAACTGCGGCATTATGAGAATGTCTAGTAGAGAGAAAAATAACTGTGCTTCCGATGTATTTCCCTGGTTTCTTGTTCACGTTCTATGTCTTGCTTATGCAGTGATGACACTTAGTAAAACAAGACATTGATTAGCCCAAATACTATAGGAAAAGAAATGACATTATTCAAAAAAATAAATCTAGTCACACATATTTTGATCATATAATCAGCATACATTTTCCAATTTTACTCCTTCTCACCATTGCTAATGTACAGGATTAACTGAATTTCCTACTTGTTTTGGTATTATGCCCACAGCCTCACTTAAATTTTCCTGTAGAGTAATCACTTATTTTAACTTTTAGGTTATACTCCCCATTTAGAAACATGGGTACAATCTATTACAGGAGTGAGAATTTTAAAATGTGAGTAACTGTATTTGTCAAATAGTTATATACATAGGGAGATTAACCGGAGTTGGAGCATCTAGAAGTCTATCTAGAATTACTGGACTTGAGTTATAAATATCATGAATAATTTTTTAAATGTTAAATATTTTCAAAAGATATAGTTTTTGCTTCTATATGTATAATTCAATATTAACCTAAAATTTTATAGTTTTCTGTTACTGTGATCATGAAGATGTATTAAGAAAATGTCAAAGTGGTCAGTTCAGCTTTGACATGTTATAAGCAAACAACTGATTAAATTGTTAAATGTTTACTTTATATCAAGTGTTAACAATACCTTGAGAATATAATTTTGGAAACTATCACTTAGGACTTGAAGAAATATAATCTCAACCAAAAATGGCTTTAAGCTATGAAGACATTTACTGGTAACTCACATTGAGAAATGAGGCAGGTTTAAGTACTGTGTGTTACAGTTCTTCAATTAAGTCATCAAAAACACAATTTCTTCTGTTTTTCTCCTCTGTCCTGCACATAGTCATCTCCATTTCCTAACAGGCAAAACTCACAGCCACAGATTGGCTTCCTTTAGCGATCAAGGAAATATAGAACCTTACTCATACCTAGCAAGACAAAGCACACTTTTTGTTTCCTGAATTCCAAGTATAGGATTCACTGAGGTCACGTCCCTAAGCCAGTGTCTGAGACCAAGGAAATTTAAAAAAACAAAAAACAAAAAACAAACAAACTGCTATCTTAAACCAAAAAACTCTCTGAAGTTAGCTTTCCTCAAACTACCTGAGAAGCATGCAGGAGAAGTAAATATTCAGTTAAAAATCTGAATACTTAAGAGAAAAGGAGCCGGCGATATTCACTACTGAGACCTGGATTTTTATGACTTCCTCAGTTTTCTTATTTTATCACTTCTACAAATAATTAGTTACTTAGAAAAATATAGTAGGGAAAAGGGACCAGCAAGTGGCATGGTGATTAAGGTCTTGGACACTCCCATGTTGCTGGTCACTGACCATGGTTCAAGTCCCAGACCTGGCGTCCTGCTTTCTCACTTTCTCTGTGTGTGTGTGCATGTCTGTGTCTGTGTGTGTGTGTGTATGTGTGTGTGTGTATCTCTCTCTCTGGTCAAATTAAATAAAAGAATGAATAAATAAAATTAAATAAAATCTTGAGACTAGCAGTTGGCACAATGGCTATGTCGCTGGACTCCCATGTACTCAACTGCAGTTCGAGTCCCCAACCCGGTGGATTAAACTCACACTGGGCACGTGTATGTGAGTGCCCAGGATCCCAAGAAGAAAATGGAAGAGAAGGAATTGTGGTGTGGCCATCCTCTCTTGGGGGTGATTTCTCACTTTCTGTCTGTCTGTCTCTGTCTTTTTAGTGAGTGCATACACCCTATAACAAAAACCTCTCAAAAAATTAAATAAAATCTAAAAAAAAAATAGTGGAGAAACTTATAGAAATTTTTCTGTGTACCAACAATAATATATTTTACTAATTCACTAAATTTTATAAATAAATAAATAAATTTTATGAATGAGGGTGTGGTCCTACCTTTAAGGAACTTAGAATCTTGCTACGAAGGAACAACTTACATCATGTCAGATGTTGTAATTGAGTTAGTTCTCGATGCTAGGGGAACATAAAGAACTGAACACCCGGATCTGAGCATAATTTAGCTGGGCTCTCTGCTCAGATGCTCACAGACCTTAATTAAGATGTCAGCCAGATCTGAATTCTCAACTGGAGCTCCCAGGGTCATTGGCAGAATCCAAGCCCTGTGATTGTAAGACTGAGCCCCTCAACTCTTAGTGGCCACCAGCATTTCCCTTTGAGTTAAGCAGGAATATTTCTCTCAACTCAAGTGGTTCCCTCAAATTCTTTTTAAAGGCTGGCTTTTCACCTGCTTTAGTCAAATTCACCCAGGAATACTATTCCTTTCAATTAACTTGAAATTAACTTGATTTGGGACGTTACATATGCACATTGTCTGGACTGCAAATAAGTCACCTGTCCTGGCTAGGGGTGGAGAGCTGTATAGAAAACTGAACAATGAAGGGGAAAATGTCAGGAACATGGCCCTGTCCATGGCATTTATCTACTATAAGAGCCAAACTGACTCTATCTAAAGGGGCAGAACATTAAGAGAGATGTCTTAGTCCATCCAGCTATTATAACAAAATACCATAAACTGAATGTGTTTCTTGCAGTTCTGAAGGCTGGAAACTCCAAGATTAGGGTACTAGCAAATTGTCTGATGAGGTTCTGCTTTCTAGTTCACGTGTGAGACTATGAAAGATGGGATAATGATTTATTAAACTTGCTTCACATTCATGCAGGATAAATGTCTATAGTTTGTACCCAATCCCTTTTCTGTTAGAAGTAGGCATGTAACAGATTTATGGCTAATAAAATAGTTGCAAAAATAGCATACACCAGTATCTGCTCTGACCTAAAAAATCTCACGTAATCCTTTGACAAATAAGTGTTAATCCTCTGAGCAAACTAGAAGCAACACGTTAAAGATGACAGAACCTCCACCAGCCTCAGTTCTTAAATGATGTGTGGAACAAAGTCCTCAGCCCACTAATTAGAAACATACTATGTCGAGATTTCAGAATGTGTCTGTTACAGAAGTTGCTATTACCTGAACTATTGTCTCTCAGAGTGCGTCATATATAATGATACATTAAAATAAATAAAGATTGATTCCAATCAAAGGTATAAAAACATTCTGTGAGTAATCAGAGTAGGTAACATAATTCTCAAGAATTTTTGCCTTTATTGGTGAGAAAATTTGGATTGAAATGAAATGATTACATTAAAATGGAGTGAAATGAAGCAGAGAACAGCAATAGTAAAGTACAAATGTAACCTTTGTAAAGATAAGTTAGCAGCAGTGTAGTATTGATTTAATTGGAGCCCAGAGGTAGAAAGCTTGTGTGATTTTTTTTTTTCCATTTCGAGTCATTACTATTGCAAATTTAAAGAAATGTACTAGTTGATCAAATTTTTAACTTTAAATTATTCTGTAACAAAGATTTTAAAACATTTTTTCAGAGATTTTTCAGATACATATGACACTTGATGCATCATCTTTTTGAACATGTAATGCACATGTACTTACATGGAATTTGGGTTTTATTTTATGTATAGAATTAACATTATACAGTCAATCCACATTTAGATAAAGAAAGCATTTGTGTACATATGGGAATATTTATTCATTCTTCGGCAAGGTATAGAAAGTGGTATCAAGAGAAAAAATACAGCCTGCAACAATGTTTCTGAAGCAATCAAATAGCCGACTTTAAATGTTTTGAAAAATGAATGTGTTCAGTCCAGCTTCACATTTCTTATATTTTTCTTCTTTCAAATGCACAGATTCTAATGTTCAAAAACCTATTATAGAACAAATATGTATAAAAAGGTTTAGTTAAATATTTTCTTTTATTCATCTTTATTATCCCAGGTAAATGTATTCTTTGATTATGTTTGGTTAGAATAAGAACAACTTCGTAAATGAGTCTTTGCTGTTGCCTTTTCATAGCAATGTATAATGTAAACTTCAAAGTTGAGCAATCTTGGATGCAATTTAATGTCTTTTCAATACAAGAAAATTGATTTTTATGTAAAAATATACAAGAATTTTAACAATAGCCTACTAATATTTCAAACTGTTCCTTCTGATGACTTACTAGTCTTGGAAACTGTATTTCATTAAGAAAATACTAATATTAAGCACTTACATGTAAACATTGTACTTATCTCTGTGGGTGATACCTTGCAGATGTCTGCATTCACTGGATCTTTTCCAAAAAATTAATGTTAAGATCAGAATAAACCTCTATCCACTCAACTAGATGATAAATATGTCAAATTACCACCTCACTACAATTACTATATTAAGCTGCATTTATGAGAACTGTTATCTAGGGTGTGCAAAATGTTCAAAACTCACTAAGATTTTTTGTTACTAATTGGACCATACTTTTTTTTTTCCTATGACTCATTAAATTTCTAAAAACTGATAAGAATGTGTATTTTGTGGGGCCAGCAGGTGGCATGGGGGTTAAGGTGCTAGACTCCCACATTATGGACCCATGGTTTGAGTCTCAGACCTGGTGACTTGCTTTCTCACTTTCCTTCTCTCTCTCGCTGGTGAATTAAAATTATACTACTAATAAATAAAATTGAATAGGTAATTATTTTTTAAAAGAGTGTATATTTTGTATTAACTTTAATCATTGAGCTACAGTCTAGTAAAATTTATGTGAATATTTAGCATCTCTTTTTTAAAATACCATAATTTTTATATTTATGTGAGTCTCTAACATTATATACAAAATAGAAAATTGTTTATAATAAAGTTTCTACAACTTTTTCTCTAACATTATACACAAAATAGAAAGTTTTGTATGTAATAGAAATTTTCGGGACCAGCAGTTAGCGTAATAGCTATGTCACTGGACTCCCACATAGTAGACCACTAGTTCAAGTCCCGGACCCGGTGGCTTAAACTCACACCGGGTGCATGTGCGTGCGTGCCCAAGATCCCAAGAGGAGAATGGAGGAGAAGGGATTGTGGCATGGCCATCCCCCCCTGGGGGGGGGGCGATTTCTCGCTTTCTATCTCTCTATCTGTCTCTGTCTGTCTGGTGAGTGCAAGTGCTCTATAGCAAAAATCTCTCCAAAAAAAAAAAAAAAAAAAAGAAAGTTTCTACTACCATCTTT
>NW_006159547.1:7859584-7883201 GCF_000334495.1 Tupaia belangeri chinensis | reverse complement strand
CCCCCAACTCACTCAATAATTCCTGGCACTGCCTGGTATGACCCCTGCCTACCTACTCTATCTCTCTTTTCTCTTGACACACTTCCTGGCACCCATTCTGTTTTCAGCACATTAGCTCCTAGAGTGTACTAGGCTTTTCCCACCAGAGGAAATGTGTGGGCCCTCTCAGGAAAGCTAATCATGTCTTCTTCTCTCTCTCCCTTCACAGCTATTCTCTTGAGTAGCTGCTGTCTATTCTTCAGAATTCATCATCATCTGTCTGTCTTATTATTTATTATTATGCCAAACCTGTGCCAAAGCACATGGCATATAGCAGGTGACCGATAACTATTTGTCAAAAGAAGAACCAGAAGAAGGAAAAAAGGAAGAAGAAAAAGGAAGAGTAATAGTGTTTATCACTTTGTATCCCATACTCTGTGGAGTTACATAAACTCAGAAAATTCCATTTTAAATCAAATTCCTCATTAATATTATTATAATAAGTTTGGAATAGCATTTTGGAAGACATGCTTCCATAGCTTAAGACTGACATGTTTTAGGAGCATGTTCATTGCAAGAAGACTTGAAATGTTTCTTTATATAATTTCATGCCATTTGGCATATTGTAAAGCCCAGATGGTTCATTATATTAATGAAAGCAACGCTGCTGTAAACAATCAAAGGTGCATGCATGTAAGAGGACATATCTAGGCTCTTCTGTTGCCTGCTTATGTAATATGGGTTTCTCTATAATTAGATAATTATTTTAAATAATTTTATTAATTTAATTTTCTTCTCCACTTCCTATTAATAGATTGTCATGGTTGACTTACCAATGTAATTAATAATTTGGAAACTACATTTTAACTGCTAAAAGACATCATTAAAATGAATCTTTAAATATTTTCAAGTCATTTAATTTCCTTCCTTAAAAACAGATTAAAAAGAGTACAATCAACCTGAAGATAATCAGGTTTCAGTACAACATTAATATAACCTATAGTTATTTTAATTGACCTATTTAAGAATTCATTCAATTAGTTATCTCATATATATTTTTAGTCTTTAGAAATTGTATTGGTATTTTATTAGAGGTATATTTCATTTAAATGCTAGGAAATTTTATGAGGGAAAGTTTTTACAAAAATTTCAAGGGATGGTAAAATACTATAGTACTTGTTCTATATCATTGAGTTTACAAAATTGATTTTTTTATTAATCTTAAATGGGTAGGAGAATAGGTTCCTAAGAGTTGTTCTACCTTTAAATGGCTTATTCTATATGACTAATTTATTCCCTAAAATATTCAAGCAACTCTCATGTAACAGACACTATTCCAGTTAAACTGAGAAATTCTTAATTTAACTAGAATTTAATGATAGTTATGCCATTCATTTACTTAGTATTTATCATGATCTTACTATACACCAGACACGATTTCGCATTCTGATGGGGCAATAGTGAACCATAGGGTCTTTGCAGTCAAGCAGGAAGAGAGGCAATTATAGGCAGATGATTAGGTAGATATTATGTTATCAGGTAAGTCATGACATATCTTTCTATGTGAAAATGCATCATGGCTTTCCCTATGACCTAAATGATACATGGAGTATTGTGGAAAATTATAAAGCAAAGAACATAGTTTAAGGAGTGTGGGGCAAGAGAAAGATGTTTATAAAGGGGAAGATTTCCTCATTAAAGTAATCATCATGATGGAAGCAGCATCTCAGATGTACAGCTAGTGATAGAGGATATGGGGAAGCATGAGGAGCTGAGTATGCGGTGGATGTGGGCCCTCCTAGCTTTGGACGATGCTTAATTTAGTGTATTTGAGAAAGTAGTTAGAAATCTAGAAGGTATCATATAGAAAACCAGGCATTTAGAATAGAGATTATGAGAGTTAGAGTGTAGATGTTGTGTAGCAAGATATAGGTATAACCTTGAGCATGATTCGGCAATACATAATTGAGGATCAAATTGTCGAAAAAGAAATGGTCAAGATTATTCTCCATGGATATTGAGTCATTCTGATTAGAAAAGTGAAGGCAGTGTGTTTAAATATTTGTAGAAAAGGGAAACTAATCCAGGTGTTTATATATTTGTAGCAAAGGGGAAGTAATCTGGGATAAATTATTCAACAAGGGAAAGTGGTAGGAAGTAAGAACTGAAGGATTTCAGGAAGAAGAGGGATCAGTAGTCTGTAAGTGGCAATGACCAGTAAAGACTCCAACACTAGAGACTGCACCAGGCACCTAAGGTCCTATTTTCATAGCAAAGTAACATTACTAGGTTATCTGCTACTTACGGTGATTGGTGCTCCCGACCGCCCCACACTTCTAATGGGCAGAATCGATTCTCTTGTACTCTCAGGGTTCTCAGAGTGACTTAGGTGTAGCTGATCTCATGCTTTCTCTAAAAACTCTCATTCTGCAACTTTGGTTTTATTTGCCAAAAAAGCACAGTCGGAAGGCTGTGTGGAGTTTATGTATAGCCTTAGGAGAGGTCTTGGCATCTCATCAGCTGCCTTGTGGATGATGAAAAGCAGTGTGGGTGGCACCGATTTGCCCACTACAGGCTCTAGCAGACATGCTGTGCTTCTGCCACTGTTTCTGCTGCCATTGTTTCCCTCAGGTTCCTATATTTCCTTAATTAACTTTTAAAACATTGACTGTAAGAATGAATGCATTTATATGAAACACAATAAAACAATTATTAATCTCCTAAAGCTGAAATAACAAAATAGCACAAACTGGGTAACTTAAACATTAGAAATTTATTGTCTCACAATTGTGGGTGTCCAAAGACTGAAATTAAGGGGTTCCCAGAGCTAGATCCTTCTTAAGGGATCTGTTCCATGCCTGGTTGCCCCAAAGACTACTTGACTTGTAAGAGACATTCTCCTGTGTCTTTACATGATCTTCCTACATATGTGTCTGTCCAATTTTCCTGTATATATACTGAATTAAGACCCAAATAAATGACTTCATCTTTCGTTGATCAAGTTGCAAAGACTTCATTTCCAGATAAGTTAACATTTAAAGGTACTGGGAGTTAGAACTTCCACATATCTAGAGAGGACATAGCTCAATCCATAACAACTAAATCAAATTATATTTTACATAAAATTACAATGACTGGGAACTGGAAGATAAGTATATGGTAGAGTTGATAAGTAGGGACAAGAGGATTGTATGTCACATCTGACTTAATCTTAAGAACTTTGTCAGGAAACTGCCCCCTTTCACATATATCTAGAATGTATCTCTTGGTAATTGTATATTATGTCTTGGTGATTTATAGGATGTAGCATGAGAAAAAAGAATGTAAAAATGACTCAGATTTATGATTTGAAAAAAAAGCTCAGTGTAAAAGCATCCATATGTATGATTGTATGTCACATCTGACTTAATCTTAAGAACTTTGTCAGGAAACTGCCCCCTTTCACATATATCTAGAATGTATCTCTTGGTAATTGTATATTATGTCTTGGTGATTTATAGGATGTAGCATGAGAAAAAAGAATGTAAAAATGACTCAGATTTATGATTTGAAAAAAAAGCTCAGTGTAAAAGCATCCATATGTATGTAGAACAATAGAATGTAAAAATGACTCAGATTTATGATTTGGAAAAAAGCCTATAGTAAAAACATCCATATGTATATAGAACAATATCCAAAAGGAGAATATATGAGGAAATTAAGTTTTGAAGACATTGAGTTTGAGGTGACTGTAAACATTCAGATGACATACTAAAAAGATAGAATAAGAGCACTAGAGATGAGGGGAGGAGGAAGTGATAGTCTTTGGTGGCCTGGACTGATCATGAGAGATGTTGAAGAGATGCTAATTCTAGACCCCTGAAAACAGAGAAATGGATGATGAAGCTGAAATAATTACAGCAAGTTATTTTGAAAGTTTTGCTTTTTACATTCTTATTAATTAAATTGTGTATATAACATATTTACTAATATAAATGTGTGTTTATATTTGTTATTATTTGCATTAATCAGCATTTATTCATATTCATGTCAGCTAATCTTCAAGATTTCTGAGCAAAAATAGGCTTTTTATCTTGGATGTAAATTTATTTTTAATTTGCCATTTACCCACAATTCAGTACCTTTAGCTGGTAGGAAAGAGGGTAATGTTCTTACTGTTTATAGTACTCCCAAGTTAGCATTATGTATTATTTTTAATAATTCAATTAAAAATAAAGTATAATTTTTAAAAAAGATTTATTTATTCATTTGCTTATTTTAATTTGACCAGAGAGAGACATAGAGAAAGAAAGTGGGAAAGCAAGCTACCAGGCCCAGGACTTGAACTGTGGTTGGCCATGGGGGAGTGTCCAGCACCTTAACCAGCATGCCATCTGCTAGTTCCCAAAAATAAAGCATAATTTTAGTTGGAAATGATTTTTTTTCTTTTGGTGACTATATATGAAGAAACAACAAATGATTCTTTAAAGAAATGATTTAATTTAATTATTTTTTTAAATTTTGCTATAGGGCGTGTGCACTCACCAGAGAGAGAGACAAGGAGAGATAAAGAGAAAGCCATCAGGTTCAAGACTAGAACTATATGGTCAGCCATGTGGGAGTCTGGTGCCTTAACCACTATATTGCCTGTGGCCCCAGATTCTTCTTTCATAATAAAAGTAAAAATGACAGTTTAAATGGTAAATGTCATAAAATAACAAATGAGTTAACATATTTCTGCTAATCTGTCATCAAGGAAAAGGCAAAAATTGAAAAAAGGCATAAGGGTAATGCATGTATGATCATATATTTACTTTTAAAAATATGCAGCAAGTTTAACATTGTAAAAGTATTCTGAATTGCCAAATGTGTCAAAAAAAGTATCATTTTGGGAACCAGCAGTTAGAGTAATGGCTATGTCACTGGACTCCCACGTAGTCGACCGCGGTTCGTGTCCTGGACCCGGTGGCTTAAAACTCACGCCGGGCGCATGTGTGTGCATGCCCAAGATCCCGAGAGGAGAATGGAGGAGAAGGGATTGCGGTGTGACCATCCCCCCGGGGGGTGATTTATCGCTTTCTGTCTCTATGGCTCTCTCTCTGTCTCTCTGGCGAGAGCACAGGCTCTATAGCAAAAACCTTAAAAAAAAAAAAAGTATCATTTAGTTATATCAGGATTGTGTCATTTCAGTCTCCCTAAAGATTTTTTTCTTTGTTACACCTTTATAAAAATGATGAAGAGAGAAATCTCCCCCAGGGGAGATGGCCACGCTGCAATCCCTTCTCCTCCATTCTCCTCTCTGGATCTTGGATACACACACACACACTCCAGGCGTGAGTTTAAGCCACTGCATCAGGGACTCGAACCGCGGTTGACTACATGGGAGTCCAGCAACATAGCCATTACACTAACTGCTGGTCCCATAAAAAAAGTTTTCTTACCCGTTAATAAATTATAAGAGAGTGCATATCTCCAAATACCTAACTATATATTTTTTTTAACTGCCAGTGAGCACATGAGCTTGCCAGAGGAAGAGACAGCGTGAGAGAGAGAACCCCCTGATAGGATATGGGAATACCAAAGTTTTGTCTTCTCTATTCCTGCCTCCCTTCAGAATTTTGGCCCCACACATATATGTTTCAGTCTGTTTTTCAGTGTGCTAAGGCTCAGATTCAGAACACCAGACCATATGGAATACATGTTTCCATACATGGTACTTAACTGCTATGCTACAGATCTGGACCTATCTGAACTTTATATAGATGAAAATCCCTCTTTTGAAAAACCTCTTATAGGGGGCCAACAACTGTCATAGTGGTTAAGACACTGGACTCCCACATGGTCAACCATGGTTCGAGTCCCAGACCCATTAGCTTTGAAACTTATGCTTGACGTGTGTGCACGTGTGCCCAAAATCCTGAAAGGAGAAGGGACTGCAGCATGGCATGGCAATCCCTGTTGGTGGTTGATTTCTCACTTCCTGTCTCTCTGTCTCTCTGGTGAGTGCTTGTGCCTCATAGCAAAACAAAACAAAAACAAACAAACAAAAAAAGAAAACTTTCCCAAAAAATTCTTTATACGGTAGGCAAAATTACATATTCTAACTGTAATTTTATTTCCTTAGGGGGTCTGGCAGGTGGTGTGGTAGTTAAGGGCTCTGGACTCCCATACACACACACACACACACACACACACACACATATATATATATATATACATATATATATTTCTTCAGATGATTGCAAAGGGAAGGTATAGGTGTTTGTCATTGTTTAGCAACCCAGTGTGTGAATTGCACTCTCATAGGGTATGAAAGTCCTGACCTTCATTTTAAATGGTGCATATCACTTAAACTAGTTTTCTCCTAGAGAAAAGGAGAGTTCTTTTAAATAGCATCATGAGTTCATGGGACACGTGGGTAGAGTTTACAAGAGGGAAGAAATTTTCTGAGCAGTTCTGCTCATTGCACTAATTGCACTAACCCCATGTACTGCACTTGTTCACAGAAGGAATCCAGGCTGGGACAGGAGCTGACAAGGAAAATCAGTAAATAGAAATTTTACTTGGGGGCCAGCAGACGGCATAGTGTTATTGTCGTTAAAATCACTCATGGCCTACCGCAGTTCAAGTCCTGGACCTGGTGGCCAGGCACAAGTGTATGTACATCAAGATTCCAGGAGAAGAATGGAGGAGGAGGGATTGTGGCATATCCATCTCCCCTGGGGAGGGGAGGGTGATGTCTCACTTTCCCTCTCACTATCTCTGTCTCTCCCTCTCTCTCTTTCTGGTGAGTACAAGTGGCCTAAGGCCAAAATCTCTCTCAAAAATTTTTTTCCCTAAATTCTTCTAAGAATTCTAATGATGCAAACTTAAAAAGATTTTCTCACTCTCCTCACAAATCCAATTCAGTCTGCTCATGTAGTATTGATTCAAGATGTCTTCACTAAATAATCAATCATATGGATTTATGAGAAAATGAAAACCTAAAACTTGAATGGCACTTCATTGTTTGTTTTGTAGAGCAATGAAGTTTAATCTTGGTCATGAGAGAAAAAAACATATATAAAGTAGGTTGCTAATTTATTGCAATTTAAATGTCACAAATGAGAAGTAAATCTAGGTTTATTTGATTAGAGGAAGCAAGATGAAAGGTCTATGGAAACGTTATTTTCTTTACAGTTCTTCTATAAACATGAACTTACTTTTTTTTTAAGTTACGGTAATTTTTTTTTTGAGAGTTTTTTTTGCTATAGGGTGCATGCGCTTGCCAGACAGAGTCAGAGAGACAGAAGGTGAGAAATCACCCCCCAGGGGGGATGGCCATGCCACAGTCCCTTCTCCTCCATTCTCTTCTCGGGATCTTGGGCATGCATGCACACATGCCCGGCGTGAGTTTTAAGCCACCAGGTCCAGGTCACGAACCGCGGTTGACTACGTGGGAGTCCAGCAACACAGCCATTACTCTAACTGCTGGTCCCCAGTAAATTTTTTTAAAAGCTAAAATTATAAAAAGAAATTCAGTAAAATCAGGCACAAAATCTACTTAAGTATTTATTCTTATGTTTATTTCCCTTTCTTCTTTTTGTGACACAGTCTGTTTCTGCCCTTCACCCAATTTAACAAAAGAAACTTAGTTTATTTTTTTAAGAATATAGTGTACTTATGTTTTAAAATTTTCTCTGTAAATTAATTTAGGATTTAATTCTATTAAGCCCTTAATTATCAATAGTAGATAATATTTATCAATAACTACATAGTGGAATTTATGCAGCTATCTAAATATGGATAACAATATTCACATATCCCCCTCCATATGAGCCAGGACAGTCATGTCTTCTTTCTTGCATATTATTTTATTCCAGGTGTTCACTTTTGAAGACATAAAGAAATAAGTTGTAAATACCATCAAATATAATTTTCCGTTTTGTTAGTAAAAAGTATTAAGGCCTTCCCATTAGCTACTAGGTTATTTTATTATAGAAGGTTGGAAAAGAGTTTTAATGGTATTTGGACTACAATAAATGCCTTTTATCAAACATAAGATCAGATAATATGCTAACGATGAAGGAAAAAAGCAAATGATCAAAGCCTGTAACAATAAAGTGTTCTATTAGGAAGGGAGGTGTGTCTGTGAGATGCTAGCAAACATAAGATGGGTCATTTCTATTGTGCACAGTACCTTGAAAAGCTCGATCCATGTTAAATTTGCTTTTATGCTAATTAGCCCCTTTGGTAAACCTGCCCTAAATTATTAAAATGTTCATTGAAGAAAATGTTTTTTGAGAGATTTTTTGCTATAGGGTGCATGTGCTCTACAGAGTGACAGAGGAAGACAGAAAGTGAGAAATCACTCCCCAGGGAGGATGACCACACTGCAATACCTTCTTCATTCTCTTCTCAGGATTTTGGGGACACACACACACACACACACACACACACACACACACCTGGCTGCTGGGTCTGGACTTGAACCACGTCAGTTACGTGGGAGTCCAGTGGCGTAAGCATTATGCCACCTTCTGGTTCCAAAATCTTTATTTAAACTTTAAGCCTCTTTTGGTTTCTAACATGAATGTTGTAATTCCAAATTCAAGGTAGCACATCAATAAATGATTTCAGAAACTCTACCTGTGTATCCATACTAATGTACTTGAAGACATTATAGGAGGCTGTTTATTCTTTCCATAGTTATACACTGAGTCTCTACTTTGGATAGAGTTTTCTGCTCGATTCTCAAAACTATTAATAAGACCCAGAGCTTGACATTGAGCAGATGCCGGTCTACTGGGAAATCAGCTAAGGAAAATTGCCATGACATCAGAGATGAATGAGGAGCACGTGGAGGAAGGAACTAAGGACCCAGACGGAAGGGAGGAGGCAGGAAGTTTCCCAGAAAAAGTGGCAACTGTGGCAGACTTCAAAGGAAGATAAAAGATTAGTTCAAGAAGAAATTATATTCTGAGCTGGGGAACAGCATCATGAAGAGTAGAAGGTAGAATTCAGAGACTGTGATTTGTTTTACCCGAGGATACACATGAGAGTGTGGAGGAGATGGGATGTTAGAGGTGGAGACAGGCCAGGCTATCAAATCAAATGTCTTTGGCATCAGAACAATGTTTAGATATTGTTATAAATACGGGGTGAGGGGACCAATAAAGGATTTTTAGTGAGAGGTGGTAAGATGTGTCTATTAAGAATTAGACACACTGTTAGTTTACATGTTGACGGTGATAGACATTACAAAAAAAAAAAATTAAAAAGCAGGGAGAGAAAAAAAAAAGTCCATCTCATTGACCCTGATGGATTCAGTTTACCATGGTAACTGTGGCTCCCATTTATGTAATAGTATATGTTTGTGTGTTAAATGCTTTTCATGCCTTGTGTCACAAGAACCATAACAGGTTGTTATTAGGTTATTATCTTTGTTTATTTTCTTTGCTTTGTTTTGTTCTTCAAATGAGCAAATAGAAATGTTGCTGCATAATTTCGATGTGCTTCGTCTCTCTAGCAGGCAATCAGCTCAGAACTTGAAAATGTTTTTAATTAATTTTTACGTTCAATCACAGTATAATATTAAAACATACCACGTGAAGTTTTCCATCATGTATATCAGTCCAGTCAAAGCCACCACCATGCATATGGTAATTAACAGATATTTTTCCTACCTTGGGTCTTTTAAATGTTTTGCTTCTCTCTTCTTCCCTTTGATTCTCTCTCTCCTCAGTTTCCCACGTTCTGCCTGCACTGTCTCCTGTATCACCACCATTGCTCTCCATGCTTTTATACCTTCCAATCTTTCAGTTTCTGCCACAGAGCGCAGACACTCAGCTTATATATTGAGTAGGGACATATAATGCCTCTCTTTCATAGTCTGCCTTGCTTTACTTAGCAGTGAATCTTCCTTGTTTGTCTACTTTCTATCAAATGAGCGAGTCTCATCTTTTATGGCTAAGTAATGTTCTGTAGTGTATATGTTCCACACTTTTTCAATCCATTCATCTGTTCATGTGCATTTGGGTCATTTCCATGTTGTTTTTTTGAAGACTCCTTATTGGGGCCAGCAGGTGGCATGGTGGTTAAGGCACTGGATTCCCCACATGGCTCACTGTAGTTCGAGTTTCAGACATGGTGGCTTGAAAGTCACATCAGATGTGTGTGCATGCATGCCTAAAATCCCATTAGGAGAATGGAGGAGAAGAAATTGTGGCATGGCTATCCCACCTGAGAGGTGATTTCTCATGTATATATAATCATTTTGTACTTGAAATCAAATTGTACATATAATCTTTTACAGGTCTTTAAAATATAATATTCTTCGAGAACATTATCTAAATTTGCATGTTCATAAATTATACTATAATATTTAAAAAGTTTATTTCTTTCTTGAGAGCGACAGAGAGTGATAAAGACAGAGAAGACCAACAGATTGCATACTTGTTACGTTGCTGGACTCCATGTAGTTGACCATGGTTCGAGTCCCAGACCTGCAGGCTTAAAACTCTGGGTGCATGTGCATGCATGTTCAAAATCCCAAGAATAAAAGGAAGGAATTGAGGCATGGCTATCTCCCCTGGCTGGGGGGGGGGGGTGTGGGAGTGCAATTTCTCACTTTCTGTCTTTCTCTGTCTCTTGGGTGAATGCATGCACAATATAGCAAAAATATCTCTTAAAAATAAAAAAAAGAGAGACAGTCATACACACCCTCCATTCAGGGTCTCACACTGTGATCCATCCCCAGTCTTAGTCAACACTCTCAGTTGATCTGGATCATGGGCATAATCTCAGCATGCTCAGGGAGGTTTCAGGATGCAATCCTGGAAACTTTCCTGTACAGGTCCAGTGGTATTATCGAGGTACCATTACTTGACCCTGAATTTGAATCATTTTAAACTATGGATAGTATTGTATATAATCTTGATCTCCATTTCTGATTGGTTTCATATAACATTTTCCTTTCAAGTGCAAATCGTATCTCAGCATATTGTTGAAAAACGTTTACATATGGTTCAAAAATGGTGATAAAGTTGACCCAGGATTTTTCAGTATCTTCTCTGTATGCCAGGGAATTTTCAACTTTCATTATTTTGCTTTAATATTATCAGTTTTTTTTTTTTTTTGGGGAGGTTTTTGCTATAGGGGGCGGGCGCTTGCCCGCCAGAGAGAGACAGAGACAGAAAGCGAGAAATCATCCCTCAAGGTGGATGGCCATGCCGCAATCCCTTCTCCTCCATTCTCCTTTCAGGATCTTGGGCACACATGCACATGCGCCTGGTGTGAGTTTAAGCTACTGGGTCTGGACTCAAACCACGGTCATCTACGTGGGAGTCCAGCGACATGGCCATCATGCTAACTGCTGGTCCCAATATTATCAGATTTTTAAAAACTGTTAACAAAGGTTACTTTTAGAAAACATTCATTATGCAATAGAAATCTTATTTAATATGGCTTTAAATTTCTGTAAATTACCATAGGGGTTGTAATGAAAGCACATTTGTCCTACTGCCATTTGAAGATAAAGGAAAGGATGATAATAAAAGACAGGTAAATAGAATATCTTAATAGGCATACTGGCTTCCCTGTGTGGGTAGACATGTTTTCAGACATCTTTTATTCAGTCTAGTTATAAATATTTTGTTTGTAAAAACAATTTTTGAAGTTTTTATCTTTTGTGATTACACAAAATTAGTACATAAAAATGTTAATTTAAAAATTGAAATAGTTCCCTTTTGAAAAAGCGATGTAATACACTGTAAAGTTATATGCAATCCAATGTATTATAAACAAGATTATGATGATAATAAAAAAATATATAAAAATAAAAAAAGAAAGAAAGAAATTGAAATAGTTGATGGGTCCAGCAGTTAGCATAATGGCTATTTCGCTGGACTCCCATGTAGTCAACCACGGTTCGCGTCCCAGACCCCATGGCTTAAACTCATGCCGGGCGCATGTGTGTGCATGCCTAAGATATCATGAGAGGAGAAAGAAGGAGAGGGGATTGTGGCGTGGCCATCCCCCCTGGGGGGGTGATTTCTCGTTTTCTGTCTCTCTGTCTCTCTGGTGAGCACGCGTGCCCTATAGCAAAACCCTCTCCCCGCCCCCCCCAAAAAAGAAAAGGAATAGCTGAATGAGGATTTAGAGCTATCTCCTGTGTTTAAGCCTCTATTGTGCTATACATGTATGTAACTTTCTTTACCTCCTTTTTTTTTTTGCTAAAATTAATATAATTATAAAACTTATCAAATGGCATTGTCTTTAGATAAAATCATAAAAACCTTTCAACATTATCTGAGGCCTAATAAACAATTAATAAATGTTACATGTTGGGTTGTTGGAAAAGTCATGATTCAGCAGGCAATGATTTCATTGTTGCCTGCTTATAAAGTAAAAGTTACACAAGTATCAAATTCAAATGTAAAAATAACTATATTTGTGATCATTGGAAAAACAACATACAGACAAATTTGGTAAGGTTCAAAATACCCAAAGCTCAGGGCCAGCAAGTGGCATGATAATTAAGGCTCGAACTCCCAGATGGGTAACCATTGTTTGAGTCCCAGAGCTGGTGGCTTGCTTCCTAGCTTTCTCTCTGTCTGTCTGTCTCTGTTTATCTCTAGTGGGTGCATGTGCCCTATAAAAAAATTAAACAATAATAATAATAATAATAAAATTAGATAAATAACTCTTTAAAAAATACCTGGAACTCATGAGAAATGTATAGTTTCTGTGGAAAGTATGATGGAGCATACATACAAACACAGACACATACACACATGAAAGGTCTTCTGAAAAATGTATATTATGAAAAAATTATACACCTAAGACCTTGAAAATTTTTTGCACCAAAATGAATTTGTTCTTTAATTCTATTTTTAAGTAAATAATAGAAGAGCTGTTTAAAAATATTCACTTTTTGGAGATTCTAAAATAAAATTGTCATTTGAAATGAGTGTGAAAATTAATTGCAGAATCTGTGAAGCAAATAAATAAAAATATAAGGCATAAGAAATTTAAAAATTGGTCTCCTTTAACACCTAATAGATAGCATATACTGGTTCTGAACTTCCAAAAATGCTCACTTTTTTTACTTCTGATGAAAAATGATGTGGTCGAGTTCTCACAGGAATTATTGGGCTGTTGGAAAACTCATGACTTTTTTCTACGTTTTTCTGTGCCAAAATGTGTCATGACTTTTCTGACAACCCTGTATGTCGAGTTGTTTGTTGTTAGGGAAGAAGGAAAATATTTTCTTTAAAGATATCAGCTGACTTCCTTTCTTGTTCTAGCTAGGCTCTCAGATTTCCAACCCGACCTGGCTCCACAGAAGTCATATGTGATTGTAGAAGTGAGCAGAGGTATGGGGCTGGCAGGT
This sequence comes from Tupaia belangeri chinensis, assembly GCF_000334495.1. Lineage (NCBI taxonomy): Eukaryota > Metazoa > Chordata > Mammalia > Scandentia > Tupaiidae > Tupaia > Tupaia belangeri. Next base: position 7,869,871 of record NW_006159547.1, on the reverse strand, counting down.
GGCATGGTGGTTTGAGGGTGCTGGACTCCCACATGGTTGACTACTGTTCAAATCCTGAACCTGGCAGATTGCTTTTTTACTTTCTTTCTCTCTCTTGCTTGCTCTCTCTCACTCCCTCCCTTCATCCCTCCCTCTCCTTCTCTGGTCAAATTTAAATAAATAAATAGAGTTAGATAAAATAATTATTTTTAAAAAATAGAAGTGAGCAGAGGTGATCCACAGCTTTGCTCTTGGGACAGAGAGAAACCAGACTAAGGCTCACCCGAGAGAACTTGACACAGTTGTGGATATGCAGAGGAACTCAGGAATCTAGTGGTAAAACCGACATGAAGAGTCCGCAGAGAGATTAGGTGGAGAGGGCAGGTTCAGAGAGGAAGGTCTAAAAGTGTTCTCCAAAGCAAGAAGATATGGATGAAGAGGCCTTATGCCCCCTGGAAAGAAGAATTTATATAAATCCCTGTTACTAAAAACCTGGGCTCTACACCTAGCATTGGATCCTTATATATGTATGTCTTAGATTGAAAGTTGGAGGATGATGGAGTAGATACCTTTCAGTAATATTACTTGAAGGTGCTTCCTCAACAAGAGGAAAACTAGAGTAAAAAATTCATCCCTTGCAGTTTTCTAATTTATGTGTAAAGTCTGAAGTCCATGAGCTACACAGAGGAGAATCACAAGTCTGAACTGTTTCATCCATATATCCAAATGACTGAGAGTTCATGAAAAAGTGGGTTTTCAGTTTGGATCCTAATGAAATCATCTGGTTTCTAGTTTTTAAAATGCCTATAAAAATATAATTTTTATTTGTAATTCTTCAACATTTATAAAGCTCCTGTTATAAACTTTCTTTTTATTTGAACCTTGATGATAGTATATGAGGGACACAGGATTTGTATTATGAACTCTATTTCAGAGACAAAGGGGAAAAATATATGCTAACGCAAACACACATGTAAAGTTAATTCCGTACCATAAAGTTTAATTCAGTGTGACTACTGGAGTCAAGATATGTGAACTTAAGGCTTAGGTTGAAGTAGGAATATAGGCTCTTTGGTATTATTACTTCTTGAATCCCTAACACTAAGAACACAATTGACATATAGATAGCAAGTTAGGAACCTCTCAGATTCAATGTCCTATCTTCTGGACCTAGACCTGCACAGTCTGTCCAAGGTTGACGAGGTCCTCCCATCCCTCATAATTAATCCTCCATTCAAAAGTAATAATACTTTGGGTTTTGAACAAATGCAAGACATGTGTGTCTTATGTTTTGAAAGGACCTCTCTAGCTTCTGCGCTGAGAGTGGACTGAAGAAGACAAGGGTGGAAGCAGAGATCAGTTAGGAGGTTAATGATATAATTCATAGGAAAGAGAGGGTCCAAATACCTTTTGGACCAGTTACAGAATATAAAGTGAGAAGTGACTATATTATGAGTATGTTTTGAAAAGTAGAGACAACAGAATTTCCTAATGAACTGAATCAAATGAAAGAGAATTGAGTGATTTCAAGTTTTCTGGTCTTATATATGTAGAACTTGGATGGAGTGTTGAATACCAAAATGTTACCTCACAAGTGCATGTAAAATTAAATTAAAACAATTCCACAAAAATTTAGATAAATATTTTTCTCTAGGCTTTAGCTGTATGTAGTTACAAGTTAATGAGACACGGACTAAAGAAAATTACTTTGTAAGGACCTATGTAAAAAAAAAAGTTTTGATAAAACTTCTAGAAAATGATTAACATGATAAATATGAAATTTTCAATACATAGTTAGTAAAACAACTAAAGAGAAAAAGACCTATGAGGGTTTGTTTAAAGAAAATCAATGTGAACCAATGATCATATGTGCTAGCACTATAATATAATTTTAGGTTATGAATGAAAGTCTACACCTAAATAGGTGTAATGTTATGTAGCAATGTTAAATTAGAGATTTGTGCAAAATGTTACCTAAGCATAAGCTAATTCTGCTGATAGTGAACTGAAGAAAGTTTTATGCAGAGTAGGCATTTGACCTGGGCTTTTAAAGGAAACTTGGAAAATTTTCAGGAAAACAAGAAAGAAAGAAAGAAAGAAAGAGAGAGAGAGAGAGAGAGAGAGAGAAAGAAAAAAGGAAAAAAAGTAAAGAAAGAAAAAAGAAAGACAGACAAAGAAAATATATTCTAAGAGAGGGATATACATGTTCAAAAATAAAAGTTATAATTTTCTTTAAGGCTTCTGTTGAAAAGTGAGTACAAGGAGTATTTCATAACCCAGTGTAACTGCACATAGGACCTCTGGCTTATTCATGATGCTAACAGCTGCTCAGTCATTTATTGGTACTCATCTTGCCTCTCCATCAGAGGGACATGAGAATATCGAGGCAATACTGTCTTGTCTTCTGTGCTTAAATGAGTATTGTTCTGGTCCACCTTTGTTCTCATTCTTCTCCATTAAAAGAGATGTTTCCAAAGCCAAGGAAATATACCTGATTAGATATCCTATGTATCAGGGAACTTGGATGTCGTTGACCGATGACTTGAACCTGCTTCCAAGGCCTGCATTGACCTCTTTCTTTGCCTACAAATTTCAGCTCTGACAGGAACACCCCCAGGACCACAGAGTCAAAAGCGAGCTACTTATAGTGGAAAAACTAGTACATATGGGTTAGGACATGCACATGTACACATGTTATCTGAGTCCCCTCTCTGTGTGGAAGAGAGTAGATAGTAGAAGGTTAAGAAGGGGGACCACATCAACCCTCCAATTGAACTCTTGTTTTGGTACTACCAATGTTATGGGCAAGACTGCAGCTAAATGCCAAAAAATATGGACTATTTGGTGGCCATCACTGCAGAACTGGGTAGAAGTCAAACCCATGTGCATAGAGAGTAACAGCTTAATAAAAAAAAAAAAAAAAAAAAACACCAAGCAAAACCATCATAGGGATAGCATATGGCACAAAGAAATAGAATGCTGGCTCATAACCTTTGTCAAGATTTTCTATTTTTTACAAAGATGAAGCATAGCCACCATTCTATCATTCCTCTCAGTGCATTCAGGTGAACTTCTTTTGAGCATTATTTTAAGTAGTTGTCTCTTTCTTTCCTGTCTTTTCATAGTCCACTGGCCTCAGAGCTTTAAGAACTTATAAGATAAATTGTCGCTTTACAAACGACCCGGAGACGGTCTTCTCTACAGCACTTTATTTACCCCAGGCTCTGTACAGTCTTCTTCCTCCTCTCTTCCCCGCCCCAGGGCCTTATATAAGGGCCCCTGACCAATTGACACATTGTTCACGAGCACGGAAGCCAGTCCTCGAAAGAGGATTGGTTGCATGCGGTGTTCCCGTGCTCTCTACGCTCCCCACTGCCCTACTTCCTTAAAGTTGTTTACTGCTTTGAGCGCTCAGCGGGCTTCTGTTGAGCGCCATTTTGAAATAGGCGCTGAGGGCAATGGGCGGGGGCGCTCCACAATAAATGATAAATAATAATAATAAAATAAGTAATTTATGAGAATGGTGATACTAGGCCCAGCAGCCATGGCATAGTTGGTAGGTCAAAACTATAGGATACTTGAGCCACACGGGAGGCCCTGGCTTTCATTCTGGGTTAACTTAAACATGCTGTACACATCCGTGGGCACACTTGTGATCCTGGTTGACTGGAAGGTTTTGAGGGAAAATCATGACATGACAACACCCTACCTGGAGTTTCCATCTTTCTCTCTCTCTCTCTCTCTTTCTCCTTCTCCTTCCCTCCCTTTCTCATTCATAAAAGAAATAAATTTAAAAACAAACAAACAAAAATGGATTCTGGATTGATTAAAACTTTTAAATGTTTTGGAAATACCTACCATATTTTTAATTAATTTATTATTAAATTATTTTGTACAAACTGCACATGAAAATATCTCACAACAAATAATCTCCCTCCAAGATGTCACTAACTATAAAAAACTATAATCTTCCTTCTTGAATTACTTTCTTTTTGCCTTTTTCATAATCTAGAACATCCCAACAGATTTTGTTTTAATGAGTTTTGAAACTAAGCATTACTAAGTTGTCTGCCCCAGTTTTTTTAAACATTGTAGATTCTGCTTAAAATAACTATGATTTATGCAAGGCATTTGCATGACTATTTAGGCTTTGAGGTTAATTTGAAAATTAACATTTGTACTCAGGAAATAATCAGCCATCTCCAACTTATCAGGAACCCAGTAAAAGTAATTTCTGTACAAGGCTGAAGGTTTCAATTCATATCTTACTGATAGGATGATCAAAAACTGCATAATGAACTAAAAAGGTTTCTATATTTTTATATGTTTCTTCACTCAGTAAAGCTATCCTTATTAACAACAAAAGATTGAGTAGTCTTACATGTTTAGACTGAACTGTCTTGGGTTTCACTAGAGGAGTCTGGCTATAGAAAGTTGTGTGTGCCTTGTTAAACCACTTGGTCTTTATCATGTGGCTGGTGAAAATTTGCCTCTTTTTTTTATACAAAGCACTGAGCAGATCTGGGTTCCAGAACTATTTTTTGGAACTGAGAAAGACTGGTTAGAAGGCTGTTACCACAGACTTCATCATAGGAATTGGTCTGAATCAGGACATTGGCAGTGAGAAGGAAAGAGAAAAAAACAATCAGAAATGTTGGTTGAGGGAAGCAGAGATGTTTAGTCTGGAGAACAGCAACCAGACATGGGGTTTGGCAATAATTGAACTCTTGTTTAACCTAGAAATAAAATTGAATTCTTTCTCCCTAACCCCTTCTTTCTTCCTCTCTCAAGTTTTTATAGATGGATGTCTTTTGATGGAGACTGCTTTCCCTTGGAGGAAACATTTAAAGTAGAGGGAGCTTGGTACATTGCAAGTTGTGTTAGGTTTTAGAGAGTAGCCCTTTTCCACAAATGTTAGGTGCCATTTTTTGCAAAACCAAGTGATGAAAAATAGATTTACATGAACTTGAGTTTAAATTCTCTAAGAGTGAGGCTAAAAAGGAAAAGAAACTCAACTGCATTTTATCCACAGTGGTATTGGAGGAGCTGCAAAAATTTCATATAAAAATGAAATTAAAGTAGAGGTTTCAAAATAAATCTTTTGGTGCCAAAATATTTTGAAATCATGCATATTTTTTTTAAAAAAATATATAATATGCATTTCCCAAGAACTTTGTTAAGACCCTTCATTTATTAACATTTAAGTAATACTTTCTGCTTTTCTGGTTCTTTTTTCTCTTAAAGTATAAACTCTATAAACTTGTTATCTCAGCACAGTTCCCAGTGCACAGTGAGAACTTGATATTATTTACAATGAATAAATGAATGAGCACTTATGAGCACTGTTCTGGTGCTCCTTTGTTCTATTGTCCCATATCAGAAGAGATGTTTCCAAAGCCAAGTAAATATACCCAGTTGGATAACCCGTGTATCAGGGACCTTGGACGACCTTGGCCAATGGTCTGGACCTCCTTCCAAGGCCTACACTGGGCCTCTTTGCCATGGAGAAGTTGAACACCATTTTCTCCCACTATGCATTTTGTTAAAATTAGTTATACATTAAATAATTTGGTGGAACTGGTCAAAAATCCAGATTACTGGGAGTTTACACAGTAGTTAAGGTGCTGGACCCCAAAATGGCTGACTGAAGTTTGAATCCTGGCCCTGGAAGTCTGAAAAATCACACCAGGTGTGTGCATGTATGCCCAAAATTCCAGGAGGAGAATAGAAGAGAAGGGATTGTGGTATGACCATCCCCCCTAGGAGTGATTTCTCACTTTCCCTCTCACTATTTTTTCTCTTTTTCACTCTCTCCAGGGAGTGTATGCACCCTATGGAAAAACCTTAAAAAAACAAATAAATGAAAAAAAAATCACTATTCAGATTACTGGAATGTACTAAAAAATGTACTAAAAACAAATTCATTAGAATCCTTTTGGAAGTGGTAGAAATGGAGACCTCAGAATACCAATACTAGTAATGTCAAACATTCCCAGGGAATTTTAACAATGTAGAACTGATTCTCCACTGTACCAGTTTCTGTTTTCCTTAAACTATTCCCAATATTCTATTTGTTTTTATTTGGGGTGGGTATCACTCTTACATAGCAAGTCAACAGTTCCACATCATCTTTCTATAAGCAGCAATGCTGGTAAATTTTCTTGCATAGTAATTATGGGATAATTAAGGATAATGACCTACTTGGTGCTCTCAGGATCAAGACTACAATTGCCAGTGGGAAAATGCTTGTCTTGGCAGTGTGACTTTTCTCAGAGTGGGAATAGGAAATTTGATCTATTTTTTAAAAATTTATAAACCTGGTGAGGGCATGGTTTCAATGAAAACATGGTATTCCACTGCACAACAGAGAAGTGCTCCCCGAAATGCACATCTCTCTGAGGAAAAGTTGTGTAACTTCTCACAGTAGCAGGGCTCAGCTATATTTCTCTTCAAAGCCACATTGATGTCTCTAGCTCTGTGCACTCTCGGCTCTCAGTGTCTCATTCTTTGATCTACTTTATCAGCAAATTGACAATAGCTGTATTAGGAGCATTACATGTACCTAAGCACCGAACTTTATCTTGAAAAGAACACTGCCTTTAGCATATTCTCCTTAAAATGTCATGTAAAAGAAAAATACTCATGATAAACTAACAAAAAGGTGTAATAAAACACATCCATTAGCATTTGAATTCATTTACTTTAGCATTTATAAACTGGCAAGTATTTCAGTAATAATAACCCATGCTTCAAACAGTTGCAAAAGTCAGTAATGGTGTCTTTATTCATTTATTTATTAAGTCATTCGGTAAATATGTTTTGAGACGCTCCTAGATTTCAGATAATGTATTAATTCCGTAATATAATAGTGCTCAAAATAGGAAAAAATATATACCTGGATTATATAGGTTGTACAGTATTCTGGCAAAATATACAATAAACAAAATAGTTTAAATGTGGAATATGATAGATATTGTTAAATTCTGCTTTAAAATAAAGTGAAAAGGGGTGTTGCAACTTTAAATAAGGAGGTCAGAAACTGCCCTGATGCAAAGGAGGTATTTAATTAGAGTTGGCTGAGGTCAGGGAGTAGCCATGGGGAAACAAAAAAGGGAATAGCAAGAGCAAAGGACCAGAGGTAGAAATATCCCTGGGCATGTTTCAGCAGAGAGGACACTTCAACTCCAAAAGAAAAGTATAGTTAAAATAACCAGTAACAAGAGCAGTGGAGATTGTAAATGGAATAGGACATTGTTTGCAATAGTGAAGCCTTGGCTTTCAATGTCAAGTCAGAAGCCACTGACAAATGGCCATGGTGGGGCTGACTGGAGGATGGCATGAACAGGATCTTCTGGCATCCCTGTTGAAAATGAGCTGAAGTAGGACAACTACTATTATTAGCAACTGTTTTGACCTCTTCACTGAAGCAGCTTTATCTGCATTAATCTGATTATGGGAACAAAGGTCAGAAGCAGAGAAGTCAAGTCTATTTACAAACAGAAGCTGCTGCTGAGAAATCAGAATCAAATTAACAGATAAAATTCAGCAAAGCCCCATGGTTTAATGATATGGGTCACATGGCAGGTCGGGGTAGGAATATCATTAGCACAAGTGGATAGATGACTTTTTGACACCAAAAGTCCATGCCTCTAAGATAATTTTCTTTTTTTAATACTGTAATACCAACTGTGGCAAAATATGGTTGTGGCTAATCAGTATTTAAAAAATAATAATTTGTTTTAGTTTTTAGAAATAAAAGCAGGTCAGCTTCTATTGTATATCAATGGGGGCACATTACTATATTAACAAGATATTAAATGCTGTATGTCCAAAACAGTGTTCTGTGTAGAATGTGTGTCTTTGTTTCTGGAAGCTCTCCAAACCAAAGTGGCTAGAATTTTAGGTAAAATATGTGAATGAATTAAAAATTAATTAAAAAAAAAAACTCAAGGGAATTATTTAATTCAGCACAGTATATGGAATGGTCCTAGTGTTCAAGTCCTTTACTACCTATGGAAGTTGAGGTTGGAAAGTAGTGTGGCGAGTTTACAAGATAGGGAGGGTGTATATTGCAGTGTTATGGTTCAGGGTTTGGACCAGAAACTAAAATTCTGTACCCTGATACTCACTTGTGACTTTGAATAAGTTATTTAATCTTTCTCAAACTCAGTTTCCTTATATGTAAACGATAATTACAATATCTATTTTAGAGGACTTTTTGAAAAATAAAAGCAATAATTATTAAGTTGACAGAGAAGTTATGACATGCTTTTCTATGCAAAAATGCATCATGACTTTTCTGACAACCCCATATATAAGGTGCTTAGCAGAGTCAAGTACATAATAACCACTCAGTTAATGTTGATGGTTGTTCTATTGCAGCTTTTCCAGTCAAAGGTTTAGAGTAGAATACTCTAAATTTCAGAGTATTATGAATTACAAAATAGAGATTAGATGGTAGGTTGATAGTAGGTAGATGAGTGGGTACACAAGAGGTTTAATATAATGGCAAGGAAAAAAAAAACACTAAAGATATCTGAAAGAATCAATAAAATACCGCAGATGAGGGAGCAAATGAGATGAGTACAGATGATGAATTTTGAAGGTCGAGTACAAGGGGCCAAGTGGAGGTCATTATTTTCATTCAATCATTTATTCATTGTCACGACTAGAAATAGCAATGCAAAATGCTGAAAAAGTGGTGATCTGGAGAAATGATCATTTACTTAATACACATTCCTTACTGTTTGCTATATTCTGGTACTGTACTGAAAACAATCATCAGAGAAATTATATAAGAGATCACCAGTGGCCACCATTTTCACTATGGTGGGAAAGAGCAACAGTTGTGAGAGTCAACTGTTACACAATGTGAATATGTGTTGGCTAATGCTGCCCATAAGCAACATACCATTAGAGTCAAGAAGGTTAGATTAGTTCTGTTCATAATAATGAGAGTAGAAAATGGAGGGGAAAAAAACAAACCCTTCAGGTATTTATACTAGGTGTTTTAGACACTCATTAACACTTAAAACCAGCCTTTGAAATAACCAAGTTTTCCTCATTTGGCAGAGGAAATTATCGGGTTGTCAGAAAAGTCATGATGCATTTTTTGCATAGAAAAACAGAAAAATACATCATGACTTTTCTAATGACCCAATAAATGGTTAATTTAAATATCCTGTCCATCTCATAAAACTAGTAAAGGGAAGAATTTGAATTTGGATATGGCTACACCTACTTCTGAGGGGGAAGAGAAGTACATGTTGACTACACAGAGGAAAGAGGACCTGGACATTCGTGAGTGATGCTAATAAAAGCAGATGGCTGTCCGCTTCGAGGGACTGATCCAAGCTGAGGTTCTTATAGAGGACTGGGAAGAGCAATGTAAAATGTTGGAGGAGGAGTGTTCTGGAGTGATTATCTAGTAACCATTTAAGTGTGGGGACTCATCAGGCATCCAGACACAGAATCTCACTTAAAAAATATATTCCTAGGACATGCTAGTCTGTCCATACATCTATCAGTGTTATCTTGTTGACTGGGATTTCACTATTAATAAGGAACCTTGAAGTCTTGGATTTTTCACTATTAATAAGGAACCTTGAAGTCTTGTGCTTAGGATTTCTTTTGTAAATTCAACATTGTTGCAGACAAATAATATTAAAGCTAAGAGTTAAGGTCAGAATCTTTGTGCTCAGTTTCTCACTTTGCCTCCCTACAAGGAATGCTTAGTTATTGTTGCATGTGGTTTAGAGAGCCATCAGAAACAGATGGAAACATATTTTTTTTAGTACTTTAGGATTCTATACTCTATAGCTTCTCATTCATTTAGAGCAGGTCCCACTATGTAAAAGGGGCAGCACTCAGCTCTTTCAGGGAGACATTCAAACACCTTCCCAGTCTCTACCAGTATCCAACTTATATTTGATACTGTCTAATTTAATAGTATTCAATAAGGGCTGACAGGTGGCATGACGGTTAAGGATGCTGGACTCCCAGATGACCAACCACGGTTTGAGTCCCAGACCTGGTAGCTTACTTTCTCATTTTCTCTCTCTCTTTCTCTGTCCTTCTCTAGTCAAATTAAAATAAGTAAATACATAAATAAAGTTAAATAAAATAATTCTTAAAAAAAAAAGAATGCACAAGCTTTATTATCTCTCAGGAAAGATGTTATCATATGTCATGTAAGCCTTTGGAAAATCTCATTGTTCACTCATAAAAGAATAAGACACTAGCTTCCCACATGGCCAGCCACAGTTCAAGTCCTGGACTTGGTGGCTTGCTTTCTTAATTTATCTTTTT
>NW_006159547.1:7819166-7855158 GCF_000334495.1 Tupaia belangeri chinensis | reverse complement strand
TGAATGAATGAATGAATGAATGAATAAATAAATAAATAAATAAATAAATAAATAAATAAATAAATAAAGTTAAATAAAATAATTCTTAAAAAAAATTGTATCCAGTAAGAACTTTGTGAAACTCTCATGTGCCATGGATACTCTTGTTCACATTGGTTTTTGCTTTTAAAAGGTGTCAAATAGGGAACCCCTGTACCCTAGGGATTAAGGAAGCTGGATTCCACGTGGCTGGCCACATTTCAAATCCCAGCCGTGGCAGCTTGAAAAACATGGCAGGCGAGTGTGTGTGAATGTCCTGAATCCTGACAGAATAGAGATATAAAGAAGTGATTGTGATGTGACCATCCCCCATTGAGGGATGCTTTTTTCTCTTTTCCTTTCTCTCTCTCTGTGTCCCTCTTCTCTCTCTGGAAAGCACACATGCCATTTGACAATTACAAAGCATACATAAATAATAAAAAGGTCAAAGAACAGAAACAGAAAATTACTGGTACATCTCCTCTCCAGAAAAATGAGATCAGAATAGTGTTTGATTGGTAATATCAGAAGATACCTACCTTTTTTTTTTTTTTTTTGGAGAGGTTTTTGCTATAGTTGTGTGCACTCACCAGAAAGGCAGAGAGAGACAGAGAGACAGAATACGAGAAATCACCCCCAGGGGGGATGACCTTACCACAATCCCTTCTCCTCAATTCTCCACTTTTGGTCTTTGGCACACATGCACACATGCCCGGTATGAATTTAAGCCACTGGGTCCAGGACTCGAACTGCAGTTGACTATATGGGAGTCCAGTGACATAGCCATTATGCCAACTGCTGGTTCCATATCTAATTTTTATCAAAGATTTATGAAATATGTATAATACATACCTCCAGGTGATACCTACCCATTACAACCTGGCTGACTGAAGAAGTTTTTTAATCCCACTGAATTCTACTGTCCTTACCCATAAAACAGGAAAAGTGATACTTTATAGACTTCTTAAGACTTAAAGGGGATCTGATGGGAAATACCCTGCACAGGACCAAACTATCTTAGCAGCCTTCATGAATGGGGTCTCCTTTCCCCTCGTCCATTCCCCCATTTCTGAGCAACGTAATTCATATTAACTGAATTTCAAGCTCTAAGGTGAGAGTTAATTTAGAAAAGAGTGTGGGCTAACCTTAGCATTCCTTTGTGCTTCTCTTCCCAGATAAATGTTCCAAGAAGGGAGGAAAAAGACAGAGGAGTTGATAACCCTTTTTTGAAGACATCAGCATTTTCTTAGCTGGAACCAAAGATAAAACAGTCCAGGACTCCCTCTAGTTGTTTAGTGGTTCAAACTAGAAGGTGGAGAGCATGTGCAGAATGGCGTACCCTTCGAGGAGGCATTACCAGGCATGGCGCAGAGGCAGGATAGGTGTCCTGGAGGAGGGTGTTCCACGAGTTGACTGCAAGGCTGCAGAGACGAGTGTGGCAGAAGCCCTGGCTCTCACGCTGCACACTACCTGCTTGTTGGTAGTATGGGCTTATGGCCAGCAAGCAGAAAGTGCCAGACAGAATATCATCACAAAGTATTTTTTCTTCCATTGTTTGATGCACAGTTAGTTTCTTTTCCTCACATTCCCAAAGGCAAACATACATTTTTAAATCCCTGTATCTCTACTTCCTGAGAGAATGGAGCCAAAAGGGCATACCAGCTCTGGGATATTCTTCTGAAGTGTTCACATCAGAGCAATCATGAGAGAATGCCAGAGAAATCTAAATTAAGGGATATTTTCCAAGATATGTGACTCTTCAAAAAAAATAAATAAATAAATAAACGTGTCAGCATCATGCACAACAAGGGAACATTGCGAAATTCTCAGATTAGATGAGATTAAGAAGACATGATGAAATACAGCATGGTGTCCTGGGTTGAGTCATGAGACAGTATAAGAACATGGGTAGAAAAACGTGAGACATCTGGAGGAAGTCTGTAGTTAACAGCTTTTCACCAATGTGTATTAAAATGATAAAGGTACTGTGATAATGCAGGATGCTAATAGGTAAAGCTGGGTGAAGAGAACTCTCTGCACAGGAGAACTCTATACTATCTTTGCAACTCTTCTACAAATCTATAAATCAAAATTATTTCAAACTAAGTTTAAGAAAAAGTTCTAATGGTACATACTACAGCTTGCTCTCTCAAGATATGCTTATTCGGTACATTTTGGAGAACAGCAACTATTAGGGCCTTTTTTTCTTTTTCTTTTTCTTTTTTTATTTGTTACTAGCATTTGGAATACTGTGTCCTCCCCTCTCCTCATACAATGTTTTCTAATCCAATTTAATCGAAGCTTTGGGGAAAGGAAAAACAAAACTATAAAGAAGGAAATTGAGCACTCCCAAAGGAAAGTGAAAGAAAACCTTCAGAAGTAGAACAACTTCAGTTTGTGTTTCATAGCATCAAAAATGGATGGAACCATGAGGTATGAGAACAGATTCAGACATGGGAATAGCACAAGGGAAAAAGGAGACCTTCATTCCTATTTTACTTCTTATGTAATTCATATATCAGAGGCATATTATTAAACCTGGGCCTTGATGAAGAAGAAGTTAATACAAACAATATTAATTTATAAATAATCTTAGGAGGAAAAAGTCACTAATATTTATTTAGGAATTCAAAAAACATCTCTTTTTTTTAATTCTTAATTTTTCATATTTTTAAGCCTGAAGTAATCATGAAATGACCTAAAAATGTGATCTTAGTGCAATTGCTTCTGTTCTCCTTTTTATTTATCATAAACCACAGTCTGTAAGAGGATTATTCCTGTAGTCTCAACTGCCATTGGTGCATAAAGCACTTGGTTGTCTCTAGGGAAGTGGAATTGCTGCCAAACAGCTCATATGCATGAAGGACTAAACATGGGTCAGGACATTTATTTTGACCTTTATGATTTGGAAATTTTAATTATGACCTTTTTTTTATTACTAATTGTTAAGTATTTTAGGAAATTTATCTATTTGTTCCATAAGCAATAAAGACTAGGGGAGAAAGAAAGACAGCACCCCCAGCAGGGTCTTGATACTTCAATCCACCCATCAGTCTACCTCTGTAATTTACTAAAGTTAATGATGTTATAGAAACAGCACTCTTGGTTTAATCGGTGCCTCTAGTTATATCCCTACCTTAATTCCTCCCATTTTCTTTATCACAGAATGACTTTAAAAATTGTAAATGTTGAAGATCTCCTATTTTCTTTTCTCTGTCTCTTATGCTTTTGCCTTCGTAGCTCCAGTGAACCTGATAACATTAAGAATGCCAATGATTTTGTGTTTCCAAATCCAGTGATTAATTTTTAGTCCTGGGGGTTGTTTCTCTGAGGTGATCACCTTCTCTTTAAAATTCATTCCAGGCTTCCAATACCACATCCTTCCTGCCTTTCTTTCATTAGGTCCCTTCTTATTTCCTCAACTATTGAACATTGCGAAGTGCTCCAGGTATCAGTCCTTGACCTCCTTCTTCTTTGTGAATTCATTTTATCCCTTTGGCAATCTTGAATGAATCAGAGTACTCTTTTATATGTGGTGACTCCCAAATCAATGTCTTGGACTTCTCTCCTAAATTCCTCACTTCAGAAAATACGTATCTCCATTTAATTTTCTAGTTGCTTTCTCATTCAAACATATCAAAAGCTGAGCTCTGGATTCCCTACCCCCATATCTGAAGCTACTCTTCTCATAACTTCCAAATTTCTATTCTCTTATACCTATTTTGGCCAAAACCCTCAGAGTCACCTGGCATTATTTCTGACTTTCCTCCTTATCTCTCATCACATATAGTTGTTCAACATATCCTGCTGACTTTATCTTCAAAATACATTCACAATCTGTCTACTTCAACCATTTCATAGCTAACACTGGCTCAAATCATCATTATCTCTCTCCAAAATCTTGCAGTTGGTCTCTTTGGCCTTCTTGCTTTCTCTTTTTTGGGGGGAATATTTTTGTCACAAGGTGTGTACACTCACTGGAGAGAGACAGTACAAGGGGGTATGGCCACAAATCTTTCTCCTTTGTTCTCCTCCTGGGATTTTGGGGCATGTACACACATGCACCTGGTGTAATTTTTAAGCCGCCAAATCTGGAATGTGAACCCTACTTGGCCAGATTGCAATCCAGTCCAGTCATAACCACCACACCATGTGCTGGCCCCCCGATTCCTCTTTTGCCTCACTTTATCCTGTCAAATAGCAGCCAAAGGCCTACCTTAATGAAGAATCATATCATTTAATTTCCCTTTTCAAAATCTTCCAGTTACTTTCCAAAAGCCAAGTCCTTACAATGGTCTGTCAAGTCTTGCATACTTGAGTCCCCATTTATTTCTGCAACCTGGTCTTCCTCTCCTTGTGACTCCCTTTGCTCCAAGTGCTCTGTCTTTTACACTTGCCATTCTGTCATATCCCAAATGCTTCACCACCCCTTAGAGGTCCACATGTCTTAGTCTCTTGATATTTCAGGCCTTTACTCAAATGTCACACTCTTCCTGTGCTGCTTTATGCCTTCCCTATATAAATTGCAAACTCACCTTTCCCTGTTTCATTTTGCTCTTTGCCACCTATAGCCACCTAGTATACTCTGTTTACCTATTGTCATCTTCAATGTCCTTCTCTCCAGCCCCCACTACCATCACTGAAAAGATGGAAGCTCCCTAAGGGAAAGAATTTTTGTCTGTTTTGACTAAATATAGTTGTCTACTATATCCCCAGTTTTTGGCAGGATGCCCGGTCCTCTTCTAGGAAGCCTGTAAATGTTTTTGAGTAAATAAATGCTAATGACAGTGATAAACTTTTGAAATAAAATAAAAAAGATATTTAGTGGGGGTTTTGTGAATATTTTATTATTCCAAACCTAATTTTTCTTATACAATTTGTGAGACTATTTTAAATAATTCCCATGGGTCAGACACTTTTTCTGCTTACATTTTGATAATTATACAGAAAAAAATGAATTATAATTAATTCTAAGGCAGTTGGAGAAGTATTTTTTAAAGAGAAAGAGATCTTATGTTTTTTCGAGATCACTGATATTGCAACTGTAAAATGAGTTAAATATATGAAAATGAATGAGCAATTATTTCAATAGAATGGGGATGATGCAAAAAAAAAAGAGTAATACTACATTTAGGGCAAATACCAGAAAGTAAGTCTCTAAAGCATGAGAAGATATAGAGAGTTAGTAACTGATGAGAAATCTACTTCAGCACGTGTGAAAGGTAAGGTCTTTTGCAGAAGATGACAGTGAAGAGGGGAGTATATTCCAGGCAGGATGTAAACCATTGGTATGTCCTAAGGAGAAAGTTCTTATATAATAAAGGAACAGGTAAAGATAGCTTTATATTCAAGAGGAAGTGACAGGAGATGAGGTCAGAAATAAAGTCAGTGACCTTTAAAGAAATGAAGCCCAATAATGCTTCACAGTTAGTAAATTAAGATGTCATTTCCTTGAATTGAAAGATACTTAGTAGAGAAGTTATGCTTCCAAGAAAGTTAAGTCAATTACAAATGTTAAGTATGAGGAAAATCTATGGGACATGTAAAAGCAAATGTCTAAGTGGCATAAACAGTAATATAAAATTAAAATAAAGCAGGAAGACTGACAAGCCTGGGTGGGAGAATGTACGTTAGAATGGTAGGGGGAAAATCTACAAATAGAATCTGGAACTCAGAACTCTGAAGATAATCTACTTGTTGTTTATCCTCTTGCACAGACAAAACTACATTTACTTATACCTGATGAATATGAACCTGCCACTCAGAATGCCTATAGGACCTAAATATACAAACTCAGCAAATTCCAATTGCATTTAATGCTCTTACTTTTGAATTTTCTCTACCATAAACATCCAAATTAGAAGAAATAGCATGCTGTTCATTTCAAAACATTAGTGATGGCAAAGCCATGATAAAGACAACCATGGGAAAGAATAATGCTGATAGCCTGGATGCATTTCTCTCTATTTGGCAATTATAGACTTCCAACAAGGAGGTGTTCATGTTTATGCTGAGTTTCTAATGTTATATTCACAATTTTCAGAGGATTGCATTTCTTGAAATATCTTATAAAGCAATATACCCAGGAAAGAATTAGCAAAAAAGTACTTTGGAACTTTCCAAAGACTGACCTTATAACTCCTAAAATTCAATGGGTAGACCTATCTGTGAATTAGCAGATCTAGTAAGTTTGAGTCTGTATTCCCAAACTATATAATTTGTTTAATTCCACATGAGGTTGTTAAATATCCACTGTGTGTCCAACACCACTAACATGTTTATTCTTTATAAACATATGAATAGTATGTCTTAAAATAGAAAAGAATTATTGTGGAATAATAGTACACATATTCAGGAGAAAAATTATAACAATAAGTAAGAACACAAGTGACATAAAAGATGACATGTAGATAGCATTTATTTCTCTATTTTTTTTTCTTTAGAGCATATGCACTCAATGGAGAAAGCGAGAGAGTGAGAGAGAGAGAGACAGGGAGATGAGGAGGGAGTAAGAAAGCATCCCTATTAGGAGATGATCATGGCACAATCCCTTCTCCTCCATTTCTCACTTGTTTCAAGACTGGGACACACAGCAGGTCAGGAACTTGAATTATATGGTCAGCCATGTGTATTCCAGCTGCCTTAACCACCATACTCCTGGCTGGACTGAAAGCATTTATTTTAAACTGGAGTAATATCTCAGTAGCTCTCTATATGGTGGTGGAATATAAACAGGATCTTGAAAGAAAGGTAACATTATCAATAAGGAGTTAAGCAGCAGGAGTTAGAAGGATGCTCTTTGCAACCTTGATTTTTAAATGCTTTGAACAGTAAATATAATGCATAGACAACTTTCTTTTTTTAATTAATTTATTTATTTATTTACTGTCATCATAATCTTGTTTATATTAAATTGGATTTCATATAACTTTACAGTGTATTACATTGCTTTTTTAAAAGGGAATGCCATGCATGTCAGTCAATACAGAGACATTAATCTCCTCACTTCATCATTCAATATCTTTTCATTGTTTTTCCCAATCATTATTATTATTATCTCAATTATTTTTTAAACAGTCAATCACCATTTCTCATTTTGCTTGTAAAAAGACTTTACCCATCATGAAATACTTCTCAGAGCAATCCAGTTAAGAAAACTATATATGTCATCACCAACAGGTAATAAGCCATATCTGTTTCTCACTAACATCCTGCCTCTCTATTTGTTCTCTTGCTATATTTCTCTATGCTCTTCTCTTCACCATCCCCCATTCCACACTGTCTTATTTTCATTAAGTACTTTTCACTGCTTTTATGTCCTCCAATATTTTGCTCTCTACCATAGAGTGTGGATAATCAGCATATATTAAGTGGATACATACAATATCTTTCTTTCATAGCCTGGTTACTTCACTCAGCAATAGATCCTCCATATCTGACCACTTTCTATCAAATGCCAGGGTCTTGTTATTTTTTTATGGCTGAGTAGTATTTCATAGAATATCTATGCGACACTTTTCCAATCCATTCATCAGTTTGTGTACTGAAAGAAAGGTAACATTATCAATAAGGAGTTAAGCAGCAGGAGTTAGAAGGATGCTCTTTGCAACCTTGATTTTTAAATGCTTTGAACAGTAAATATAATGCATAGACAACTTTCTTTTTTTAATTAATTTATTTATTTATTTACTGTCATCATAATCTTGTTTATATTAAATTGGATTTCATATAACTTTACAGTGTATTACATTGCTTTTTTAAAAGGGAATGCCATGCATGTCAGTCAATACAGAGACATTAATCTCCTCACTTCATCATTCAATATCTTTTCATTGTTTTTCCCAATCATTATTATTATTATCTCAATTATTTTTTAAACAGTCAATCACCATTTCTCATTTTGCTTGTAAAAAGACTTTACCCATCATGAAATACTTCTCAGAGCAATCCAGTTAAGAAAACTATATATGTCATCACCAACAGGTAATAAGCCATATCTGTTTCTCACTAACATCCTGCCTCTCTATTTGTTCTCTTGCTATATTTCTCTATGCTCTTCTCTTCACCATCCCCCATTCCACACTGTCTTATTTTCATTAAGTACTTTTCACTGCTTTTATGTCCTCCAATATTTTGCTCTCTACCATAGAGTGTGGATAATCAGCATATATTAAGTGGATACATACAATATCTTTCTTTCATAGCCTGGTTACTTCACTCAGCAATAGATCCTCCATATCTGACCACTTTCTATCAAATGCCAGGGTCTTGTTATTTTTTTATGGCTGAGTAGTATTTCATAGAATATCTATGCGACACTTTTCCAATCCATTCATCAGTTTGTGTACATTTAGGTTGGTTCCATGTCTTGGCAATTGTGAATAATGCTACAATAATCATTTATGTGTAAGCACTTTTCTGACTGAGCATTCTCCTGTCCTTTGGGTAGATACCCAAAAGTGGGATTGCTGGATCAAATGGTAGTTCCATTTGAAGATTTTTGAGGAACCTCCATATTGTTCTCCACAGTGGTTGAACCAGTTTACATTCCCACCAACAGTGTAGGAGGGTTCCCCTTTCACCACATCCCTGAACAACTTTCAAATAACAAATACAGTAATTTTTCCATTCATTTGTAACTTATACACTGTAAGATCTTTTAAATACATTTATATTATACTTCATTTTACAGAAAAATTTATGTATGGAGTAATAACTAATAGTTTATTTCAAGTGGAAAGTAAACTTTTATCAAAGGAAAGTTTGGAGGTTGTCTTTCAGGATTATGTAGTGGAGTATAGTAACTAAAAGATTGTGTGTGTGTGTGTTTTTTTATCATTTTTCTGTCCCTGTCCACCATCAAAACTGTCTAATACTATTTCTGTTTATTTCCTGGGGGGCAGAGAACACTCTTAATATGGTCTTTATTCTGTGATCCTCCCTGAGCCCTGGAGTTGTCTCAAATAACAGGCATGCCAATGGGGTATGCTCAGTTTGTTAAAGTAGACCCAAGACACAAAACTGCCCTCTCCTGAGGGCTGCCACATTGCACAGCAGCACCCTGCTGCCTGTATCTATGTTATTGTGCTTGCTTTAGTCTGATGCATTGGAACACGTACAGATGCAAAAACCCAAGTAAGCAGAAAGCTAAAAATAAGATCCTTGATTATGGCGAAAGTGTTTTGAACTTTCTAGTCATCTCTAAAAGTTTTATAAAATACTTTTTTTAAAGTTAGGTTATTAATATTTTTATCCCTTAATAATTTTTATATACCTGGTGATAGAATACCATGTGACTAGGGAACCAATTTTTAAACTCTCTCTAACAGTTTATGGAAACTTTACCTAAAAATTCATTAACTACTCAAGTCATTAATAATACACATTCTATGGTTTATTTGTAATGCTCAGTGTTACCCAATTAAAATATATTGAGAATAGTGTAACCAGAATACCTGATCCAAGGAAAGTTAGGCATTAATGATCCCACCTGACTAATCTGTCAAAATAAGACAGAATTATTTGTGTGGCTGACCTTTGCCATCATAAAATAATTGTTCTGTGCTCAGTTGTATACATCTATCCCAGTAGTAGCTTATTTGTTTAAATACACTGAAAACCTGCTCTGCTTACTTTGTTGTGAGAAGGAAAACAAAATGAAAAGACCACAATTCCTGACATTGTAGTTACATGCCTTTCTGCGGAGGTAGATAAGTGCAAAAATAGTTGCAGTACAGTGACTGGATACTAAGTCAAAAGGGTACCTGAAGAGAGGTTTCCAAATCTTTCTTGCAGAGAATAGGCTTCTTGGAATGAAGGAGAAGCTATCAAAGTCTTACAGAATGAAGATTAGTTTTCCAGGTAGACAAGAATAACTCGAACATCAGAAAATAAAAAGTGCAAAACCAGTATGCTCATGGTGTCTTAGATGTAGGCTGTAAGGATAAGAGTTTTTGAATGAGTAACAGAATTCACTCAGATGCTATCAGGAGCCATGATAATCAATTAGATACTGTGACAAAGAGATAGGGAGAATTCTTTGTTTTTCTCTCTGTCGCTCTTTGTGTGTTTGTGTGTGTTGGTAAAGTCAGTGAGATCCCTAGTTATGATGGAGCAGGGAGGCTTGGGATATGATCTTTAAAAACTAGTCCTTGAAGGGCAAAATGGTAGGTGATGAGAATTGTTAAATAGTGATAAGGGGAGTAAACAGATGAGAAAGGAGTGCACTTTACTCAGCCATTAAAACTGGGATGGATTTGGCTTCGTGATGGTCATACTCTATGTGACAAATGCTTCACAAGTGTCCGATCCTATTCTCCAAATGCAAATATAAAAAGAAATTGGCATAATATAATAAAAGGAAAAGGCAATGAAAGATAGACTATTAAGTCTTTCTAATCTATTTTTTAGATTAATGTAACATAAGAGAACTTGGCTTTCCTCAATTTAAATGAAGGACTTCTTAGCAATGACTAATGCAGTCACTAAGTATTTAACTATATTACAGATTTGTTAAATCAATAATTTAAATGCAATACTGAATAAAAATTAAGTAGAAATGCAAATATTAATCATAAAATCAGATTAAAGGACTCATTTCTCTCACACACATTTCCAATTACTTAGAGGTATGATATATTTTTGATCATTATCATCTATGGCCATTTATGCTAATTATTCTTTCTGTCCAGATTCAATCTAGCTGGCCATTAAATAGCTGTCATATCAATACATTAGGCCCAAATGCCACCATTTTTTTCCTTGCCATAACAAAAGTAATTGGAATTGATAGGATAGAATTCTTAGGGTGGACTTAAGAGCATGGATGTGAGATACCAGCCTTGACATCTGATGGTTAGTACTTGTGAAACAATACTGATACCTATGGAATGGTTGACTTGGGAACATGGTGCTTACTCCTTGGATCACTTGTGATAAAATACTCTCATCCTTTATAAAGTGAGCTTTAATGTTTTTCCAATAATGATAGTAATAAATAGTTAATACTTGGCAAGCACTTATACACACTTTACCCAGATAACTTTAGTTTTACAACAGCCCAGTGAATTTGCTTTATTCTATGATTCATTCATATTCTATGGATTAATAAGATTAGATACAAAAAGGTAAAGTTGCCCAGGACACAGCTTATAAAAGAGGGTGCTGGGATTCAAATGCAAGCAGTTGCCCCTTGAGATAATATTTTAACAAATTACTACTATTCTGCCTTCCCAGGGGTTTCCTTTTACTCTTAAGTGAATAGAGCAATGTCAGACTCACCCCAGAGGACATTCTGATCAGTCCAGCCATGGCCAGTTCATGTTCTAGATGTTCCAAGCTTAACACACTATGCTCCACACATCCATGTGTTTTTCAACCCTGGGAAAAGCTCCTTAAGGGCAGAGATCACACTATGCTTTGTAAATATTAATATCTAAACCAGCCAATGGTGTGGTAGTTAAGGCAGCTGGATCACAAGTGACTGACTGTGCAGTTCAAATCCTAATCTCAGCACCTTGAAAAGTACACCAGGCATGTTTGTGTGCATGCCCAAAATCCTGAAAGAAGAGAGAAATGGAGGAGAAGGGATCATGGTATGACTACCCTGGGAGCTTGTTCTCTCTCTCTCTTGCTCTCTCTCTCTCCAGCAAGTGCCCATACTCTTTGGCAAATTAGAAAAATAGACATATCCATTGAATATCCATTGTAAATACCTATTGAATAAACAAAGGAATTAAGTAATGCATAATTTTTTAGAAGAGATGTTCTCTCTATAGGGCGCATGTGCTCACCGGACAGACAGAGAGATACATTAGAGACAGAAAGTGAGAAATCACCCCCCAGGGGGGATGGTCACGCCGCAATCCCTTCTACTCCATTCTCCTCTCGGGATCTTGGGCACGCACTCACACGCGCCTGGCGTGAGTTTTAAGCCACCGGGTCCGGGATGCGAACCGCGGTCGACTATGTGGGAGTCCAGCGACATAGCCATTACGCTAACTGCTGGTTCCCAAGTAATGCATAATTTTTTAAAAAGAAATGTGACTCTAGAGTTTCTTACAGTTTATTAGTTCACTATAAGAAGAGCATAGAGAACACAAGCGTATATTTTCAGGTTTGCTTAAAAAGTTAAAGGATGCCATATTTCTCTCTTAGTTTCATTAGCATTTCCTCATCAACAAATTGGAGCTGACATTTATGTAAAAATAATTTATTGAGGTGAACTAAAAAATGTCATCTGCTATTATTATAATGATTACTATCAGCTAAAGAGTAGATAAGAGTACTATTTTCAAAGCTAAAATTGTATAGTTAATTTCCTGTTGTCAGTAATATGAGTTATGTGAATTAACAGGGTATAACAATTAGTTTTAGCGTGTAATCACAAACTTATTTAAAGATCCAGTATCCATGTTTGAAAATAATTGTACAGAATTATTGAACACTAGGAGTCGACAGTTAAAAAATATTGACATATGTTAACAGTACCTACTATTTTTTTCCTGAGACAGTTTGTTCTTTAAAAATGCATTGGTAATATCTTCTCTAGAAATAATATACTTTTTTATTCTTGATAAGAGCTTATATCCTGAAAGTTTTCTTTTTTTGTGTGTTAGCTTGTAGTATTCACAATATAATAATTGAGGATGGTAGTATAGTGTCAGTTTGTAAACTAAACTTTTGGCACCAGATGAATGGCTTCAAGTATAAGGAAATAGGATATGGGGGCCAGTAGGGTGCACAGTGGTTAAGGCACCAGATCCCACATGGCTGACTATGCAGTTCAAGTCTTGTTCCCAGTGATTTAAAAAAACATGCCGAGCATGTGTGTATGTGTGCCCAAAATCCTGAGAAGAAAGGGAATTGAGATATTGGGGAGGAGGGGAAGAATGTTTTCTCACTTTACCATTCTCTTCAGCAAGTATACGTGCCCAACGGCAAAAATCTTAAAAAAAAAGAAATAATAATGAGTAAAAAAGAAAAGAAAAAGAAAAAAGAAATTAGGATATATAATAAGATGTTGGACAAATTATTTAGACTCTCTGTGCTTCTATTTCCCACATATAAGATGAGACAATCATAGTAACACCAAATCAGTATTGTACATATTCAATAAGTTATTGTATATAAAGTAGCTAAAACAGTATTTAAAATATAGTGAAAATTTATACTATTACTATTATTGATTCTATGAATTGTATCATATTTATGAACTAATTATTTATAACTCTATAAATTGTTTAATGATATAATAGGTAATGTTCAATGAACTAAATGAAACATGAAGTCAGAACGGTAATGTTCTTTTAGAATGCTCTCAGATATACAATAATTTACATGTCATAACTTAGTAAATTTAACTACAGATAGGTACTTAGTCTGTTTTAAATCAAATTACCAAGTCATTTATTAAAAAAATTTTAATATGTAGATTCTATAATTAACAATTAGTATTCTTTAGATCAGGATGTCAAATTCATCAGTCTTAGGCTTTCAAATTTTGATATTAATGATGAGAAATAAAAATTTACACTTTATGGTCTCATGATATCTTATATTTTTAAATGCCTTGTTTAATATTTTGTGACTTCTCTTAGAAATTTATGGAAACAAAATTTGAAATATGAGGATACTTCAAAAAGTTTGTGGAAAAATTAAAATATGAATTTATTGGGGCCAATGGATGGTGTGGGGTTTAATCCACATGGTCAACAGTGTTTCATGTCCCTGACCCAGAGGCTTGAAATTATGCTGGGTGCATGTGCATGTGTGCCCAAAAATACTGAGAGGAGAATGGATTGCAGCATGGCCATCCCCGCTAAGGGATGATTTCTCACTTTCTCTCTTTCTGTCTCTCACATACCCCATGAAAAAAAACTAAAAACAAACAGACAAAGTCTATTTTGATACAAAAACTTTTAATACCCATGTATAATTTTTTATAATACACATTTTCCATGAACTTTTTTGAAGGCCCTTCATCCTCTTTTTAAAAAAATTCCTTCATGAGTTTGAGATTCATTTGTGTCCTAGCCTAGTTATATAGATCTGACTATAAAGTTCATAAACCACAGAGTTTTAAAATAATCTCAGGTGAATGTTGTATATGTGAGTTATTTGGGGGAGATTCTCTTCAATATTTTAGGATTAGAAGGAAAAATATTAGAAGACATGGGGAAGTAGTCATCTTAATATAAATAAAGGATTCTTTAAATTGATATTTATTGAATGTGTGATATATTAAAAGAACTATATAATATACATTAAGAAATAAAACAAGGGACCAGTAGATGGTGTAATGGTTACATTGCCGGACTCCCACATAGTCAAATGTGGTTCAAGTCCTGGACCCAGAGGGTTGAAACTCACACTGAGTATATGTGCAGAGGTTCCCAAAATCCCAGGAGGAGAATGGAGGAGAAAGGATTGCAGCATGGCTATCTCCCCAGTGTGTGTGGTGGGGGGTGATTGGTCATTTCCTGTCTCTCTCTCTCTTTCTGTCTCTCTGATGAGTGCATACTCCTTACAGCAAAAATCTCTCTTAAGAAAAGAAAGAAACGAAAAAGATTAAATGATGTTCAAAAAGAAAAACATTAATTTTAAGAAAACAGTTGATGTTAAATAGGTTAAATAAAGTATAATAAGATATGCTTTCTTAAAGTTTATTTTTATCTTTTTTTGTATGAGATAGAGAAGGAGAGATAGAAACACATATGTTGACAGGGTTTCCTCATACCACAATCCCCAACCCACCTACCATGACTTTAAGCCAGTCAGTATCATGGGCTGCCCAGATGTTTTAGGTCAACTCAGGATCTAAATTGTGGTATTCTATGTGGCTCTAGCATTACAGAGAGGTGTCCTACCACCTATGCCAATAGGTGGGTCAAATGAGGAATCTTTTCTAAGTCTTTTCTAAATGTGAAAAATATATGTTGACTAGAAAATATGCTAGGTTAACATTTATACAAACAAATCTTAAATTTAGATTAGGCTCTTGCAGACAACTAAATACTTTGTTTTCCCTGAAATTATTTACTTGGCTACTGTTTGAAAGGTAGCTTAAATTAAATATTTCTCTGATCTTAAAAAAATAAATATAACAATTATATACTTTTTTTTGAGAGAGAGATTTTTGATAAAAAGTACATGTGCTCACAAGAGAGACAGACAGAGATAGAGAGACAGAAAACGAGAAATCACCCCTGGGGAGCATGGCTATGCTGCAATCCTTTCTCTTCCATTCTCCGTTCAGGACCTTGGGCACACACACACACATGTGCCTGGCGTGAGTTTAAGCTGACAGGTTTGGGACTCAAATCATGGTTGATTATGTGGGAGTCCAGTGGCATAACCATTATGCCATCTGCTGGTCTCTATACTTTTTATGTATAACTTTCACCTGGTGGAATAAAATGAGCATTTTCTTATCTCAAAATATCTTTGGAAAAACAAGACTGCAACTACATAGTACTGTATATTGTTAATCATTTTTATCATATCATTCAGTAAATATCTGTTATTAATGTTTTAGGTTAAAATATTAGGAGAAGAATGACTGATTCAAATAAAGAAAGCATTTTAAAACATTTTTATGCATGTAACTACATTTTACCCCAAACTACTTACATGAAAATTGGCTATTGAAGTTTATCTCCTTAATAAGAGTATTAGGATTTAAAATTAGCGATGCCAGGGGCCAATAGGTGACATAGTGATTAAGGCACTGGACTGCCACATAATTTGAGTTCCCGATTTGGTGGCTTGAAAATCATGCCAGGTGTGTGTGTACGTGCATGCTCAAATCCCAGAAGGAGAATGAAAGAGGGGATTGCAGCATGGACATCCCCTTGGGGCGTGATTTCTCACTACCTCTCTTGCTTTCTCTCTTTGTTTCTCTCTCTCTTTCTCTCTCTCTCTCTCTCTCTCTCTCTCTCTGGCAAGTGCACATGTCCTAGGGCAAAAACCTAAATACATAAATAAATACAATTAACAATCTATTTGTATTTAGGAAGATATTTAACAGAAAAACCTAGTATGTCAAAAAGGAAATATAAAATGAAGTGTAAAAGCTGAGGCCCATTCCTGGTAGCCCATCATACTAACATACTGCTCTGTAGGTTGGAACCACGTGGAAGACCTGGGTTCAATTCCTTGTCCAACCTAAAGGCTGAATACAATGGGGTGTCCCTATAATCCCAGCAACTCAGGGAGTCTGAGGCCAGAGGATCGAAAGCTTCAGTGCCAAACCACCTCATAAAATGATCTGGGTGTTGTGGCCCACACCTGTAGTCCCAGCTGGGAAGCTCACACAGGATTGTAACACAAAGGGATCCTATCTTTAAAACAAAAATAAAAAGATTTCAAAACTGAGAGATTAAATTGTGTCAAATACTTTTCTTGCTAGAACAAACGAGGAGCTAGCAATTCCCAATTCAAATGTTATTTCCGAAGTAGTCTAATAAATATTGCTATTATTTGAATATGAAGGAATATACAGAATGTAAATTTTAATTGATATGGAAGCATTATGGCAATTAAAAATTTAAATATTATTAGACAACTTACAGATTTTAGTATCTTTGAGAAAATTCCCTGGCTCTTAAAGTCACCATTAATGCCACTTACTCCAGAGGGCTCCTACTGCACTTTATATACGTCTTTGTCTTTTCTCCAGAGACTTCTACTATTCACCCACTTTGTTTTTTCCACTAAATAATCAGCATCACTGTCATTGAAGCAATATCTTGTTCCCCAGTGTCAAGTGGAGTACCATGCTTGAAACAGTGTAGATGAATTTTATGAATTTACTATAATTGCCTTTAACTTTTACTCTGATAGCATTTTAAGCTTTTATGCTTGGCCTTAAGTAGGGCAGTAAAATAAAACTCTACAATTACTAGACTATTATGACATTATTAATAATGAAATGACCTTCACCCAGGTAATACGAAATATTTTTTCAGTATTCCTCAAGACAACGACACCATGAATGACACAGTAGGTAGGGCATTTTATAAATGATTCCTACTGCTAGGGATACCTCAGATTTCTGCACAAGATTGGTTACTAATTCACTTTTATATGTTCAACAAATGAAAAAAAGAAAAAGGAGTAGCAAGGGTGATTCTATAACTTGCTCTAAAACGAATATATTAATAATGTTACAAGTTTCCTAGTGGACACCAGGAATTTTAATAATAAAATATGCATCTCGTAGAATGAGAATGTATTAGACTTCAGAAATGGAAGAACTGTATTATATGAAAGTTCTTTTCCATTTTGACTTTTAAATATTTTATATAACTTTTTAAGTTTTTATAACAACTGTCTTAAGATATAATTTACATGCCATAAAATTGAACCTTTTAAAGTGTTTGCTTCAGTAGTTTTTTTTTCCTTTTTAAGTGTATTAAGAATTGTACCACACTCTGCACTAATTTTAGAACACTTTCACCCCACCCCTAAACACTCACATAATAAAATCCTTCATCCATTAGCAATCATTTTCATTCCATCTAGCTTCAAGCCACTGGTAACCACTAATCCAGTTTCTTGCTCTATAACATTTCATATCATTTGAA
Organism: Tupaia belangeri chinensis; assembly: GCF_000334495.1. NCBI lineage: Eukaryota > Metazoa > Chordata > Mammalia > Scandentia > Tupaiidae > Tupaia > Tupaia belangeri. Next base: position 7,837,555 of record NW_006159547.1, on the reverse strand, counting down.
TCACACAAAATGTCATTGACTGACTTCTTTCACTTAGCATATTTTCAAGATTTATCTGTGCTGTGATATGCATTGGTATTTTATTTCCTCCTACTCCCAAAATTGCATGGATGTACACATTTCGTTTATTTATTTATTAGCTAGTGGGCATTTAGGTTGTTTCCATCTGTTGGCTATTATGAGTTATGCTATTTTAATATTAGTATATACTTTTAATATATACTAATAAAATTAGCATATTTTTATTTAGATGTGTGTCTTTATTTCTCTTGGGCATCTAACAAGAAGTAGAATAGCTAGCATTTTGAGGAAATACCAAACTGTTTTTGAAAGTGTACCATTTTGCACTCCCACCCAGCAATGGTGAACGGAGTTCCATGTGTATAATGTCTTAGGATGCACAGTCAAGTCAAAGAATTATTCTATTTTCACTTTCATAAAACAACAGAGTAAATTTAAAATTTTAATAATATATATATACATATCACAATATGTCTGTAGTATGTCTCCTCTTCAGACAGTAAACAGAAATTTAGAACTGGAACCTACTTTATTCATCTTTGTCATCTCAGTATCATTTCTGATACTTGTCAGTCACTCAAAATATTATGGAAATAAAAGGTGATATGAATTTATCATTTAGTAAAAATGTGTTTTCCTGACTTTTTTTCATAATCATGTTCTGACTATATAGCACCTCTTTCAGGCTTCCAGGTAAAAGCCTTTCAAATAATTAAAAATAGCTCCCATTCCCTCTTTTCCTCTTGGTCCTGAAGGTTGTTTTTCTTTTAAGTATATCTATTATTTTTCCATGAGCAAGAAAAACAGAGTGAGAAAGAGAGAGACAGCATCCCCAAGAGTGTTGACATAGAAATCAACCCCCAGCTTCTGCCCCTCCCCAGATCATGGGCATACATGTGTCCAGAATACTCAAGGAGGTCTCTAGACAAGAACTACTTTCCGTGTGGACCTGCCTTTTTAATTCTGTGTTATGTATGGAGCTTGTGCTACCATTATGCCCTCATAATCTTGAGGTCTTATTTTTTCTTCTTTAAATCCCATTTCTTAAAAGGAAGTATTTTCAATGATGAAATGTGATTTTTTTTAGTTGACTGAATTATTTTAAATACAGTTCATATTTATGTTCAGATTTCTTGTGTTTTTCTTTCTAAAGTCATTATTTTTTTATGTCACATTCAATCATATATCTCACAAACTAAGTAACTGGCAGAGAAAAAAATTCCATGGGTAATTCCTCACTGCTTGAATCATCTTTAAAGTTAGTTCAATATAGGAACTCAACATCTATAAATATTTTATCATGTTCAAAATCTGTTTTCATCATGTGACAAATATAAAGTCCTGAAAAACCTTCTCACTACAAAAACTCAGATAAAATGCAACATAAATGCTCTCGAATGTGTAACACTCTTCTCACAAAAAGCAAACTGTTAAAAAATCAGCACAGTATATTCTGAAAGCTGGAGCAGCCTCAGCACATTTGCAGATCCCAGGAGCCAGAGGCTTGGGATTTAGTGTCCAGAGGGTATGCTGGGAACAGGGCAGCAGATGAGGTCTTAAACCTGTGAGTGAGGGCAGAAGGACTGCAAACCAGTACAGAAACCCAGAAGGTCTGAAGGACTTCAGCCCTAAGGACAGAGTGGTCTAGAAGAAATCTACCACCAACAGAAAGAGATCGGAAAGACTTGATATAAGCCTGAGCTAAGGTAGAAAGGAAAAATGGTTACCACAGTGCTGCCCTTAGAAAGGTTGGGAGTTCAAATCTGTTTAAGTAGTCATTGACTCACAGTGCCTAACAAAAGGGAAAATAAGTATTCTCTGAGAAAAAGTACCTTCAGCTTAAAGAAGTCTCACAGACTTTAGATAACCGAATATGAGTTTGCAATTTAGCATTTAAAGCCACAGAAAGAACTGTTTTCTTATGCTGGAATCCGAAGAAACAATAAATAGCAAGTTATATTCCCAAGGATATTAAATATTAGAATTATAATTATAATACACAGAATATAAAATAAGTCTCAAATACTTAAATCATAATACTTTTTAAAAAATAAAACACGTACACCATGTTTTAAAATTCATTCCTCAATAGCTTTTTCAGGAACAAGACTTTAGGATTTTTATTCCTTTTTCTAAACAAAAGTGCTTACTGATATACATTAAACATTTTTTTCTTTTTCTTTCTCTTTTTTTATTGCTGTAAGGCTAGTGCACATACATAAGATAGCATCCATCAGTAAGGTATGGTCACACTGCAATCCTTTTTACTCCATTTTTTCATCCTGTCAGGATTTGGAGCACATGTACATGTGCACCTGGGTTCGATCTCCAGTGAGCCATGTGGTATGCTGTTCACAGGATATAGCTGTTGTGCTACAGAGCCAGCCCTATCATCATATTTTAAATAATTCACACTTTCAGCGTCTGTCAAGATTCTTCAGAGTTTGTTTATTGTTTTTGTTTTGTTTTGTTTTGTTTTGTTTTGTTTTTGTTTTTGTTTTTTTGGTGTCTACCATGGACTTCACCACCCAAATGATTCTGAGTGACAATAGAGCAATAGAGCTAAATTAGCAAACCTATGATTAAATAGAAGAGTATACCTTCCTTAATACATGAAAAACAGTTTTAGAAACACTAACTTGATTTAGCTAACTTATGAATTATACAGACACAGGACTTTTAAGGAATATAATTAATTGGGACCAACAGATAGTATAATGGTTATATTGCTGGATTCCCATGTAGTTGACTGCAGTTTGAGTCCTGGACCCTGTGGCTTAAAGCTCACACTGGGCGCATGAGCATGTATGCTCAAATCCCAAGAGGAAAACTAAGGAGAAGGGATTGTGGCATGATCATCCCCCTTAGAAGGTGAATTCTCGCTTTCTGTCTTTCTCTGTGTCTCCTGCAAGTCCATATGCCCTATAGCAAAAATCTCTCTCTTAAAAAAAAAAAAAAAGAATATAATTAATTGAAACAAAATAATTATGTTTTAGAGCAATTTTATTGCAATAAATTTTATCTAGATAGGAAATATTTTATTAAAAATTATTTATTTAATTTTATTTATTATTATTTAACTCGCTGAGAGAGAGAAGGAGAAAGAGAAAACAAACTGCCAGATCAGGAACTTCAACTGTGGCCAGCCATGTGGGAGTCCAGTACTTCAACCACTATGCCATCTGCTGGCCCCTAAAAGAAATTTTAAAAACTCAACATGAAAGAAATGATGAGGGTCCAGCAAGTAGCGTTGATGGTTAAGGACACGATTCCCACATGGCCGACCATGATTCAAGCCTCAGACCTGGTGGCTTGCTTTCTCGCTTTCCCTTTCTCTCTCTCTCTCTCCCCACCCCCTGTCTCTGTCTGGTCAAATTAAAATAAGAGTAATAATAACAATAAATATAATTAAATAACTAAATAATTCTTAAAAAGTTACTGTTGGAATTCATATTTTAAAAAGAGGAAATGATGAAACATTTTCTTTCCTTGAAGTTAGAATAACTTTTTTCTAACTAATGTTCTTACTTACAGAATATGTTCTTCATCTTGAAATACATCATTAAAAAAAAACAACAACAAAGCAAAAGTATTTCAACACCAAAAGATAAAAGTGGGAAGAAAGGATAACTAAATATATATGTTGACTCATAGCTATTTTCAACTTTCCCAAGCAACATTAACTTCAGTAAATAAAAAACATAAGACAGGGCTAGCACATGGCATGGTGGTTGGAATGCTGGACTCCCACATGGCCAACTATGGTTTGAGTCTTGGACTGGCAGATTGCTTTCTCACTACCCCCTCATCTCTCTGTCTCTCTCAGGTCAAATCAAAAGAAAAATAATAATGATAAAATAACTGTTTAAAATTACAAGGAATATGATGGGTCTTCAACCAAATAAAGTAAATTTCCTATGTCCATTGCTCTTTGTAATTGTGGACAACAGTGCTAATATGACTTTTTCAAGTAAATAAATGTTACTATAAGTCATCTCTCTACAGTTGGAGAGTTTTTGGCAGAAGATTCTAAATTGAACTATCAGTTATACTTTGTTTTGTGAAGAAGATATAAAAGAAAAAGTTTACAGTTCCAGAACAAGATGGCCGATAAGATTCTTTATAGGTGCCAGTCAAGTTATTAAGTAGTTGTTATTTGAAGTGCACCATCACAGAATATTATGAAACTGATTCAACACAAAAAGTGTCATGATGATTTCATATCTCAGGCAAGACAGGATAGAGTATCTACACACATGTTTTATTTTAAGAAATTGTAAAGAGAGAATAAAATAGTAAAAATTTGATAAAATTATCAATGGTATAAAATAGCAAAAATCAATTTATTATATAACTCTAAATTTTGCTTTATAAATAGAATTTTATACTCATGTATATGTAGCAATTTGGTATCCATAGAACTTGTTTCATAATGCATAAATAGCTGTAAGATGTAAGGAAGGCAAAAGTTATTCCCGTCTCAGACTCTGTAGTGCAGTCTGTAGCTTACCAGACTGTGAAACTAGAAACCACATGTCCACTGTGTTTAGAATCCCCTGCCAAGTTTTCCTGAAAACCCAACAGACCTGTACTGCCCAGGATCCTGGTGCTTTAGAGAAGTGAAGGAAGGAGAACTCAGTAGGCGCTGTTCATCTCTCTCTCTTTCCTCTCTCTTTCTGTCATGCTAACACGTGCTTTATCATGGATGAACAACAACAACAAAAAAAGTTATTCCTAGCTTTGGTTAAGACTTTGCAAGCTTCCTAGGAGCAGTTGAAAAAGCTAAGACTATATGTGAATAATTTGCCATATATTTCTTTCTTGAAAATTATATCCCATGAAGGGTTTCCCAGAAAGCAGAATCTCTGAGATCTCTTCTGCCTCTATTGTCCAGTAGGATACATAGACATCAGAAGTTTTCTATGAGGAAAAAGGAGAAAGACGAGGGAAACTGGCATATTATGTTAGATGGTAGGGTTTAAAAATATCTCTTGTTGCAAAGGGAGGGAACATCAAGACAGCTGTAAAGACGGATGTGGAAAATTTCCAGTGGCAACAATAAACAAATGTTATTGAAGTTGCAAGAACTGGGTGTCCACAAGCAGGCTGACTATTAAAGAGAGTATGACAGGATGATATAACTTTTGATAGATGTGGTAAGGACAGTGTCTAGCCCTTAACCTAGCAAGTTCATAAATTCCGTGTTTTCAATATCTTTAGTGGTTGCTAAACTCAAGAAGGACAATAAAGGTAATAATGTCACTCACTTGTTTAAATCCCTTCAATGGGTCCCACTGCCCTTGACAAAGACTGGAAATAGTTAAGATAGCTTATACTCCACAACACCCTTTTGAACTACCATTTTTAATACATCTTTATTATTGAGACATCATTCACACATCTAGCTTTCAGTAGATTCACAGTTGTGTATACAACACCGCAGTCAATTTTAGAACATTTTCATTAACCCATAAAGAAATCTCAAACTTCTTAAGCTTTCTTCAACCTCCCTGTCACCCCCCAGCCCTAAGCAAACACGAATTTACATTCTAGTGATATATTTACCTATTCTGGACATTTCATATTAATGGAATCATATATTATATAGTCCTTTATAATTGGGTTTTTAAGCTTAGCTCAAAATTCAATAACTCTACATAATATGTGTCAGTACTTTGCTTTTTAATGTTGAATAATATTCTATTTTATGGATGTACTACACTTAAAATTTTTAACTGGAAAATAATAGCTACTTATATTGGGTCATCAGGAAAGTCATAACACATTTTGCATAGAAAAACATGCCATGGCTTTCCCAATGACCTAATATTTATGGGGTATAATGTGATATTACGGCGTGTGTGTATATACTTACTGTATATGTGTATACATACTATATATATGTGTGTATACACATACACACACTGTATATATAAATGTGTATATATACTATATATGTATGTGTACACATAAACACACACAGACACACACATGGGAATGATTAAATTACCCTAATTAACATATCCATTTCCCCACATACTTCTTTCCTTGGGATAAGAACAATTAAAATCTCTTTTGGCAATTTCGATAGATATAATACGTTATTATTAGTTGTAGTCACCCTGCTGTGTGATAGATCACTAGAAGTTATTTCTCCTCACTGAAACTTCGCAGCTTTTGACTAATACTTCCTTATTCCCCTATCTGTTCCCATCCACCCTCCTCTGGTAACCACCATTCTATTCTTTGTTTCTATGAGTTCACCTTTTTTATTCCAATTATATGAGAAGTCTTCAGAATGTTCATGAAAAATGTGAAGTGTAAAAAAAATCTATGCACGAATTTTAAATGTTTTTGTGTGTACCAAAATAATCCCAAGTCTAGTTCCACTTTCCTGTGAACTCTAAAGTCCCCTTGGTATTTGCTTTTCTATTCCTGGCTTACTTTGCCTCTCGTAGAAACTGTGTTTTACCATTTGAGAATTCGTCAGGTGGTTTTTCAAAGCAGCAACACCATTTTATATTCCTACCAACCATGTACGAAGCTTCTCTACATCCTCGCCAACACTTTCTTGTATTTATCTTTTTCATCGTACCCAAATTAGTGAGTGTGAGGTAGCATTTTATTGTGTTTTTGATTTTTGTTTTCCAGATGATTAATGATGTTGAGCATCTTTTCATGTTCTTATTGGCTATTTATATATCTTTAGAAAATCATCTATTGCATTCAGATCCCTTGCTCATTTCTAAATTGAGTTATTTGTCTTTTTATTATAAAGTGGTAATAGTTATTTACATAGTCTAAAAATAAGTTCCTTGCCTGATACATGAGTCACAGATGTTGTTTTTTCTATGTGCTATCATTCACGTTCTTGATTACTTGAAAGTAAAAGTTTTTAATTTTGGTGATGTATTAGTCAGCTTGGACTGCCATAACTGAGTATTACAGACTGAATGGCTTCAACGACAAAGATCTATTTCCTCATAGTTCTGGAGGCTGGCAACCTGAGACCAGGGTGCTGGCAAGGCCAGGTTCCAGCAAGACCTCTTCCTGGCTTGTAGGTAGATGACTTCCCTCTTTGTTCTCTGGCAGAGAGGGCGCTCTGGTGCTGCTTTCTCTTCTTAAAAAACAAAACTAATCCCATCATGAGAGCTGCCTCACCCCACACCACCTCACATAATTCATATAAACCTGGTCATCTCCCAAGAGCCCCATCTCCAAATACTGTCTTGTTATGGGTTAGGGCTTCAACATACGAACTGGGAGAGGGTGGGAGGGTGACACAGTTCATTCCATAGCAGATGGTGTTCAGTTTATCTGTTTATGGTTTTTATTTTTGTTTTTTTCCTTTGAATCACTTGAGCTTTTGAGGTCATATCTAAGAAGCCATTGCTTAATCCTTGATCACAATTTACCTCAATTTTTCCCCTGAATAATTTCACTGTAATAAAAATGTTTAATTGTACTTTTATTGAATTACATTTACATGTAATTGTTATACAGCTTTATGGTGGAGAGTGTGGCTTTTCAAAGCATGTGTATCCTGTGCAACAGCCAAGAACATAAACATACTCACCAGCTTCAGTATTTATCATCATTTTGTGTTATTTACATTCAAAATTTGATCTCTATTTTTTTCTGAGGGTTTTATACTATTGGTATGCTTAGGCTTGTTGGGATCTTAGAAAGTTGTTTGGTGCTGTTCTCTTGGTCTGGAAGAATTTTCATCTAACATCTGTGTGTTCAGCTAACTCATACTCATTTTCACATTTTTTCTGAGATGCTCTCTCCATGCGCCTGTATATTCCCACTGGGGGTGAGCTGACCTAGGCCTATGTGTGCTGAGCATGCTGGGGGTAGCCCTGTCACACACTTAGCACTTTGCATTCGCACAGTAGCCCTTATTTATTATGTCCTTTTCATCATTACACACATTACAGATGCAGAAAAAATCATAGGATCCAATAATATTTTGTAAAATCAATAAAGGAATGATCAAAATGTCACATTTTGAGGTCCAGCAGGTGGTGTAGTGGTTACATCACTGGACTCCCACATAGCTGACTGGAGTTCAAGTCCTGGACTTGGTGACTTCAAGATCATGCCAGGCACACATGCATGCATGCCCGAGATCCCTAGAGGAGAATGGAGGAGAAGGGATTGTGGCATGCTCATCCCCCCAGCAGGTGACTTGTCCCTTTCCTACTGTCTCTCTAGAGAGTGCACATGCTCTAAGGCAAAAACCTTTTTAAAAAATGGATGAAGGGTTATTAATTTACAATGAGAAAATTTTAAGCAGAGTTGGGGTCCAGGCTGGGCTGACAAGGGCAAGTTCCTTCTCTGTACATACTACACAGAAAATTCAATTAATCTAAGAATATTTCTCTGTATTCATGGACTCAGAGCATGTTGCATTATTCAGGCATTGAAGGACACCGTGTCATGTTAGTGTGTCCTACCAATTCCAGAACACACATACACTTGTCTCTACCTTTACACCCCAGCTACGCTAATCTCTGGGCTAGGTCACTCGGGGAGGAAGGCAGAGAAGAGACCTTGCCAGCTCTCTCTTTGATGACTTGTTTTTTTGTGTTATTTGGTGTTATTCCTTCCCCTTCCCACTGACAAATTTTGCTTCAGCTATGTGTTAATCTCACAGTCTTATTCTCTGAGCCATGTTCCTTTTCCTCATGCCTCATACACTCAAATTCTCCAAGGCAGGATGTGATGTTTTAATATAGTTTATGACTTCCATAGTACCCTCTACACTATTTTAGCTCAGTGAATAACAAAAAATGTCATAGCCCAAATACTTCTGGTTATATAATTACAATTCTGTTGATTGCTAGAAAGACATGGTTTTGTTTTGTTTTGCTTAGAATTAGAGCTTTGTTGGGCTGTATTCGGAGATTTAAATATTCAGCTTGAATGCTATTTTGTGTGCCTGGGAGTGTTTGCCACAGCAGGTATTATCTAACCAGATGCTAAAGCCTTTTAAATTAATACACAGCATCTTGTCAAACATGCCTCCTGCTTTACACTGTCAGAGCTGTTGGAAATTGGCTGCTCTTCCCAACAGTTTTTGGTTGGCAATGATTCAGCCCTGACATGCTCAGCTACACTGCTCACTGGGCCAGGTGATTTTACTAATGCACAAAGAATGTGGGTTTTAACACATTTCCAAATACTTCAAGTACCAATTAAGCAATAAGCTTTTTCCTTCTCCTTCCATGAAGAGTCAAGGTTGAACACCAGATCATTAATTAGGCAACAGAACTAGGAGTCCTAGTCTCCCTGTTAGAATTTCTTCCTGATGATTTTCCTGTCTCTTCTTTCATATAATTGATATAATAGAACCAGATATAGGGATTATTGTATTTATTTTTATTTTTATTTTTATTTATTTATTTTTTTTTGCTGTAGGGTGTGTGCCCTCACTAGAGAGAGAGAGAGAAAGAAAGAAAGGGAGAGAGAGACCAACTTCACACATGAGAAAGCACCCTCTATGGGGGATAGTTGCACTTAAACCACTTCTTCTCCATTTTTCTCTCTTGTCAGGAGTTTGGGCATGCAGCCCCACACCCTCAGTGTGTTTTTTCAAACTGCCAAGTCCAAGATTCGAACTATATGGTCAACCATGTGAGATCAGGCCACTTTAACCACCATGCCATGAACCATCCTATTTAATTTTTTTAAAGCATACTTTTTTTTCCCCATGAGTAAGAGACAGAATGAGAGAAAGACAGAGACAATACCCTAACAGAGTTTTAATGCCATAGTCCACCCCTCGTCTCAGCCAGTCTGGCATCAAGGGCACATGTGTGTAGCCAGGGAGTTGTCTGTACATGGACCTGGAACCATCTCAGGTGGGTAAGCTCACAGAATATCCTATTTTACCACTGCACTACTGGATGCCCCCCATGCACACACACACACACACACACACACACCACACCACACACCACACGCACCATCACTAGGGTTTTCCTGTTTGGGGGAAGTAAAGAAGGAGGTGATTTAGGTCAAAGGGAAAAGCAACTTGGAGTGGTAGATTTAGCTTGGTTCTAAGCTGTTGGGTTTGACTGCCTTTCCTAGTGATAATTTACAGAGAGAGAGGACTTGGGAGGAAGAAAGCAGCCCAAACTACAGAGTCAGAGGCCATGAGGGGTTTTCATTCAACAATGTCTATCTTACTCACCTGGGTCAGGGGATCTATTAAAGGTTTTAGGCTGTTAACCTGGATTCTAGCCAGATTTGTAGGCAACTGGACCCTTCTCAAATAGTATGTCATAGCAACCAACACAAAGGTTCACTTCACTGAAAATTCTTCAAATGTTTTATGCTGTCATTTCACTTCAGACACCAGACATCTTGAGAGATGTGTGAGCCGTTGGGGTAGTGGTAATAGATGTACAGAGGGAACAATAGGAGACAAAGTCAGAGACATCCCAGAAAGACCTTTTAAGAACAGATTTATGGGGACCAGCAGTTGAGGTAATGGCTATGTCGCTGGACTCCCATGTAGTCAACTGTGGTTCAAGTCCTGGACCCAGTGGCTTAAACTCACAATGGGTGCATATGCGTGCATGCCCAAGATCCCAAGAGGAGAATGGAGAAGGGATTGTGGTGTGGCCATCTCCCCCAGGGAGGGGCGATTTCTTGCTTTCTGTCTCTCTCTGTCTTTCTGGCAAGCACACGTGCCCTATAGCAAAAACCTTTTCTTAAAAAAAAAAAAAACAACAACAACAAAACAGATTTACGACATTCAGGGAGTTTTCTGATTTCCTGATAGTTCCTATTTTATAGGCATTAATATTACAGAGTGTTTCCGATGTGTTTTAGATAATAGTAATCGAATTCTATCATCAAGAATTTACTAAGTGCAAAGGAACAAAGGGGCATAATGAAAACATGCCATGTCTTTTTACTACATCACATTAATTTTGATCACTTCCACTGTGCAAGTATATCAATGATATAGTGGAGCTCTCCTTTCTTTATTGTTACTCTTGAGAATACTCCTGCTCTCCCTGATTTATTAGGCTCAATATTAGGGCCTTCCAAATAAAGAGGGCAATGAGTAACAATGAGGTTTATTAAGTGGGCTTCAGGTATGTGGCTCTGGAGTTACATTTCTGTTACTAATAATGGAAAAAGAAATACTGTATGATTTTGTAAGTCCTGAAGTAGCCAATGAACTATACTATTATAGTATGAAAAATTAGGCCCCAAAGGAAATCAAAATTACATGTGAAATAACCATATACAGCTTAAAAATAACCATGTGTAAATTTATTGGACAGCTACTATAACCAGAACTTGTGCTAGTCATGTATATTCTGACAATTTCATTTTTACCCACACCAATTCAGTAAGGAGGTATTGCCACCTACATTACCCAGATGAGACAACCGAAGTTTAGGAGCTCTTTGCTATTGGCCAAAATAGAGCCTGGCTCTGTTCAGTCTGAGAGCTGTACTGTTAGGAGCACGCCATACATGCCTTTCATGAGTAGCCAGTTTCAGGTCAACTTACTCAGTGGTCACAATAAGTGCATTGCCTAGGGTTTGAGATATTTTTAGGGTTCATTTAATTTAATGCTTTAATTTATTTTAAAACTAAAAGAAAAAACATAATTTGTAGCATTTTTGACAGGCAGACAGTTCCATGAAAGCAAACGTATGTAGCTGACAGAAGACCTGGAACCAGCAGTTAGTGTAGTAACTATGTCACTGGACTCCCACATAGTCGACTGCAGTTCGAGCCCCAGACCCGGTGGCTTAAAACTCACGCTGGGTGTGTGTGCATGCATGCCCAAGATCCAGAGAGGAGAATGGAGGAGAAGGGATTGCGGTGTGGCCATCCCCCCTGGGGGGTGATTTCTCACTTTCTTTCTCTCTGTCTCTCTCTGTCTATCCGGTGAGCACACCTACCCTATAGCAAAAACCTCTCCAAAAAAAGAAAAATAACGAAGACCTTCTGAGGTGAACAGAGTAGATAGTTTTAGGAACTGGGAAACTCTAACTTGCTTCGCAACGTATTCCAGCAAATTTATGCTGACACAGCTTACCTTACAGGATTCAACAACATCTAATCATCTTCAACAGTTTGCTGTTAAAGAGCTACCTGGGGAAGCTCTGTAGACATATTGACAAATTGGAATCGGCAAAGCAGAGTTGGGATAAGACGTAAGACAGGCGCATTTCAGTGGGAGCATACTGAGTAATTCCCTGTAGGAACGTGGCTTAGTAGCCAGACACAATGAGGTGTCCTGACAGCACCCAGGTTGGATTTCAGTCCATATCCACTTTTGGACAGATTGGAAGATTTTGAAAAAAACTTTACCATGGATTCATGTTCATATCTACCGTAACGATGGCTTTTGAGACATGTTGGATTTTTAAACAAACTTGCATCCCCCAGTGCTCAGGATGCACGAACCAAATAATCTATTGTGCAGTTTCAGGAAAAAGACAAAAATGTTCTCTAATTAGAATATGGACACGTAAAATAACAAGGGAGCAGAAAATATAATTTTCATGGAATTTAAATCTCATATCCCCCTTAACTTGGGCAGCCTTACTCACTGATTTCTGTAAAAATTCTAAGAGTCCAGTTGTGCTTGTCAAATTGTATTAGTTATGCAAGTGATTCTACCTTCAAGCTGTCTAGCCCAGGGCTGACCATGAGACATGGCTGTTTTACACAGTAATTTTGGATGACAGCTTTTCCTGGGCTCATGCAAGTCTAGAAGGCAATTATAAGAACAGAGGTCACTAATACTGCATTTGATTGCATAACATCAATCAAAAAGCAAAAACAAAAGCAAACATAATTAATGAGGCATTAATTTCTATAAAACCTACAATTCTTTGTTTCCAAACTAAGTAATTTTCAAAATAATAGTCGAAAGACTTGTGAATTTACAACACCTAATATACTGAGATATGTATAGATACAAAATTTGAGAAATGTTTAAAATATTTTTGTTGCTCTGTTTTCATCTCTGCCGTATAATATTTCTTTCATTAATCTGTTCTAGAATCTTTCATTTGGTTTAGAGAAGGGTATGTGTATCTTGACATATATAGATTTATGGGTAATTATATATAAAGAAATGTAGAATTAAAAATCCATGTTTTCTATTTAGTATTATGAATAGAATTGCTGGAAAATTTTCAATTTTGAAAGTGGAAACACTAAAATATAATAAATCAGGGGGCATGAGGTAAGGAAGTCATTATAAAAAACATTTCAAAGTAGTTAATTCTGTCTAATTCAAATGCTAGATGGCCAAATAGGTATGCTTCCATGCCATATGCTTTCCTGAGGGCTATTTTCGATTTGCACAAATGCTAGATGGTTGGAGAATAAACTTAAAAGATGCTTTTTATTGTGGTAGGTGAGGGTGTTGGTGGTGTTCAGTGACACTGAATTCCAACTGGCCCTCTATATTTTCTCTGGTCTCTCAAACTGATCTGCACTCATGATTCTTCAGCTGGTACTTATTCAGAATATAGCCACAGCAATAAGGTCATCTTCAGCTCATTTATGAAGTGGCCCACAGGATTAGAGAATGCACGATTACTTGCAAGGGAAAGATGATAAAACCTTCAAGATGAAGGCTTGTCAGAGATTTCTTTGGAGACTACCCAATGCCATTGACTTCAAAGGAGTTTGACTTTCTCTCTTGTCATGTAGCTTTCCATAACCTACTGGCTTGAGGCAAGGACTCAGCTCTGGAATGAAGACCTTCATTTAGTAAAGGAAAACATACATACTTTTCCCCCAGTTAAACCTTCTCAAGCCAGCACACCACCAGAAATGAGTCAGGGAAGTTAGCAATCTCTTTCAGTCCTTCTAAGTTTAATATTAAAAATATATATATAGTCCCAATCTCCAATCTGACTAAGGATGCCTGATAAGCTGTGGTGATTTACCTGGTGGGAAGAGGCATGAATTGAAGAGAAGAGAAAGGATGGCCAGTGGAAGTTCTGAAATTATACTCTCTCTTCTCCTACTCAGGTTACTCTTATAGAACGTACGTAGGCACAAGAATTGTGTGAAGCTATATTTTGGCCCTACATGTCTTACTTTGGAAAATATATGCAGGGACCAAAACAAGAGAGGCTTTTTTAACAGTACGCTGCTTGAGAATAACCAGCTCAAGCTTATCCTTAGCTCGGATGCCAGCACACATGAGTAAACCGCTGTTAAGCGACAAAGGCAGGTTCCCCTTGCTCTGGGATCTGACAGGCTTGGAGTGTGTCGGTACCAGTCTCAATATTACCATGTACTCGAATAGACCTTACTAGGCTTACTTAAACTCTTTTACTCAAGTTTTCTCATCTGTGTTCTGGGATTAATAAATCTACTGCATTGAATAAATTATGTAACAGATGGAAAGTCCCTAACAATATCCTGAGCACACAATAAGTGCTTAAGAAATGACAGTTAGGGAAAAGATGAGGTGCGGAGGAAGAGAGAAAAGAATGCACACAGCCTTTAGCTGAAATTGAAAAAACTAGATTTTATATAACTCAAGAGAATTCAGTTGAAACAGAAAAGCTAGATTTTTATATCATTTAAGAGACTTGAAATTTAAAATAAGGGGTACATTGAAATTTGATAGCTTGTGTTAGTGTTAAAAAAACACCTTCAATGTTTTGAAGACTCTAACAGGAATAAATGTTACTTTATTCTCCTTTCTTTTCTTTTTTTTTTTTTTTTTCTTCTTTTTGGATAGGTTTTTGCTATAGGGTGCGTGTGCTCACTGGACAGACAGAGACAGACAGAGAGACAGAAAGCGAGAAATCACCCCCTAGAGGGAATGTCCATGCCGCAATCCCTTCTCCTCCATTCTCCTTTCGGGATCTTGGGCATGCATGCACACGTGCCCGGCGTGAGTTTAAGCCACTGGGTCTGCGACACGAACCGCGGTCGACTATGTGGGAGTCCGGCGACATAGCCATTACGCTAACTGCTGGTCCCTATTTTCTTTTTAAATAACTAATGCTCTACAACATGAGTTGAATTGTGATTGAGAAGACTGTCGTGGCTAGAAAAGATTGATTCTAGAGCCATACACGTTTGAATGTGAATGCCTGAATGTATATAAATGTGTTGAAAGCAGGGACTTTAATTTTGTTTCTTTTACTGTCATTGTTCCAGCACTTAGAACAGCATCTAATCCATAGTGAGGGTTCCCATGACCGTAGGTGTGGTGCATGAACACACACTAAGAAAGGAAAGGGCACCACTCCTTTGGTCTGAGGGTACTTTTATGATGCTGTGTATTCTAGATCTTGACCATTCTTTAAAATGCCAAGAAAAACAAATTTGGAGTGGAGAACGTCATTTTACCCCTTAGGAAAAGCCAGAATTTGGCAGATTGTGGTTGGGAGATAAAATGACCAGTCTGAAAAGTTGGTGAATATGCTTTGAGGTGGGTAAATGATCTACTTCTGTCTCAGTGGTCGTGATTCAAAACAAAGTCTTCTCTTCTGAGAGACTCCTTTGAAATTTCACATGGTAAAGTATAAATGAAGGTTTTGTTTTTTTTTTAACAGCCCTCTGCCTTCACCTTCTGACAATACTCTCAGTTACACATTCTGTACTGTTCTGCACATTTTTCAGTCAAAATTACATTTTGAAACCTTTCCATGTTGCTATACAAAGATCTAACCTATTTATTCTTTCCTTTGTACACTATCATGTGAATTTACTATATTTAATTCATTTTTCTATAGATGGAAAACTAGGTTGTTCCCATTTCTTGGCCAGAAAACCTGCTTTGCTCAGAATTTCTTATATTCTGACTTGTAGTAAATTTCCAAGAGTGAACTATAAAACATACATTTGTCAAACCCATTTGGCTATGGATTTTTTCTCTGAGAATCTTGTAGAAATACTGATTCTATAAATACAGTGTGAGAAATGCTAGATTAGAGCAATAACATATTGATTAAAATATTTATTTTCACTTATAGAGTGAATAAGACCAGTAAGATATAGACAATGAACAAATGATAAATGTAAATGCATGAATTACTACACACAGTAGGCCTAGAACTCTCAGGAATAGAATATTTGCATTATTATTTCCTCCTCATTCACATTCAGGTAAACCTACTCTCAGCCATTCTACCATTTTCACATTCACTACAAATACTTATATCAAAATATTAAACTTGTATGGCAATGAGCTTCAGCAGTAGAGCTGGTTCGCTTCTGGCTTGGAGGCACTGCAGATCACATTGCAGGTCTTCTACCAAGATCAGGGAAGACTTTTTAAATACTTTTTTGAATTTAGCAGTTTCCAGGTAATTAACCATGTCTTTTATTTATTTATTTATTTTTGATGAAAGATTTTTGCTCTAGGGCATGTGAGCTAGCCAGAGAGACAGAGAGGCAGGAAGTGAGAAATCCTCCCATGGAATGATGGCTGCATTGCAATCCCTTATCCATTGTCCTCTTGGAATGTTGGGCATACATAAACACACACCTGGTGTTAAGTTTTAAGGCTCTGGTCTGGGACTTGAACCACAGTCGACAATATGGGAGTCCAGCAATGTAACCACTATGCCATCTGCTGGTCCCTACTGTGTCATTTTAAATGCATGCAATAAAACATGACAGACAATGGTGCCATTGCTATGTAGGATATGGTGTAATATATTTCCCATGCAGATAAAAACAATGGCTATGATATAAGAAGGACATCACATCTTTGTATATTAAGCAAATTATAATCTTACTCAAAAAAGAATTTTGATTAATATAATGACTTTTTTTAGAGAGAGTTTTTATGCTATAGGATGTGTGTGCTCACCAGAGAGATAGAGAGACAGAAAGTGAGAAATCATCCCTCAGGGATGAGGGCCATACCACAATCCCTTCTCCTACGTTCTCCTCTCAGGATTTTGGGCATGCACAAACACACATACCCAGTATAAGTTTTAAGCCACTGGGTCTGGGATTTTAACAACATTGGACCATGTTGGAGTCTAGCAATGTAACTATTATGCCATCTACTGCTCCCAGTAATAACTTCAAACTTTATTTGTATCAAAAGTTTAGAAAAGTTTATAAACTTTGTGAGTTTTGTGAACTTAGACTTACATCTCAGTAACTATGCTTCCTCAGCTATCATACTAGAATGAGACTCCCTCACTAGGCATTTAGAGAGTAAGATGAGATCATAAATGCGAGACTAATACCTGATATTTTCAGAAAGTTAATAAATGTAAGATTAATTTTAATATATGGGGTCACTAAATAGCCTGCTTAGAATCATTGCCACAATACCAAAAAATGCCAAGTCATCTGTCACCAATAACATCTCAACTGATTTCTGCCTGTTTTAAATACAGTCATGTGCAGCATAATGACATGTCTACCAGCAACCGACTGCCTATACAACATGGTTTCATAAGATTATATTAAAATATGACCCAGCTGCAGTGATGCACAGGTAGCGACACTCTTGGGAAGTTGAGAGCCGCAAGGGAGGCCCAGGTTCATTTCCAGATCAAGGTTCAGTTCCAGACCAATTTGAGGACTCTTGGTGGAAGGAGAATGCTAGCCAATTGGGAGGTTGGAGCAGGAGGATTGTGACACAATGAAACTCTGTCAAAAGTCCCTGTATCTCTGTCTCGTTTTTACCCTATCTTTTTCTCATAAAAAAAAATTAATTATAATAAAGCTTGAAAATTTCTGTCACCTAGAGATATCATAGCTGTTGGGATTTCATGACACAACACAGTATTCATGTGTTTGTGGTGATGCTGGTGTAAGCACACCTACCATGGTACAAGCCATAGACATACAACTCTATGGAGTAGAGTGCTATATATTGATAAAAAGCAACTACACTGCTGAATTTATTACTTACTATGCTGGACTTTTTCATCATTATTTCAGAGTGTACTGTATCTCCTTCTGTTTTTTAAAAAGTTGACTTTAAAAGAGAATGCTCGTTACACCAACAACTGCTTCGTGTACCTCATGTTTACTATAGCTCTCAATTTCACCATTGTCTCTTGTGCTTGATTTAATCTTGTGTTTTGCTCATCATGAATCTAAGCAAACAAAACCTTCAGCTCTTGTTGGCAGTAAGAAGCCACCTGAATGATTGACATAGAAACAACAGTAAAACTCATTAAAGATTAGGATGTTACGCCGGGCGCGTGTGCGTACGTGCCCAAGATCCCGAGAGGAGAATGGAGGAGAAGGGATTGCGGCGTGACCACCCCCCCTGGGGGGTGATTTCTCGCTTTCTGTCTCTATGTCTCTCTCTGTCTGTCTGGCAAGCGCACGCGCCCTATAGCAGAAAAAAAAAAAAAAAAACCCCCAAAAAAAAAAAAAAA
>NW_006159547.1:7789888-7818010 GCF_000334495.1 Tupaia belangeri chinensis | reverse complement strand
AAAAAAAAAAAAAAACCTCTCAAAAAAAAAAAAAAAAGATTAGGATGTTAGTCCACATTTATATCATATTTGCATTCTATCTTTCTATTTTCTATATATGTTTCAATGAGGAATATTCCTGTTTTACAATTGCCTATAGTATTGAATATATGCTGTTCATATTTGTGGTCTCAGAACTATAGGCTATATCATTTAGGCATCTAGGTTTGTGTAATTACACTATCA
The DNA here is from genome assembly GCF_000334495.1 of Tupaia belangeri chinensis. Lineage (NCBI taxonomy): Eukaryota > Metazoa > Chordata > Mammalia > Scandentia > Tupaiidae > Tupaia > Tupaia belangeri. The sequence continues at coordinate 7,817,785 of NW_006159547.1, read as the reverse complement.
TGTTCACACAACAACAAAATCACTGAACAGCGCATATCTCAGGATGCATCCTGGTTGTTAGGTGGGGCGTGGCTGTGCATGATTGTTTCAGTATACTTATAGATTTATATTTTTCTTTTATTCTCACACTGCAAAAATTTTTTCTCCATTGTATAGAGTCTTACAGATAAAAACAGAGAGGAAGAAGTTAAAACAAAGTAAATCATAACTTTACTTCCTGAAGCTATCTAATACTAACATTTTGAAGTATTTCCTTCTGATCTTTTTTCTTCCTATAGATAGTAAGCTAAATCTATAAAAAGATAGACACAGATATATGCTTTTTAAAATCTGTACGATATTAGGACCAGCAGTTAGCATAATGGCTATGTCGCTGAACTCCCACGTAGTCGACCGCAGTTCTAGTCCCAGTCCTGGTGGCTTAAACTCGTGCCGGACGCTTGTGCGTGCGTACCCAAGATCCCGAGAGGAGAATGGAGGAGAGGGGATTGCGGCATGGCTATCCCCCCTGGGGGGGTGATTTCTCACTTTCTGTCTCTCTGTCTCTGTCTGTCTGGTGAGCGCATGCACCCTATAGCAAAAACCTCTCCAAAAAAAATTTGTATGATATTAAAGTACAAATTTGATTTATGTTTTATCTTAATATTATATACATAGTATTAGTTTAAATGCCTATGGGCTAATAATATACAATACATAATCTTCATGTGTCTCCATTGAAACTTTGCCATAAAGGAAGAAAGTTTCATTTTTTAGAGAAAGGCTTATTGTTTTCTACTTGTTGCTAATTTCCATTCTTTATTTAAAATATGTGCAAAGGAAGTATCAACAGTATTTACACAGGCAACAATCAGGGGATAAAATATTTATCTGTAATGCCAGTCAAAATGTAGCAATGAACTCTTTCATTTAGGTTCTAAGCCATCAAGTCTACTCTGAGGTCTTTGAAGTATCCACTTAGGCTGAAGCCATTCAGAGAAACTCAGCAAAATAAGTGGTTTGAAGCAAACTAAAATATATAAACCCCAAATCTTTCCCAGCTTTGTATAATCATAACATTCATTTACTTTTTACTAAATTTGCCTTCATAGAGGTTTGGTTAACCAAACCTGTCTCCATCATTTTTCCCCTTTTTAATCTTCTCTGTGTTTTCTGAGGCTGGAGCTAAATTTTACCAAATTTTTGAGTATCTGATAAGCCTCAAATGACTATTGAGAATTACTATGAAGGGTTTAATAATAATGTCACTCTTTACTGTGTTTAAAAGATTTAGATATTTGTTTATAAGTTAAAGTAGCAGGGTAGATGAATTAAGTTTGTCTTTATATTAAGTAATCTTTTTTTATTTTTTAAAGTTTTCCAGAAGGCATGTGCACTTCCTGGAGAGAGACAGAGAGAGAAGGAAAGTGAGAAAGCACCCCTGATCAGGCCTGATCATGCTGCAATCACTTATCCTCCACTTCTGCCTCCTTTTGAGATTTTGGGTATGCATGCACCTGCCCCTGGCATGTTTCTCAGGCCACTAGGTATGAGATAGAGTCTGCACAGTCAGCCACCTTCACCACCATGTCATGGGCTGGCCCGATCATCTTTTACTATGAAGTAAATTTTTCATGTACTATTGTATGATTTCTGACCTCAGTTTAGGGAAGAAAGTCATTGAAAATCCCTCCAAAGTGTCACTCATCATATGAAGACATATATGGTTAATGTGTCTTCACCCCCAATATTTTGATAACGACATGATTTATTTTTACCTATTGAAAAGAAATATTATTTGAACACCTACTATCTCTTCGATGCTAGTGGTACAATAGTGCTTGTCTACCTGGAGCTTATCTTTCAGAAAAATTGAGCAATACACAAATTATAAGAAAATCTTAGGTAATACTATCAAATCATGGATAAAAGTGGTCTTCAAAAACTATTCATGGGTTTCAAAATTTTTTTCAAAAATTTTTGCATCAAAATAATCTTATTCTTTAATTCCAGTTTTCCTCTTATACTTTAATTCCACTTTCCACAAACTTTTTGAAGTACCCTTGTATTATTTTATAAGACATAGGTAGAGTCTCTTTTTCAATTTGTTGACAAATAAACCTAACCTCTAAGTAGCACAGTCAATAGGATTTTGTGCCATGTTTTGATGTTCTATTGTACTCTGTCTGAGCATTGCTGTCTAAAAACAAGATTTTGAAACTGTTTGCAGAATCATTTATATATAAACTACTCAATGTTATCTTATTAATGTTAAGTTCAGTGTGATGTATTTGATATAGTTTGAAATATATTTTATACATCCATCTAAACACCATATTACAATAGAATGCATATGATAAATATAATGGATTAATTTTTTTGAACAATGGAATCAAGTTAACTTTCAACTGCAAAATATATTAACCAGCCAACTGAGTCTTTTATTTCTCCTTTCTTTTTTACTTTCTGCTGTAGGATATGTGTTTTTGCTAGACACAGAGAGAGGAAGAGAGAGAGAAGTGAGAAGTCACCTCCTGAGTGTGATGGTCATGTCACAATCCCTTCTCCTCCATTCTTTTTCTCAGGATATTGGGTGTGTACACATATGTGCGTAGTGTGATTTTTCTAAGCTTCTGGGTCCAGCACTTGAACTGCAAAGTTGGCCATGTGAGATCCAGTGCCTTAATCTCAATGCCAACAGCTGGCCCTGTTTACCCTTTTCGTTAAAAAAGATTATGGTTTGAATTTTTTTCCTGCTTGAATTCAATGTTTTATATTTTTAATGTGTCTTCAAACACTTTTATTTTCCTTCCAGGAATTTGCAGCACTGACAAAAGAATTAAATGCCTGCAGGGAACAACTTCTAGAAAAGGAAGAAGAAATTTCAGAACTTAAAGCTGAAAGAAACAACACCAGAGTAAGTAGAAACCTGCCTCTAGGAATTCATTTCGTATGTAGTTCAGTGCCTTAAATCGTGTGTGTGTGTTTAAAACATATATATATGTGTATGTGTGTGTGTGTGTGTGTATGTGTGTTTAAAACATATATATATATGTATGTGTGTGTGTGTGTGTGTGTGTGTGTGTATGTATTTTAAGCTTATGGATTTTTAAAGCAGATACCAACTCATAGTCATTACTTAAAGTAGGATATACTACAAAACTCAAAACAAAAAGGACAGGAAACATAAATTACAGGCTTGCCTTCTAAATCACTATGTAACTTTAGAAAATGGTCTTGTTTCTTCTGATCTTTATTCTTACTGACTTTAAAAGAAGGGCTAGGTTTCAATAATGGTTTTCAAACTTTTAAAAGGTTGAATTGGGGTAAAACATACCTCAAAGATGGAAACAGGCAAAAGGGGAGAGGTTTGGGAGAAGAATAAGAGTTTAAATTAAGAAGTACTATGAAGGAATGGTCTAGATTGGGTCCTCAATTCAGCCCAGCAGATCTATTTAAAAGAAAAAAAAAAGTGTCAAAAATAGAAAGCGACTGAAGAAGATTACTACCAGAGACATACCTTTTATATTTTAGAAGATCTCTAAGGATGCTTCCAGTTCTCATATTCTGATTTCATGAAACACATGGAATTTACTATATTCTACTCTTGGGAGCACATGTATTAATATTTCCAATTGTACATCACGTTGTGTAGCATTAAGTTTCAGAATTTGACCAAAGGTGCTATACATTTTAGTTTAAAAGAAAACACTAAATTTCATACAACACCCTATTATATTAATACATGAGTATAATTTCTCTACTAAAAGAAACGGGAGAGGTTAAGTAGGTGAAAAATATTTTGGGAACCAGCAGTTAGCGTAATGGCTATGTCGCTGGACTCCCACGTAGTCGACCACGGTTCGCGTCCCGGACCCGGTGGCTTAAAACTCATGCCGGGTGCGTGTGCGTGCGTGCCCAAGATCCCGAAAGGAGAATGGAGGAGAAGGGATTGCGGTGTGACCATCCCCCCTGGGGGGTGATTTCTCGCTTTCTGTCTCTATGTCTCTCTCTGTCTGTCTGGCGAGCGCACGCGCCCTACAGCGAAAATCTCTCAAAAAAAAAAGAAAATTTTAAGTGCTATAACTTTCATGAGATCATGCTGTTAAATAAGGGCTAGAGACACAGCTCCATTGTGTCTCTAATGACAGATACTATGGCATGCTTAACAGTGATATGATCAAACTCAGTCGATGACTGTATTCATCAGGGTCTTATTTTACAGTGAAGAGAATTCACGTAGCGTGCATAGAATGAATTGGTTTTCAATTGATGAGACGATGAGCCAGTGACTCAGATTGCCTCCACAGGGCATAATGAGGGCAATTTACAACAGACCATGGTATCAGGTATCAGTTGAGGTTTTGCTCTATTTCTGTCTTTTGTTTTTCCCACCCTTCAGTTTTAACTTAATACTACACACTATGTTTCCATGCAAAATTAAAGTTTATTTCTGCCATGAGATTTATTTTTACCATAATCTGATATCCTTTTTAAGAAGACTTACAGGAACATTTATTTACTTATCTATCTATTTATTGTGATTTTCAGGCTGCTGCGTCTAGGACTCAACCTGTGGTCATTCATGTGGCAATCTAGCACATTAACCAGCATGCCACCTGCTAGTCCCCTATTCCAGTATTCTATATTTTAGTACCGTAGACTGCATTCCTGGATATAAAGCAATACAATCTAACGTGTATGTAGGAGCAGGAAGATGAGAATGAGGGAAATGCAAACCTATGGGTAGCTAATTAATCCTCTTGTTTAAAAATGCACTAGACACTGTTTTATTAGCTGTGTATATATTTCTCCTTTACATAATCTTTCTTCTTAAAGCCATTTACTCTTTTTGAGAGTCATGTAAAAGAGATGTTATAATATCCCCATTTTACAGACAAGGCAAGCGAGCTCAGAAAAGGTAAATAACTTGCCAGAAGTCACATTATTAGAAAATTTATTGTTTAGCTATCAGAAAAATTAGTGTAAAGGTAAAATAAGGCAACCTAAATCTAGAGCCTAGGTCCCTAACTATGAGATCATTGACAGAATTACTAAACTTATATCAATGAAAAAATTTAAACATTTACTAGAGCTTAGAGGGAACATCACTTAAGAGACAGTCTTCAGCAGTATTGAATCATTTCTTTTTCATTGCGACTCATTTCAGAGAACTAGGAGATTTGATGACAGTATCTACATATGCATTGTACTAAAATTCTATGAAGACATTCTAAGTCCTCTCTTTTAGCTGATCTGATATACAACAAATTATTAATTATAGTTACCCTAGTGTACTAGATAACACTAAAATGTGTTCCTCTTACCTGTCTGTAGTTTTGTATTAATCAGCAATAACAATGTTTGAGGTGACGGATATGCTAATTACCCCGACTTGATCACTACAAATTACATTTCTGTACTGAAAAATCACACTGAACTCTAATAATATGTACAATTATTATATTCAGTTTTACACACACACACACACACACACACTTATATAATTTGTTAATACAAGGAAAAAAAACAACAAAAACTACAAAACTTCATGAGGTTCAGAAGTACCTGTGACCGTCAAACCTACAAAGGAGCTTTGGGTAATAAATGAAGTAATGTGAGCTACTCTTGAAACACCTATTCAGGAGTCAAACTGAGGGGAAACAAGTTTTTGGGGGGTAACAAAGATTGAAACCATTGATTTTTAACATGGAATAACAGTTACTTTGCAAATATAATAAAACTGAAAAATGTTTTCATACCTTTCTGAAAGCAGTGATACAGAAGATTTTTGTTGTTGATTATGTAAAAAAAAAAAAATCTCCCCTGTACAAAGTATTGATTATATAATAACATATTAGGTAATATAATTATATCTTATTTTCTTCCACATTCCACCCCAACCCAAGAAAATATCCAGGACTGAAAATCAGAAATGTTTTCTCTTTTCCTCCCAAATGCATAGCCAAATGTTTTTAAATATACCTTTTAAAAAATAGATTTATGTTGTCATTTTTCTTTTTACATGTTGTGCTTTTATTCTAGTGTTTGCACCCTACTTATTCATGGAAAGAAAGCAACAAGCTAAAATTCCCTTCTCACACTAACAGAAATGCGATTGGTATTTGGTTGGGAGCAAGTCTAAAGTAGAATTGAATGTTCCAGATTCCTGGATTCCAGTAAACTTGGGGCTCCCTCTACATTGAATAGTTAGCATAGGTTCATAGATTGAGATAAACAACACAGAAAGACAATTCACAAAGAGAACTCATGAGTGGATAGGGTCATTTGTGTTAATTTGAGCACTATAAAAACAACAGCTCAGCAGGACCAGCAGATGGGGTAATGGTTATGTCACTGGACTCGCATGTAGTCATCCGTGGTTAGAGTCTCAGACCTGGCAGCTTAATACTCATACCAGGTGTGTGTTCCCAAAATCCCAAGAGAATAGAGGAGAGGGGATTGCTGCTTGGCTATCCCACCAGGGGTTGATTTTTCACTTTCTGTCTCTCTATTTCTTTGGCAAGTATATGTGCCCTATCAGCAAAAAAATCTCTAAAAAAAAAAGAAAAAGAAATATCAGAATGAACCCTCCTATATAATGATATTTGAATGAATTAAAACTTTTCCCAACGTAGTAAATAGAAGTTTCAGTGGAAGTTAAATGAAGTTTGTCTAAGATATGGAGTAATAATGATAATATAATGGCTAACATTAATTAAGCAATGAAAGTTTCTAAATGGTTTTCATGTTTTGTTCTCTTTACCTGCAAGGCAATCTTATTATTTTTTAATTTATGGTGCAACTAAGGTAATAAATAACTTTCACAGGCAACATGATTCAGGACAAACACAGGGAATCCATGTATCTAAAAAAGTCATATTCTGAGTCAGTAAATGGTATGGTAGTTAAAATGCTGGATCCCAAATGACTGCCTCCAGAGTTCAAGTCCTGGACTTCAGCAGCTTGAAAAAACATACTAGGTGTGGAGCCTCCAGGTGGTGTGGTGGTTAAGGGCACTGGACTCCCACATGGCTGACCGCAATTTGAGTACTGGACTTGGAAGCTTGCTTTCTCACTTTCCCTCTCTCTCTCTCTTGCTTTTGCTTTGTCCCTCTCTGGTCAAATTAAAATAAATAAATACATGAAGTTAAATAAAGTACTTTTAGGGACCAGCAGTTAGCATAATGACTAGGTCACTGGACTCCCATGTAGTCGACCATGGTTCAAGTCCCAGACCTGGTGGCTTAAACTCACGCCGGGTGCATGTGCGTGCATGCTCAAGATCCTGAGAGGTGAATGGAGGAGAAGGGATTGAGCGTGGCCATCCCCCTGGGGGCTGATTTCTCGCTTGCTGTCTCTCTATCTCTCTCTGTCTTTCTGGAGAGCGCACACACCCTATAGCAAAAAAACTCAAAAAAAAAAAAAAAAGAATTATGGGTAAAATCTTTCATTCTTCCTAAAATGGGACAATTTAGCAGAACCTCTAAAACCTCCTTATCAAAATCATATAAAAAAACACATAAAAAACATTCAGTTCCATACCAAGAAATAGTCCCAGCTCTTTCAACTGTTCAGAAACCAGAAAGCACATCAAATCTTGTTGTTTGAGATTTTTAAATATTAATTAATAGAGTTCAATCTCCAGCCCACCCACTCTCTTTCCCAGAGGTCAGTGGGCATGAATGTTTAAACCATCCAAGCACTTCCTCTTTTGAGGGCCAGCACCATTCTAAGGCCATCTAGGAGACCCACTCTAAGTCACCATATAACCATATAACCATAAATTTAGGTGTGATCAAAAATTCTATAGTTTTAGAAACTCTGACAGAAACCAAGAGCAAAGGCCAAATACAGTACCACAGAGCCCTTAAACATTAAAAAGTCTTTAAAAATGAAAAGCTCTTAAAAATTATTGAGGACCCCAGAATTTTACAGATCAGAAATTCAATGTGTTCCCAAAATCCCAAGAGAATAGAGGAGAGGGGATTGCTGCTTGGCTATCCCACCAGGGGTTGATTTTTCACTTTCTGTCTCTCTATTTCTTTGGCAAGTATATGTGCCCTATCAGCAAAAAAATCTCTAAAAAAAAAAGAAAAAGAAATATCAGAATGAACCCTCCTATATAATGATATTTGAATGAATTAAAACTTTTCCCAACGTAGTAAATAGAAGTTTCAGTGGAAGTTAAATGAAGTTTGTCTAAGATATGGAGTAATAATGATAATATAATGGCTAACATTAATTAAGCAATGAAAGTTTCTAAATGGTTTTCATGTTTTGTTCTCTTTACCTGCAAGGCAATCTTATTATTTTTTAATTTATGGTGCAACTAAGGTAATAAATAACTTTCACAGGCAACATGATTCAGGACAAACACAGGGAATCCATGTATCTAAAAAAGTCATATTCTGAGTCAGTAAATGGTATGGTAGTTAAAATGCTGGATCCCAAATGACTGCCTCCAGAGTTCAAGTCCTGGACTTCAGCAGCTTGAAAAAACATACTAGGTGTGGAGCCTCCAGGTGGTGTGGTGGTTAAGGGCACTGGACTCCCACATGGCTGACCGCAATTTGAGTACTGGACTTGGAAGCTTGCTTTCTCACTTTCCCTCTCTCTCTCTCTTGCTTTTGCTTTGTCCCTCTCTGGTCAAATTAAAATAAATAAATACATGAAGTTAAATAAAGTACTTTTAGGGACCAGCAGTTAGCATAATGACTAGGTCACTGGACTCCCATGTAGTCGACCATGGTTCAAGTCCCAGACCTGGTGGCTTAAACTCACGCCGGGTGCATGTGCGTGCATGCTCAAGATCCTGAGAGGTGAATGGAGGAGAAGGGATTGAGCGTGGCCATCCCCCTGGGGGCTGATTTCTCGCTTGCTGTCTCTCTATCTCTCTCTGTCTTTCTGGAGAGCGCACACACCCTATAGCAAAAAAACTCAAAAAAAAAAAAAAAATACTAGGCTAATGTGTGCCTGTGCCTAAAATGCTGAAAGGAGAATGGAGAAGAAGGGATTACAGTGGCTGTCACCCCTAGAGGATGAGTTCTCACCTTGCTTCTCTCTGGTGAGCATTCATAACCTATGCCAAAAATCTAAAAAATAAAACAAAAACGTCATATTCTAACCACAAATCACATACAAAGGGATTGTATACTATTTAAGTAACAGCAGAGATTGGTCTGGCTTTTATAATTCAGTCCTAGTTGTCTCAGGTGTGTGGAAAGAAACAAGCTAGACATTTATTTTGATATCAGAGTTGGAAGTTATAGTCAGGTATCATTTTATGACTCCAGTAATACTTGGTCCTCAGCTCCAAAATACAAATGAATAAAAGAATTCTAAGTTTCTACAGTTGCTCTTAGATCCATATGTCTCAAATAATAAGTTACTCAAAATCATCCTAATATTATTAATAGCTATACAAAAGTAGAAAATTTAAAAAATTACAGTGAATATTTATAGAAAAATATAGATTATTGTTTAATTTTCATGCTGATAAAAATATAGAAAAATCACAACACAAAATGGATTATTTCTAAAATTCTTCAGATGAGACTTAGGCAAGTCATTTCTATTAAAAAAACTTATTCTTGCTGTTTTTTATTTTTTATTTTTTCAAGAGATTTTTGCTCGCTGGAGAGAAAAGCAGAAACAGAAAGTGAGAAGTCACTCCCAAGGGAAGATAGTCATCCCACAATCCCTTCTCCTCCATTCTCCTCCTGGGATTTTGGACACACACACACACACACACACACGCGCATACGCGCGCACACACACACACACACACACACGCGCATACGCGCGCACACACACACACACACACACACGTGGCATGAGTTTCAAGATGCTTGGTCCGGGAATCAAACCACAGGTGGCCATGTGGGAGTCCAGCACCTTAGCCATTTCACTTGTTGCTAGCCCTGATGTTATTTCTTTTTTAAATGTCATCATAGTTATCCACATTTTATTAACAACTCATTTATCCTTTATGTATAGTGACTATTTCATTTTTCTACTTTTTCTATTTGATATTATTTCAACATACTCAAATTGATCAATAAAACAAGTTTTATCAAAATTATCTGAAGCAAAAAATAAAGAAAAACTGAAAAAATTTTGAGAAGATTTTGCTATAGGGCACGTGCACTTGCCAGAAAGACAGACAGAGATAGACAGAAAGAGAGAAATCACCCCCCAGGGGGGATGACCATGCCACAATCCCCTCTCCTCCATTCTCCTCTCAGGATCTTGGGCACACATGCACCCCGCACCTGGCGTGAATTTAAGCCACAGGATCCAGGACTCGAACCATGGTCGACTACACAGGAGTCCAGTGACATAGCCATTACACTAACTGCTGGTCCCAAAACTGAAAATTTTAATATAGATTCTGCCATCCATATCTGAGCAGAGAATACTTTTATTATTGTTGGAACACTTTCAGTTGTTTTGATGGCTAAGGACTTCAAAAGCTGGTTAGTATTTTTGCTGTTGTTTTCTAACATAACTATTGTATGACTTTGAAAAAGTTATGATTTTGAGAGCCAGTCTTAATATTAGTTATAGATAATAGTCTGTAATTTAATCACATTTATCATAACTAAGAGTGAAAGAGATAATGCCATCTGAAACATTTTTTTGGAACATTCTTTACTATGCCCTTTGTTTTGTTTTGTTTTGTTTTGTTTTGTTTTGTTTTGTTTTGAGAGGTTTTTGCTATAGGGCGAGTGCGCTTGCCAGACAGACAGAGAGAGACAGAGAGACAGAAAGTGAGAAATCACCCCCCAGGGAGGATGGCCATGCCACAATCCCTTCTCCATTCTCCTCTTGGGATCTTGGGCTTGCACACATACACGCCCGGAATGAGTTTTTAGCCACTGGGTCCGGGACACGAAACATGGTCGACTACATGGGAGTCCAGCAACATAGCCATTACGCTAACTGCTGGTCCCTATGCCCTTTGTTTTTGAAACCAAGGAATCATTTTAATGTTCAGATACAACCGGACACCTCATTACTAAAGAAAACTTTCTCTTTTTGTTTGTTTGTTTTATTATAGAGAGTGCATGCATGCACACATGAAAGAATGAGAAAGACAGAAAAAGAGAGAAAGCACCCTAGATGGAATCTCATCACACTGTCATCCCTTTTCTCTAGCCTTCCAGCTGCTCAGGGTCTTGGGTGCCCTCTTGAATAGATGGCATGTTCTCAAGCCTACCCAAGGATATGAACCCATGATGGATGTGTGGCTTTCTGGACCATTGCCTCATCAATGATAGACTGCACAACCTAGTCTGGGGAAAACTTCCCATTCTTGACACAATTCTGCCTATATAAATTAATTATACTCCCCAAACATATTTTCTCAATTAGTAGAAAATATACTCTAATTTAGAAAAGGGAAAACCTCAGCAGTTGAAAGCAGTGAAGATACTATTGGGTTCTTAGAAAAGTCACGACTAATTTTCGCATAGAAAAATATGTCATGACTTTTCTGATGATCCAGTATATGTATGTGTATGTATGCATATATATAATTATTTCTGAAAGTGCTAGGATCTGATATGATAAATATAAGAGTAAAAGTTAGGACATATATTTTCCAGTGGCTAAGTCAAAGTTATAATCAAAGATTATACATAAGGGAACCAGCAGTTAGCATAATGGCTATGTTGCTGGACTCCCATGTAGTCGATGGCAATTCGAGTCCTAGACCTGGTGGCTTAAACTTATGCAGGGCGCTTGTGCGTGCATGCCCAAAATTCCGAGAGGAGAAAGGAGGAGAAGGGATTGCAGCGTGGCCATCCCCCCTGGGGGTTGATTTTTCGCAGCGTGGCCATCCCCCCTGGGGGTTGATTTTTCGCTTTCTGTCTCTCTGTCTCTGTCTTTCTGGTGTGCTCACATGCCCTATAGCAAAAACCTCTCCAAAAAAAAAAAAAAAAGATTATACATAAGGAAGTTTAGACAGTCGTTGAGAATAGAGGTTGTTGCATGGATTAAGCATGAAAAAAACAGTTCAAAGGTTTTTATTTTCAATTGTTAATATTGTGCTATGTGACCATATTAAAGCTGTCAAATTAGTCTACAGGACAGAATGTATTTCTACTTGAATGTTACCAGTAATTGAAAATTGCATATAAAGTTATGTTGAATTCAAATCTGATAGAAAGGTGTATGCATTAGAAATTCTTACAGAATCTCAGTAATATAAACATGTAGATTATCTTGGCCATCTTATTTTATAATGCAGATTTTAATCCAGAAAATCCCCAATGGTGCATGATATATATGTGCAGGTATTTGTGTGTGTATATGTATGCATGTGTGCTATGGGTATTTAACATGAATTTCATCATAGAATTGATGGCCATTCTCACAGTCCCTGCAATCTTTTGAGTGTAATATCCTTCATTTGTAACTTTAAGACTAGAGTTAGATGTTAGATGAGAATACTTTTTGCCACACTCACCAGTCTAGGTCATTTACATTTATCATTCATTTAACAAATGGGCATTAAGCCAATGTTATGTAGAATGTTTTCCTAAATACTGAGGGGTTTTCCAAATAAGTTAAATTGTCCAACTTTAAGGAGTCTTTTTTATATTAATGAAGACAAATTTGTTTTTCATTATTCTGTAGATGAGAGTTCCTACCTGTTTCATTTAAGAAGATAAGAATTAAGGTATATATGAAATCTTTAAACTGAGCTTCTGGGGACAGTTTAGGATCACATTTCTTAGCTTTGTAAGTTTTTCTCACACTTGCAGTCCCTGAAACATGTAGCCTCTGCCACTACTGATGTCAGCAAAATGGAGCCCCACACCAAGCATATTTATCCCTCCAGCCTACGTCAGACTAAATCTCATTAGGGTAGTTCTGATTAACCAGCTCTTAAGTCACCCATCTGCCACCTAATGGTAAACATGTCCAAGAAATAGTATTTGGATCTGTTTTGAGGAGGTGGGATTCAGAATACCATTAACTATCAAATATAGAGGGCATGTCTAAAAGATTTTGAACAGCCACAAATGGAAAATCTCTATTACAATCCAACTTTCATTATATCTCTTTTCCTTATTAAAATTCTAAACAGTAGCAATGCTGAGATGTACCTATCCTGCATTACAACTATGTCTCAAACAAAAAATAAAAGAAAAACACCTTTTATCAGAAATCAAGGTCCACAAATGCAGTTTGCTGCATTTCACTACATGCCTAGGGTTCTGAGGTGTGTACCTTCCTGTTCTCATTACATCTCAATCAACTATCCATGTATTCTATATCATGTATGCATCTAATGTTAACCAGAATCAACACACCTAGCATAAAATAGGTTAGAAGGATGACAATGAGAACAAAAGAAAGAGAATAATCCAGAATACATTATGTTTGAAATACAACAAAAGGAAAGATCTTCTGTTCTCCAATTGTTCATAAAGTCCTAATTGGGAAACATAAATTTCAGTTTCAATTCTTGATTCCTGGACTTATATATAAAGTCAATATTTGTTCCAAGAAAGGAACTGTACATACTCTTATCAGTAATTCTGAGTATATACTAATGCCAAAATGTTAACATCCCCAAACCTAGCAATGTGTTGTCTTCCTGGATTTTCTGGATCATATATCCATTCTACAGCACCAGCTTCCTCTGTACACTTGATAATGTGGTAACTCCAGTGATTCCTGGAAGCATTAATCGGTTACATTACCCTTTTTCACTGTAAAATGAGTTTTTGGTCTAAAGTATTATTGTGTATTGATAGCATGACTATAAGGAAAAAATTCAGTAAGTTGGTGATACTGGAGGAAGCATAGCTATTAGAGAAGGCAAATCCATATCCAGGAAAAGTGTTCAATACAGTGAGAAAAAGACCAACTACCTTCACCTTCTTTTTTTTTTTTTTTTTTTAGAGGTTTTTTTTTTTTTTTTTTTTTTTAGAGGTTTTTTTTTTTTTTTTTTTTTTTAGAGGTTTTTTTTTTTTTTTTTTTTTTTAGAGGTTTTTTTTTTTTTTTTTTTTTTTAGAGGTTTTTTTTTTTTTTTTTTTTTTTAGAGGTTTTTTTTTTTTTTTTTTTTTTTAGAGGTTTTTTTTTTTTTTTTTTTTTTTAGAGGTTTTTTTTTTTTTTTTTTTTTTTAGAGGTTTTTTTTTTTTTTTTTTTTCTTTTTGCTATAGGGCGCGTGTGCTCACCAGACAGACAGAGAGAGACAGAGGGACAGAAAGTGAGAAATCCCCCCCCAGGGGGAATGGCCACACCTCAATCCCTTCTCCTCCATTCTCCTCTTGGGATCTTGGGCACGCACACACACGTGCCCAGCGTGAGTTTTAAGCCACCAGGCCCGGGACGCGAACTGCGGTTGACTACATGGGAGTCCAGTGACATAGCCATTATGCTAACTGCTGGTCCCCCAACCACCTTCTTGTTGGAAATGGTTCGATATAATCTCGCTTCAAGGTGTCTCCAGGTGTGCTTTGTGTATTGTATTATGTCAGAAGCTCAGTTTGATGCCTATACTGCTAAATGGTTGCATGTATTTTTAAGGAAAGTTTTCTGATTATTTTATTATTACAAAGAACCCTAAAACCTAATGAAACAAAATAGCATTTTAGTATGATCATGAACCCTATGGGTCAAGGACTCAGAAATGGAACAGTGAGGATGTCTTTGCCTTCTCTGTAATACTAGGGGTTCCAGCTGGGATGACTTGATGAGTCAGAAACATTTGAATCTTCCCAAATGTCCCTTTTCTAGTTTTCAGGAGTCTTCCACCCTCTTTTATTCCTCATGTCATTTTTTTCTTCCAGAGTCATTGCAAGATTCCCCATAAGAGACTTAGAAAGGCGATGAATTCATTTTACAGTGCAACTCAGTGACTTCTCTTAGATCGGGATCTTTATTTTCTCCCTGCTTTGTCTTGGCACTTTAGTCAGAGGCTATTATGAGCAGCTACAGCAACACTTGGTTCTCTTACTGAGCCTTGACCTAGAATTCCAAGCCTTAAGCTTGTCATTTTCTTTCTTTAAACTCTTCAATGTAGTTCAAAGCATCCAGTTCACCACATTGTCCCTGCATTCTTTATGCCCTTTAAAATGGTCCACTGTAACTATGACTCAGACCATCAAAGTCTTACTTTCACAGACACTTCATTTCAAGAGAACCCAGGTTATTATTAAGTAACTATCTAACTTTCATGTACCAAAGAAGACAATGTACCTTCTTTTGATGTTTATCTAACCATTACTTTGTTGGTTCTATTCAGGTCAGATATCCCAGATTCTCATTTTTCTGAGAAGTTGTTGCCTATAGACCTATCTGGTACAAACTATTGCTTTAATCTGGGTTCAGTTACTCATTTCACAAATATGTATATGAGACATGTGTCAGTCTTCTAAGTACTGAACATACGCTGATAAACAAAATAGGAAAAAATCTTTCTTTATGATCTTTTTCATTTATATTTGGAGATAACAAACAAGATAAACATAGGAAATAAATAGTGTGATAGAGAAGGACAATTGATAAAATGAAAGAATTAAACTGGAAAGGGGATAGTAAGTACAGAAGATAACCAGGAAAAGCTTTGTTAAAAGGTGATATTTAAGTAAAAGTATGAAAGAGGTGGTGAAGTGAGATGGTCATGCAGATATCTAAAAGAGAATGTTCTAGGTAGGAAAAAAAACAGGTACATAGGCCCATACGTGAATTCCTGGTTATTTAATTGTTAAATACAGGACAGTACCAGCTATGGTGACAGAGTGGTAACACAGCGCTCCATGATGCTGAACCCACGGGCTTGCATCTGAGGTTTACATGCTAGGTATTGATGCACATGCCCAAGATCCTGGCTAGTGAAAGCTGAGGTGGACCACAGCCTGAAGACCCTGTTGGATGTACCTGTGCTTTGCTCTCTCTTTCATAGAACAAATAAATAAATAATAAACTTCTTTAAAAACAAAACTAAACAAACAAGAGACAACAAGGAAGCCAATGCATCTACACTGGAATGAGCAAGAAGCAAAATGGAGATGAGTTCAGAGAATTTAGATAGCATTGAAAAATGTAAATACTTTAGCTTTTACTTGAACCAGATGAGAAAACATTGAGGATTTAGGCAGAAGAATGACCGAACTTATATCTAAACTTACATAGGGTTTTGAGAATAGCCTTATAGGTGAAAGAATGAAAGCCGAGGACCAGGTAGGAAGCTATTGTAACTGAGGGGGAGATAGTGGGTCTTAGACCTAAGTGATGGCAACGAATATAGTGAGAGTCTGGAAGTTGAGAGAACACAGAAAACAGTGATTATAATCCTGAACTGTCCATTTTAAGGTTGGTAGGGAGACAGTGAAGAAGTAAGTTTAGTAAAGCAGAAGGACATTTTTATGATAAAGAGATATAGACAAAGTATTTTTAAGGTTTGAACACTTAAATAGGTGAGCTAAAATGTCTATGAATTAGAAGATAAGTATGAATGAGTTGCACTCATTGCTAATAGCAGTCTATAGTAAAACTCTTAGCAATGAGTTACTGAGATAGGGTATAAATTGAAACCACTGAAGTGCATGAGGTCTAGAAATTTAGAGGTCAACACGTTGGAAGCATCTCAAAGAATAATAAGAATGAACAAGAATTATAACTGGAGTAATGTTGAACAAAGCAGCATTGATTAGGGGGCTAACATATTTAAGGAATAATAGGAAATGACCCACCCACAGTAGATGAATGAATGCTAAGCAAGGTCACAGTAGATAAACCCTGGTGAGCTGAGTGTCAGTGTATACTTAGTTGCAGACAACAGGGGTTCACTCTAGTAGTTGTTTTTAATGAATATTAAGGAATCCTTAGCAAAGTGGTCTGCAGCCTAAGCTTTCCATACCAAATTCTAAAACTTTACCACAAATCTGATGAAGGGATTGTTTATCTTTTTTTGGTATAAAATCATAATGTCTTTGTCATTCCTATTGGTCAAAATGGATGCCTTACTGTCTTGTCTTCTCATGAGGCTCACCATGTGCATGGGTGTGTAATTAGTAGAAACTACGTGGTACAGAAAAGAGTAGAAGTAGTTTTTTGTACTCTCCTATGTTTAGAAAAATACGTAATGACTTTCCTGATGACCTAATATAATTAGTGGCGGTGAATGTAGAAATTAACCTATTAAGCACAATAAAATATGATACTGATCGGTGGCACTGAATCTAACAGTGGTATTGTGAAAGCCAAAATTTTCATTATAGTTTCAGCCTTAGAAAAAATTCTTAGGAAGAAAACATGGTTTCCTTTGCATCGTCCCACTCCCAATATCATAACTGTCCTCATTTGGTTAATTTCTGTTTTCTTTTTTGATTTTTTCACAGACAGTGCTCATTAGCCTATTCTTCTAAAGTTTACCAGTTATGTTTGGTTCTTCACTAGGAAAATTGCAATAATGCATACTAATCCAGCATTTTTGTTTTTTTTTTCTCCTCATATATCTTTGTTTTTAGCAGCAGAATTCTCTTTTTTAAAAAGATGATTTATTTTAATTTTTCGTCATTACTTATTTTTTAATTTGACCAGAGAAAGAGAGAACTAGAAAGTGAGAAAGCAAGTTACCAGGTCCAAAACTCAAACCATGGTCAGTCATGTGGGAGTCTGGTACCTTAACCACCAACCACCTGTCGGCCCCAAAATTACATTTTAAAATAAAAGCAAATATGAAATACCAATTCACAACACAAGGAGTCTTTAAAACATTCATGAAAATCCATATTCCTAGGATCAGTCCTATCGCACAGCAGTTAAGCATTGTGCATAGGATCTGGATGGCAAACCATAGTTCCAGTCCTAACCCCTCAGGCTGGAAAAACACAGTCATGAATGCCTGAATGTCCAAAATACTAATAGGATGGAGAAATGGAGGAAAACATTTCCAATGTGACCACATCCATAAGGGTACTCCCTCCTTCCCTCCCTCCCTCTCTCTCTCTCTCTCTCTGCCTTCCTCCTTCTCTCTCTGCCACTCTCTCTCTCTCCCTCCCCCCTCTCTCCTCTTCCCCTCTCACCCTCCCTCTTCCTCTCCCCACCCCAGGACCACATGAACTATCCTCTGGGAAAAAAAAAAAGTCAACTGAAAAAATGTGTACTATATAAAACAACTAACTATGCATGAATTACAAAACATTTTTTGCATAAATTTGTACTTGATACCCTTTCCCACAAATTTTTTTTTGGGGGAGAAGATTTTGCTATAGGGCATGTGCGCTAGCTAGACAGACAGATAGAGACAGAGACAAAAAATGAGAAAGCGCCCCCCCCAGGGAGGATGGTCATGCTGCAATCCCTTCTCCTCCATTCTCCTCTGGGGATCTTGGGCACACATGCACATGTGCCCAGCGTGAGTTTAAGCCACCAGCTCTGGGACTCAAACCGTGGTCAACTACAGTTCAGCAACATAGCCATTGTGCTAACTGCTGGTCCCCCCACAAACTTTTGAAATGCCTATTTAAAAGCAGGACTTATCGGGACCGCAACATAGCGTAATGGCTATGTCGCTGGACTCCCACGTAGTCAACCGCAGTTCACGTCCCAGACCCAGTGGCTTAAAACTCACGCCAGGTGCGTGTGCATATGTGCCCAAGATCCCGAGAGAACAGAGGAGAAGGAATTGTGGCGTGGCTATCCCCCCTGGGGGGTGATTTCTCGCTTTCTGTTTCTCTGTCTCTGTCTGTCTGGCGGGCTCACGTGCCCTATAGCAAAAACCTCTCCAAAAAAAAAAAAAAAAGGCAGAACTTCTCTGTCAGCAGTATGAAGAAATTGGAATAGTCTAGGAACTGTTTATTGGACTTTCTCTCACCTCTATGATAGCCCCAGAAACTCCCATGGAAGACATAGTTTTCAGAACATTGTGAAAAGTATGCCTTTAACTCCTTTTCCCAAAATGGCTATTGGGAATTTCAATTGCTGTCTTGCCGTTGGTTGCATATAGTTTTCTATAATAAAATTTGAAGAGCAGTTATTAAAGTCATGTGATTGCTACTATGACTTAGAGCAAAGCTTCGATTATGCTTATTTCTTTCAGTTCAAAAAATGTCAATGGGACTTCTGATACTGTTTTCTTAAAAAATCATCAGGTCAGTCATGTGCAAGAGTGAGTTGCCCACATGAGACCTGCCAAGACAGACCATCGTCCCCATTCTTAGCTGCCTACCAGCACTGGGAGCAGTCTAGCCCATCCGCAGCTTACCTAAGCAGCCCAGTAGCCTGCCCTCAGCAGGCCTTGAGCCACACCCAGAGCTATAGGAGCAACTCTGCCTACCTGTAAACCTTCCCTGTCTTCTGGAGAGCCAGGTCACAGTTGAAAGTCCACCTCCACAAACTCTTTCAGCCTAGACTGCTGAGGCATGGTGGACATTGCTGACATGTAATACAACTGAAGAGATTACATGAAGATAACACTACTAAATTCACCCAGAACAAACACCTATGTTGCCTACCCAAGCAATATCCTGGATCCATATACAGAAAAAATTCTTTCACCACAAATGCTATAAAATGAATAGAGACAATTTCAAAAAGTTCACAGAAAAGGCATATCAGGAACAGACTGTGCATGAATTTCAAAACATACTTAGCACCAAAATAAACTTATACTTCCACTTCTCCAGAAAATATTAAGTTCTCTCATATATATTCTTCTAACACCAGAACTCTCAAATGTATAATGTAAATATTACTAGACCTAAAGGTAGATATAGATACCAAAACAATGATAGTTGGAGACCCCACCTCACTCTCAGTATTGGGCAGACCATCTAGACAAAAAAAAATCAGCAAGGAAGCATTAGTTTGTTTTGTTTTGTGTTGTTTTGTTTTGTTTTTTGGAGAGATTTTTGCTATAGGGCGTGTGCGCTCACCAGACAGACAGAGAGAGACAGAGAGCCAAAAAGTGAGAAATCACCCCACCAGGGGGAATGGCCACACTGCAGTCCCTTTTCCTTCATTCTCCTCTTGGGATCTTGGGCACACACACTCACACGTCCAGCGTGAGTTTTAAGCCACCAAGTCCAGGACTCGAACCACGGCCGACTACATGGGAGCCCAGTGACATAGCCATTACACTAACTGCTGGTCCTGGAAGCATTAGTTTTAAACTGCACCAAAAGTTTCTCTCTGTTTTGTTGTTTTTGTTCATTTGTTTGTTTTTTTCCCCCAAGTCATGAATTTTTATCTTTATTGTAGAAATACAAAACCGAAATATTAATACATTTCATTTTAGTTCTTTAATGTCAGGTTTTTTAGAAGTATTAAAAAATGAACTGAGGCTCTTTTCTCTGTGAATAGAAAAAATAAAATTAACTGCACTACAGACCAATTGAAACTAACAGACACTTATAGGTTATTTCATTCAACAGCTGCAGAAAAGCAATCTTCTCAACACATGGAACATTCTCCAATATAGTCTGCATTTTAAGTCACAAAACAAATATCAAAATACCGTAGAAGAATTTTAAAAAGTAACATCATATTGAGTATCTTTATGACTACAAGTGAGAAACATTAGGAATTAATAACAAGAGACTTTGGGAGTCATACAGATACATGGGAACTAAACATGTTCCTAAATAACACTGGGCTAATGAAGAAATAAGGAAATTTTTAAATTTCTTTAAACAAGTAAGATGAAAACACAATTTGCCAAAACCTGTAAGTACTAAACAGTACCAAGAGGGAAGCAATAAGTGCCCACATCAAAAAAATACAAATATTTAAAGTATACAACCGAATGCTGTGCATCAAGTAATTTCAGAAGCAAGAACAAAATAAAATTAGTGGAAATAAAATATAGATCAGAACAAAGATAAGAAAATTTAAGACCAAAAATCATTACAAGAGATCGTGAAATGAAAAGATAAACAAAATTGGCAAACCATTAGCTAAACTTAAAGAAAAAAGACAGAAAACCCCAATAAATTAGAAATTTAAAAAGAAACTTTACAACTGATATCTTAAAAATATAAACATCATTGCAGACTATTGTGAGCAATTATATGCCAACAAATTAGAAAACGTGATGAAATGGATAAATTTTTGGATGTATACAACTAACCAAGATTGCATTATTTACATTCAACCTATCTCTCTCTCTCCCTCTCCTTTTCTTCTGTCTCTCAACTTCCCTTCCTCTTTCAGTCTCTGAAACTCATGTATCTAAATGCCCAAGTAAGAGATCACTAGCTGAAAATACAATAGCGAAGACATGGAATCGACCTAAATGCCCATCGAAAAGTGCATAAAGCAAACATGGTGTGGGGGTTGGCAGGTGTCATGGCGGTTAAGGGCATTGGACTCGCACATGGCCAACTGCAGTTTGAATCTCAAACCTGGCAGCTTGCTTTCTCACTTTCCCTCTCTCTCTGCCTGTCTGTCTCTGTTCCTGTCTGGTCAAATTAAAACAAACAAACAAACAAACAAATAAAAACAAAAAATAAAATAATTCTTTAAAAAATAAAGAAAATATGGTGTGTGTGTGTGTGTGTGTGTGTGTGTGTGTGTGTGAAGAGTATTCAGCCATTAGAAAGAATAAAATCTTGTCATTTGAAGTAACATGGATGAGCTGGAACATATTATGTGAAATGGAATAACCAAGGCACAGAAAGAGGAAAAATGCACATTCTAACACATATGTGGAGACTGACAAAGTTGAACTCATAGAAGTAGAGAATAAATGATTACCAGGAGCCTGAAAGGTAGCAGAGGAAGAAAGACAGGAGTTATTGGTTAATGGATACAAATTACAGTTAGATAAGAGCAATAAATTTTAGTGTTTTATAGCATAGTAGAGTAACTATAGTTAACAGTTATTTATATTACAGAATAGCTAAAAGAGAGGATTTTGAGTGTTGCCAGCACAATGGTAAATGTTTAAGATAATGGGTATGCTAATTGCCCTCATTTGCTTATTATACATTATATTCATGTATTGAAAAATTACACTGTATCCAGTGAATATATAGAACCATTATGTATCAATTAAAAACTGAAAAACACAAGATAGATGAAAAGTCATCAAGCATCAGGCAATATTCTTGAATGATCCTATTGGAGAATACATATTGTGTCGAGTGTTCTATTGGGTCATCAGAAAAGTCACGACATATTTTTCTGTTTTTCTGTCCACAGATGTGTCATGTCTTTTTTCTGATGACCCAGTACTTCTACTGAATCTATCTTGAAAGTAATAAATTTGCTTAAGTGATACGTAATATTTGTATCATGTTTTAAAATTTAATAGCTTCTTATGATTGAAATGCAATTTATCTTTAATATAATTTCTGAATCCCATTTTAAACAGGTTTGTACTTTCTTGCTGTTACCTGTACTATAACCTGAGATTATCACTATGTATTATGTAAATATAGTAACCTTTTAAGCTGGACGTCATTGTGAGTATTGGTGACTTGTATCCATCCATAAGATAATTTCATTTTCTTTTAAATCCAACAGCTGTTACTGGAGCATTTGGAGTGCCTTGTGTCACGGCATGAAAGGTCACTAAGAATGACGGTGGTAAAACGACAAGCCCAGTCCCCCTCAGGAGTATCCAGTGAAGTTGAGGTTCTCAAGGCGCTGAAATCTTTGTTTGAGCACCACAAGGCCTTGGATGAAAAGGTAGAGTATGGACAAGAGATTTCCAGCTTTGCTCTGCTTTTGTCTGGCATTAAGCTCCTTTTCTACATTCGTTAACTTACCCAACTCCTGAATTAAGTTGGGTTCAAACAACACATTTGAGTTATTTGAAAAGTCATTTAAAAATTAAAATGGAATGCATATTGATAATATTCATCACTGCCATACCACTGAATCTATGGCTTACCAGAATTGGACTTTTATTATGGTATATCATGGCTCTACTCTAGTTGGTCACTTAAAATTTAGTACTGTTCAGTATCATTCAACTTCTGTGTTCCTCTCTCAATTTCTCTCCCTCTGTTCAACACCCCACTTTTTCTCTTTCAAAATGCATGTCTATAAATACCGCATAAGAGACCACTAACTGAAATTTGTACCTATTTCGAAATGCAAATTGGATGTACTTTAGTTTTTAGACATTTATATTAGCGGCATCCACTTTTTCTAGGCCTCTAATATCTTAGTTTCAGATGTACATTTAGAGTCTCTGCATGTAACAGCATAAAGTATTAGTAGAAAATACCTGCTTTTAGGTCTTTTTAAAAGTAGCTGTAAGCTTCTCTTAGCTATTTCTCAAATAAGTTCTACTGGCATATATAAGCCAATATGATGATAATATCCTTTGGAGATTAGTAAGGCTTATGACATGATTTCAATTTTGTGAAATTTCAAAGAAAACTTTTAAAAATTAATAAAGCTTTAGGGTTTAGAGTAAGAAATGGGGCACCTCATTGTAAAATATCTGACAGTTCTGAGCTTTAAAATCTAAACTAAGGATTACTGCCCAGTTTTGAGCATGCAGACATTTTTGTTCTGTTTAATATTAACATACATATATATTTTTATCATTGGCATTTCAGATGTTCTTACAGTAGGGGATTATGTGGGGTGTATACATAAGGATAACTATAATTCTGTCTTCTTGATTATTAAGAACAAATTGTATTTTGTTTTCCATTTTAGCCAGGAGGCAACTAGTTTATTATTAATCTACAATAAAATATAAATTAATGCTATATAAAATACATACTAAATATAAAAATATTTATTCAGCACACTTAATGTTTTGTTTTATATTATATTCCCTCTTCTTTATGTAATTATATCAATAATTTGCGAGATTTTATATTTATCAATATTTACTATGTTAGACTTATTGGCAAATATTTAACACATGAAAATAAGACATTCTCCTTATAATTGAGGGATTCTTGGTTAGGAATAGAGGTTCACATATCAATAGCATGCAATGCTCAGAAATGATGTATATAATATGAGTTACAGAAAAAAATGTGTTTAATTCTGCTTGAGTAATGAGACAGTCAAGGATATCTTTAAGATGGGATTACAATTGATCTGAGTATTAAAGAGTAAGAGTTCTTTTCTGTTGTTGGTTATGATTTTTTTTTAATCAGAGAGAGATTCTCTAAGCAGAAGAACCAACATATAAAATAACCCAGAGCTCTAAGAACATGGCCTGTTCAGAGAATGTTTAACAGTTTTGCATGACTTAAACTAGAGAATGTGTGATTTCAGTTTTCCTTTATGAACATTTCCACATCATTTAAATGAGGGATGTTTTTAGTTTAATTTTAATTTATTTTAAAACATCTTGCCAGCAGGTACATGTGCTCACCAGAGAGAGAAAGAGAGAGAGCAGGAAACTGAAAAAGCACCCCCCCACACTGTGATGGCCACACCACAATCCTTCCTCCTCCTTCTTTTCTTACTCCCTCAGGACTTTGGAAGGGCAGATACCCGGGGTGTTCTTCAAGTCACCAGTCTAGGATTTGAACGGCATGCTTGGCCATGAGGGATCCAGATACCTTAACCACCAAGCCACTGGCTAGCCCTTGAGGGATGCTTTCTGTTTTATTAGAACATCAATTGATAAACAGTATTTAAGATAAATAGCCTGATAGTGTGGGTACAGTTAAGAAGAAAATTATTGTTGTACAGTTTTTAAGATAGAAATATTTTACTCTGTAGAAGTTACAGGAGTTGGGAACCAGCAGTTAGCGTAATGGCTATGTAACTGGACTCCCACGTGGTCGACCGCGGTTCGCGTCCCGGACCCGGTGGCTTAGAACTCACGCCGGCTGCATGTACATGCATGCCCAAGATCCCGAGAGGAGAATGGAGGAGAAGGGATTGCAGCGTGACCATCCCCTCTGGGGGTGATTTCTCGCTTGCTGTCTCTATGTCTCTCTCTGTCTCTCTGGCGAGCGTACGTGCCCTATAGCGAAAAAACCTCTCCAAAAAAAAAAAAAAAAAAGAAGTTACAGGAGTTTAACATAACTAAATAAAGCATTCTATGATGTAACATAGGTATTACAGTAGTATTTATTAACTTACTAGAGTGCACTGGACATGGGTTAGTTCAGGTTTAACTTAATTTTTCATCAAAGAAGTTGTACTCAGCAACCTAAAGCTTGAACTCTAGTCAGACAGACGAGGACAAGTGACCTAAGCATCTATTATTTCCTCCTCTTTCAAGAGAAGACAGTAGCATTACCTCAGAGTTGCGAGAATTAGATATGATGTGACTGGCAAAACTGCTTTTTCTTTCAATCGCCGGAGAGTACATGTACTCACCGAAGAGAAACAGAAAGAGAAAGGGGGGGGGGGAAAGAGGAAGCAAACCCCAATGGGGAAAGGTCACACAGCTCCCTTCTCCTCCATTTCTCCATCTGTTGGATTTCGGGCCTGTATACCCATGCATCTTTTTCAAGTTTCAGGCCAAGATTTGAATCAAGATCTTTAAGTTGACCCTGACATGCAAAGCTTTTAACCAGGTCTTATTATGTGGCAAGTCCTGAGTGAATGTTAATGAATGTTATTTTCTTTTTGATTGATTGATTGATTTAAATTTGACCAGAGAGGGACAGAGAAAGAGAAAGAAAGAAAGTGAGAAAGCAAGATACTAGTTCTGGGACTCATACAGTGGTTGGCCATGTGGGAGTACCATGCCCTTAACCACCATGCCATCTACCAGTCCCAATGAATGTTATTTTCAACATGAGTAAATTGCAGAATTCTGTGAAACATTGAAAGGAAAATTATTGGTATCACTGCTGACCCAGATGCTTGTCTTAAAATAACATTTCATTTAGTTATTGAGAAATTAATATATGCCTTATTGCCCTTACAGACAGTTTCTCTAAGATTAGCTCAAAGTTTCATACATGGCTGGGAGGGGTGATGATATAAACAGAAATAAGAAATTACAATATGTTAGTTTAAGTGCTATGATTAATAAATGCTATGTTAAATATATTCAAAAGTCAGAAGAATATACAATTAACCATGTCTTATTGACAACTAACAACTTTATACAGAGAGTTTAGAGCACATGAAAAACTAAATAAACTATACAACATTAAGTATGGCTATAGACAATTACTGTGACTAGCAGTCTCTATTATTAATGTTCACTTACACATCCACTGGGTGTTAGGGGTTGAATTTTTATAATGAATCAAGATCAATGGTAATTTTGACATCACCTTCTAATATATTTATCTATGCCATGAGATGGAGTAAATGAAAAGTATGTGTTTTGAAATTACTTAGGAATCACTATTAATTAAGCAAAAAAGATATACTGGGCATGCATGGGAATTGTAACCCCAAATTTAGTAAATATATCCCCTTCCCATATAGTTCCATTAATAAATATCACAGCGTCAAGACAGAATTTGAGGACAAAGCCTAGGGTCTCATGGTTAGGGGTGCTGGATACCACATGGCTGACCATGTCATTCGTATCCAGCACCCAGAGTTGTGAAAAGCATGCCAGGCATCTGTGCACATGTGACCAAAATCTTGACAGGCTGGAGAAGGGATTGTGGCTTGACCATGCCTCTTTGCAGAATCTTTCTTACACTCTGCCTCTGTCTGACAAGTGCATGTACCGTCTGGCAAGTGCATGTGCCCTCTTGCAAATTAAGAAACAAAACACTAGAGTGTGAACTTCTGTTTGAAAAATTTTCCTCAGAAATATTTTCTATTGTAAGACTGATTTTAAACAAGCTGAGACCTTACCATACCTTATCTTCAATAGGGCATGTTGGTTCCTTCCATTAGAGTCTCTTTATCCTGCCACACATTGGTCATTTTTAGGAACTCGTTTTATTTTCATCTTTAGAGATAATAATTTTGAGATCTTGAAACAACTTTTTTGGGAAAAAAGGCACTTCTCATAAAGCGTTTTTTATTCCATTGTGGAAAAATATAATAAATGAAATGAGAAATAAAAAAATTTAGAGGTCTACAAGTAATATATTTGAGGGTTACATTATAGCACTATAAATAAGCAATCAATATATCTTATCTTGACTTCACAGACAATAGATTAATTGAAAGAAATAGTTAACTATAGAGATCAGGTTATCAACTGCTTACATAGGAAAAAAATAAAACTGTGAAATTTTCATGGCATATCAATCAAGCCTAGATAGCTACATAAGAACATAAAATTCAATAAGAAAAATAAAGATAATAATATTCTACTGCTGTGATGTTCAGAGCAGAGTGAAAGTTAAAAGGCATGTCAGAGATACTAATTTTTCTTTCAATGCAATCCAAGCTATATAGACAAGGTGAAATACTGGGATTCATTATGCCCTGGAAAAGTCCCTTACTTACATAGCCACTCCTTCACCTGTCTTGTCCCTTGTTAAGTTTAGCAGAGCTAAATAAAGCTCTGTTTCATTTATTTGAGCCTTACCCCCAAATTTAAAAGCACTGAAAATAATTCATCCTCTTAAAAATAAGTAAAGCATTCATATCATAATATATTGATATTTGCAGCAACAATTTTGACATTTAAAACATTGTCTTTATTGACTTGTAAGACTAGTTTTAGATTAATGATTTTGTGGGTAATATAATTTCAATTTGAAAACACTGTTCTAAATTAAAGGGGTAATTATTCCATTTTCATACTGTTGGATAAGCTTGATCATTTTTACACCTGAAGGCTCAGTAAAACTAGACTATAAATGCTTTCTTGTGATAAATAGAAAACAGTCTGGAGAAGTTTTAAGATTTTCAGTTTAGCAAAAAATGTCAGATATTTTAACTTACTCATCAACTAAAAATGAAACTTAAAATAAATTTAGCAAGGCAAGTCGATCTTCAATATTATCAGAAGTTAAAAAAAAATTTGCTTACAGGAAAATCCCTTGTAAATATTATGAAGTGTCGGGACCAGCAGTTAGCACAATGGCTATGTTGGTGGGC
>NW_006159547.1:7783843-7789741 GCF_000334495.1 Tupaia belangeri chinensis | reverse complement strand
GTCAACAGTGCTTCTCTCCTGTACAGGCCCACATGCTCTATCATGAATAAAATAGATTATATATATATACACACACATACATATATATAATGAAGTGACCATATATTTTTGTAGTTTTCCTGCCAGGTTTATTCCCTGGGGTACTTGGGGCTATAAATACTTTAATACTTTACCAAGTTGACTTTCTGATGATGTCGATAGATTCACCACAATTTAGTATGTATGAAATGCACATTATGGCATATATTCTGTTTTTTCTTCCAGGTAAGGGAGCGACTGAGGGTTTCTTTAGAAAGAGTCTCTGCCCTGGAAGAAGAACTAGCTGCTGCTAATCAGGAGGTAACATACAACACTTTCTCCCCTTTTGAGGTGCAATATCGCTAACATTATATCCCTTGTGTTTCATGTCACTTTTATTAAAACTGTCACAAAAATAAATTACATTCTGTATATGTCATGGCACAAGTCCTGTTGAAGCAAGTCACCACAGTCTTGTTTTCTGACCTCTGGTTATTCAGATCTGACACTAGGAGACCAAAGGAAAGTTATCAAGACACAGTGACATGTGAGCCAGTGAAATGGAGATTCAGAAAGACTGCAGTCAGAATTCCAGTTCTTCTGAGAAGTAACACACAGCTCCAAAATTGGCAAACATGTCAAATATCTCTATTAAACTTGAAAATGTAACAGGCAAAGTTAACTCCTTGAAGATATATATGTACAACATATGCATGGCTTTGCCTGTTCTTTTCTAAAATCACTCTGCCCATATTCAATGGCTTCCTTGAATCTGCTTCTTTTGCTAACATTCATGAGTCTAAGGAAATATTTTAAGTCATTCTTTTAAAATTTAAAGAGGTGTGGGAACCAGCAGTTAGCGTAATGGCTATGTCACTGGACTCCCACGTAGTCGACCGTGGTTCGCATCCCAGACCCAGTGGCTTAAAACTCACGCCGGGCACGTGTGCATGCATGCCCAAGATCCAGAGAGGAGAATGGAGGAGAAGGGATTGCAGTGTGACCATCCCCCCTGGGGGGTGATTTCTCGCTTTCTGTCTCTATGTCTCTCTCTCTCTGTCTGGCGAGCGCACGCGCCCTATAGCAAAAAACCTCTCAAAAAAAAAAATTAAAGCGGTGTTTTCTCTTTAGAAAGTGTTACTTACTTTGTTTTTAATGCACAAATGAACTCAAATAATTAGACTATATAGGAACAAACTAAATTTATGTCATCCAAACAGCTGCCTCTCTGTTTTTATGTCTCTATCCTTCTCTCTCTCTTTCTACCATTTACAATGTTACCTTTCTCTCCAAAAGGTTTATTTTGGAAATTTAGTACTGGTATTACTAGTACTAGCCCTACTAAAATAATACAACAAGTCTTCCTACCTTTAAATAATTAAAGAGGTGAGAATCTAATACCAGGACTGTTGAGATTTGTGAAAAGAATTCTTAATACAATAATATTTATATACACATTATACACACAAATATAGACATTTTCAAGCCCTACACACACACACACACACTCACACATACACATACACACTTGTCTAGTACAGACTCACTTTTTCTTCAGTATAAGCTAAATCAGTTAAGCTCATTCATGCATGCTTTTGTTCCACACTTAACAATTAAGGCTTTAGAAATAAGGACTGAAAAAGAAGCAAAACATTCAAGGGACACAAAAGTGGAAAATGATCTGTTGATGACAGATAATGTGTATGATAACATCTTTGATCTGTCAATAATATTGTGCATGATAACATCAAAGAACCAATATACAGTGTTTTCACAATGGGTAAACTCATTTGGTACGCTGTAATGATACACAGTAATGGAATGTTAAATAAATAAATAAAGTACTAAAAAAAAATAGGGGAAAAAAAGAGAAGGAATAACACCACAAAAAGAATAAGTTCCACTGAAGTAAAGACTAGGAATATTAAAAGCATAAGAAGAGAGAAAGATTTTTTGGTGACCAGAGTTCAGTTTAGCAAACTGGATCATTTAGGAGGGGAAAATGGAGATCAATACCTCTCAGTAATCATAGAAGAGAAAAAAAAAATCTCTGGGATAATGGGTTATGAAAAGAAGAACTCAGACTCTTGAAGGGATAAAAGTAAATTATCTACAAAGTCAAAGTGGGGTATACTCATTCCTGGAGCTGTCAGGAAGAAAATATTAAATATATATTCATTTTGTATTTTATGTTTATTTTGGTTTGTTATTTCTGTTAAAATATACATTTATTTTGGGTGCATCCCTCAAAATATTTTATTGACAAAAGTGAAAAAACAGGGTTTGATGACAACTAATATAAAAGCACTGTTTAATATGGCAATGATAGAATTTTTATCTGTCATAAGCAAAGGTGTGGTGACACCACTTAGCTAAAGTTTTATGCTGAAATTAAAATGCCCTGTGAGTTCAAGTGAGGCTCTGAAAATTTGCTTCAGCAATTACAAGAGCATAATTCAAGTATATATAAAATAGGAGAAGAAAAGTGGAGCAAAGATTTTTTTTCTTTTTTTTTTTGTAAATTGCTTTGAAGAGAGTCTTGCTCTATAACAATTCTCCTGCCTCAGCCTCCCAGGTAATTGGAATGATGGCATGTGCCACGGTGCCCCAACTTCAGCTGGATCAGGAAAGACCCCAGACCTTCCCGGTGGTGCCAACATCTTAGTAGTACGCTGCTGTGACTGGCCCAAGGAAAGATTTTTGACTTGAACATAGCTTTCTTAAATATTGAGTTAGCCCTCAAATATTACTGTAATCTCTTATAGGCAGTATGGTATGCTCAATTGCTAATTTTTAGGCTAAATAAAATATTATTGTTTTCTTTTTAGGCTAGATAAATTTTAAATCATTAACATTCATCTAACGTTCGTCTAGACTTTCTGAATGCTTTTTGTTTTCTTTTACATTCTTTGTATATGTAAAAAGTAATTGTGTTCATTATTAACTTTAATTCATTTTATTGTTTGAAATTAATGGCTAGGTTGCCTAAGTAGAATTTCCATTTAGAAATTCACAGATCCAGCTTTAAAAAAAAATCCTAATAATGAATAGTTTCTAATTACTGATTTTTTTCAAGAGAGTAAGTGGGGAAAAAGTCTAGTTAACTTATATTCTATAATATTGATAAAACTAATATTTTTTAATAAAATACTAAAAGAAAAATCAGAAGACATTCTTGATTATCTATAGTAGCAACAATTGTAAGAAATCGCTATGGGGCCTGTAGGTGGCATGGTGAGTAAGCCCTGGATCCCACATGACTGTGTTTGAGTCCCAGACCCGGCAGCCTGAAGCTCATGCCAGACACATGTGCATGCATGCACAAAATCCCAAGAGGAGAATGGAGGAGAAGAGATTACAGTGTAGCTGTCATCCCTGGGGGATGGCTTACTTTTTCTCTGTCTCTATCTCTTCCTCTCATTCTTTCTGGTGAACACACATACCCTATGACAAAAATTAAACATCAGGTATTGATGATAATAACATATATTTAGAAACCTAACTAAATTCAGAAAAAAAACTTATACAATTATTAGTCTTAGGGGGATATTAGAAAAAGACATATTAGAAAAAAAAAATCAAAGAAAATATTTTGCCAAAGAGAGAAATTTTATTAAAAACTATTTAAGAACACTTTCTTAAGAGTCAAACAAAAATATTTAACATAGGTAAAATAAATAATCACATATTAGAATAAAAGTACTATGTATGGCTAAATGAGAAGAAACTGGAAGAAATCCCATTTGATGATGCTTCAGATTTTAAATTAAAACTGAAATGTGTTTTCAAGTATCCCTTATGATTCAAAACTAGTTGTTTCTTGAGTTCACATTAAACTGTATTTGGGGGAACCAGCAGTTAGCGTAATGGCTATGTCGCTGGACTCCCACGTAGTCGACCGCGGTTCGCGTCTCGGACCCGGTGGCTTAAATCTCACGCCAGGCGCGTGTGCGTGCGTGCCCAAGATTCTGAGAGGAGAATGGAGGAGAAGGGATTGCGGCGTGACCATCCCCCCTGGGGGGTGATTTCTCGCTTTCTGTCTCTATGTCTCTGTCTGTCTGGCGAGCGCACGCACCCTACAGCGAAAACCTCTCCAAAAAAAAAAAAAAAACTGTATTTGAGTTCTGAGTTTCTAGTAGTGGTAATAACAGGATAAAAAAGAATGTATCTTAACATTTAAGAAAAACTAATTCAATTACCAAATTCAGAAAAGATAACTGAGAGCGGAGATTCAGATTATAGCACCTTGATATATTTATACATATGCTGCATATGTAGAATCTGAAAAGATAGTAGGCTATTTATTCTGTCATTATTATATCATTTCGAGAGTTTATTTAATCATCTCTATATCTTTATTCTCTCTCTGTTCCCTACCTCCTCTCTCTTCTTGTTCCATTCTCACAGATGAGTTTGGAGATATTACTCCTCGGTGTCTTTTCTTTGCACTATCTTCCATGGAGTTGTCATCCATTTCTCAAGCATTCCCAGCCATCTAAAACCTCATCTGTAACATTTGTGTAAAAGCTATGAACTGAAGTTGATATTCCAAGTTTTACAAAAGATTTCAAACATCCCCTTTCAGAGGGCTTTATAAGAGGTCATTTAGATTATTCTCTATCACAAGTTTCCAGCAGGAGAAAAAGGGAAGATTGAAGTCTAGCTCAGGGTTAGCTCAACCAGACATGCCCTTGAGCGGTGTAGCCACCTACAGGAAGCATATTTTCTATTAACGTAAGACTTCATATACTCTGGTGAACCTCAGTCTTCACCTAATTTTCCTAATGTCCCCTTAAATTCTCATTGGCACATTAATGTAATAAAGTAAGTAGCCTTTTAAAAATAGTAGCTACAAGAGTAGATACAATGATATACTCTACTCTAGAAAAATTCTCCTGTGAAAAAAGGATGAAGGCTAATTCCAGTCTTTTAAAAATATAAATAATAATAACACATTATTATAGAAATAGAAAAATAGTTTTAAGATATAAGTACCTACAAGTTGCTATTATTTGTCTCTGCTATTTGCAAGTATATGCTATATATTTGTATAGTGTTTGGCGTTTTATGACTTCATTAGGCAGGGTGTGAAATGATGTGGAGAAGGAGGATGAGGAGGTTTAAAGGATGCATATTCTGGAGGTCCCTGAATGCCACTCTAAAAGTTTGGGTTTTATATTTTATGAAATGGGAAACACTAAAAGTATATTTTTGTTTTTGTTTCTGTTTAATGTTTTGGTTTTGGTAACGTGAAAAACACCGAGGGTTTATCTGTAGTTCAGTTTTTTGGTTTAGTTTTGTTTTTGATAAAGTGTGTGATTGAGATGTGGTAGAACTGGCAAGCTGGCATAACTCTGATACAGTTAACTAACATAATGGGCTGAAATGTGATTTTGATCACAACTCTTCAATTAAACGACTGAAGTTTAAACAATTTCCAGGTATTTGTTTGCTTGACATTACATTAAGTAGTGAGAATAAATAGATTCATAAAATTCAGACATTAATAAATAATTATTTTCACTCTGAAGTCTAATATGGAAAACAGACATGTTAAAAAGTAATTATAATGGAGAGTTAGTATTTAAGGTTTGGAATGGCATCCATATACAGAATTTTAGTTTGGAAAGATCAACAAACTTTTGGAGATTGGGTCACCAGTGGTGCAGTGGTAATTCAATGCCATGATGTTGGACCCACATAGGGCTCATGTAGGAGAGGTCTCCCTGAGTACTTCAAGTATACTCAGGGCCCTTGGTCCAGGTTGGTTGAGGCTATAGTGTGGATTAGGATATGAGGATTCTATTAGGGGAGTTTCTCTCTCTCTCTCTCTCTCTCTCTCTCTCTCTCTCTCTCTCTCTCCCTCTCTCTCTTTCTCTC
>NW_006159547.1:7781539-7782783 GCF_000334495.1 Tupaia belangeri chinensis | reverse complement strand
CCTCTTTCTTTCTCTCATGGAAGAAACAGATAAACTAAAAGAAAAAAACGTTTGATATGGATGGTGATAATAGTTGCATAATAATGTGAGTGTACTTAATGCCACTGAGTAGTAAATTTGAAAGTGATTAAGAGGCCAGCAACTGGTATGGTGGTTAAGGTACTGGACTCCCCCATGGATGAGTGTGGTTGTGGTTTGAGCCTCAGACCTGGCAACTTGAAAATCACACCTGGTGCATATGTATGCAGGCCTAAAATCCCAGGAGGAGAATGGATTGCAGTATAACTACCCTATGGGAGGTCTCAATTTTTTCTTGCTTTTCCTCTCACTGTCTCTCTGTGAGAGCAGACATGCCCTATGACAAAAATTAATTAATTAATTAATTAATTAAAAAGTGATTAAAATGATCAATTTACTTATATGTGTATGTTTGTGTGTGTGTGTTTACTACAGTCATTGAATTATTGAATTCTATGACTAATGTAAAATTGAGAGGTACAAGATCTGGTAGTATTATACAGGAAGTCATGTATTGTGTGGGTATAAATGAGAAAGACAGATGGTTTTACCAAAGTCTTCTTAGTGAAAAAAAAAAAAAAAAATATATATATATATATATGTGTGTGTGTGTGTGTGTGTGTGTGTGTGTATATATGTGTGTACACACACACATATTACCTGGTACCTAAGAGGTGACTATAATGAGCTTCCTAGATGGAGTTAGAGGAAGAAAAAGGAAGCAGGCAGAGGTTTGAATGGGAAGGAGACTACAGAGCTGGGCAGACCTGAATTAGTGCTGGCCTGAAATTGAAAATTATGCTAGATAGCCAGAAAAGAGGGAAAAACAATCAAATTGTCAAGTGTGCAGACCAACGATGTTTCCAAAAGCTAAAGGAAGGTAATAAATATTTATAATGGTAAGGTACTATGTACATAGCTTTTATTGAGAAGAATCACTATGCTTTTTCAAAAAAATCAAGAGGTCTCTTTTCTGGCTAGAACCATGGAGGGCATTCAAGAGAAAAAAAAAAAGACAGTTTCTGCTGTAGCAGAAACCAAGAAAAAGGTCACTGCTGTGCCAGACCCTTAAGAAAAAGTGGGAACCAGAATTTAGCATAATGGCTATGTCTCTGGACTCCCATGTAGTCAACCACAGTTTGCGTCCTGGAGCCGGTGGCTTAAAACTCACGCCAGGCGTGTGTGCGTGCGTGCCCAAGATCCTGAGAGGAGAATGGAGGAGAAGG
>NW_006159547.1:7764234-7781523 GCF_000334495.1 Tupaia belangeri chinensis | reverse complement strand
GGGGGTGATTTCTTGCTTTCTGTCTCTATGTCTCTCCCTGTCTGTCTGGCGAGCACACGCGCCCTGTAGGCCCTATAGCGAAAACCTCTCAAAAAAAAAAAAAAAAAGAAAAAGAAAAAGTTAAGGTCAAGTGCCTGAAAAAAAAGTTTGCTCAAAGGATGCTCTGAAAGGCAAGGAGGAAGCTTATCTATGAAAAAGCTAAGCACTATGATAAGGAATATAGACAGATGAGACCAGCAGTTGGCGTAATGGCTACGTCGCTGGACTCCCATGTAGTTGACCACGATTTCGAGTCCTGGACCCAGTGGCTTAAACTCATGCTGGGCATGTGTGCATGCATGCCAAAGATCCCAGAGGAGAGTAGAGGAGACGGGTTTATGGCGTAGCCATCCTCCCTGGGGAGTGTTTTCTTGCTTTCTGTCTCTCTGTCTCCCTCAGCCTCTCTCATGAGTGCATGCACTCTATAGTAAAAACCTCTCAAAAAAAAAAAAAAAGGAATATATAAACAGATGTACAGAACTGAGATTCACATGACGGGAATGGCAAGAAAAACTGTCAATGTCTATGTATCTGCGGAACCCAAACTGGTGTTTGTCATCAGGATCACAGGTATCAATGCTTTGACAGATAACTCTTTGATTGCTCCATCTCATGGTAATTTGGCATCATCTGCATGGAGGATCTGATTCATGAAATCTGGTCAGTAAAAAAATCAGTGGCTGTTTTCAGACTGAAAAAAAAAAAATCAAGAGGATAATGTCAGAAAATACTGAAATGTGAAGAACATGGAATAACCTAGTCTGGTATTTCTGCTGTATGTGTATAATGTGCATGTTTTTTTTTCCTTTTCTTTTTTGTAATGGCAACAAAATAATGTAAATAAATATATAAGTAATAAAAATTTGCTGTTATTTTACACCTTTTTGAATGGTCTGACGAAGCAGATTGTATTGTTATCACTGAATACATTTTCAGGCCGTATTCCTAGAAAAGGGAGTCCAGATTATTCACACACAAAAAAATACAATAAACTTTTTATTTCTTATGGAGTATTAGTGTTATTGCTTAGAATCAGAAAACCACATAAAGGAACAATCAAGGGAAGTGGAAAGAGAAATAAATAGATTACACCCTGACAATGTGTTCTCCTGTAACAGAAGCCTGTAATTTTTTTTAATTATTTCATTAAGCCAGACAAAACAGATTATTCAGAAGCTCCAGAAAAAATTCAATTGACAGACTAATTTGAAGTGAATACACAGGCGTGCTTGTTTTAAAAGCTTTTCCACATGATTACATTATACTTAAAAAGAACTGTCACATTAGTTGTAGGCTGAACTATATTTTTATAGTACATATACTCTATGTGTGTTTATTCAACCATGGAACCTATCAATTTTCACTAAGGATTTTCTTAATGAGTATAAGCATTTTATTTTATTTTATCTATAACCATCCTTATACCTGAAGTCTCTTTTCCTAAGGAAAAATGGGAGAATTTGCTTGGGCAAATCAAGCACCATTCATATTCAGAAGAACCAGGATAGTGAGAGGAGCTAGAGGCTGCAAATTCACATTTTCAGTAGATATTAGACATATAGATCCTGGATCATGGCCATTGCCTCACAAACAATATTCCCTGTGATTTTGACAATAATTCTTTGAGTTGTATTAAGAACCAGTATTCAGCTGAAGGCAGAGGGACAAATGAACAAATGGAAAGGTAAATAGATAACAGCAAAAGTAGAAGCTACCCTAAGAAGAGGCTGGAAGTTACTTTATTCAGGGAGAGAGGGAGAGATACATATGTGAAAGTAAACATGAATCTCTTCAAAAGCAAGAGATAAATATATGAAACTAAAGTTGTCTCTGGCCCTTTGGAATAAATTCATAGGTAAAATGATTCCCTAAAACTTGACAGGAGCAAAAATCAGGAAGCCATCTGATATTCATGAGCAATTCAGGTGTATTTAGTTTAAAAGAAACTTTAATAGTTGAAAATGATCCAGAAAAACATGGGGAACATGGGTGCTTTGTTGAGCGGTACTTGTTAATGAAATTGCCTTGAGGGAATTAATAGCAATACTCATCTGAAGTTATGGGATCCTTTATTAGCAGAATTAATGAAAGGAATAAGTAGTTTTCTCTTCAAATTGAAATTGTTATATCTGTCAGTAGAAAGTTCCAGGTGTAGAAAAAGTTTTTGAGTTAAATTATTTCAGAATCCTAAAACAGAACTGTTTCTTTGCAAGTTACTTTTGGATCTTTTCGTTCTGTCTCATCTCCAGTTCTGTGAGATGAAAGCAGTTTTAATTTCAAATGTGTATCACTGCTTTATAAAAATGATTAATCTTATAATGACTTTTCAATTTCCTGCATGGTCATGCATACATAACATATTCCAATTCAACTGATTAGCATATTTTCATCATTAGTAATCATATTAGTAAATTTCATGACCAAATTTGAATTAATATCCTCACAGGAAGTCAAATACAAGGGTTTTGTTTTATTAACAATTGGAGCAAGTTACCTTTGCTAAACTTCCCAGGAAATAGTATTTGTTCAATAACAACAGTGTTTACATATGGCAGGGACATTCTTGCAGCTATGAGCTTAGGTCCTTTGAAGAAAATGAAAAATTCTCCAATACAATGTTTTTAGCTTGTCACAAACTGTTAGGAGTTTCCAAATAGACCCACTTATTGAGAACCATTCTTCCTGTTGGCACCGTATCATTTTTTTTTGTTAGAAAATTGTATAGTTCTTAACTGGTTGTATTTCATGGAAGAGTTGAATAATCATTGAACAATGTTCTTTTTGCTTTATGTTGCTAAACTCAAAGTTTCAGCATTGTCAAAGTAGTAGTTACTCACAAAGACCTATGATTTCTTGTTATACTTCTGGATTATGCTTTATGATGGTACTCTATTGTAAAGATAAGTGTGGGAACTGTAAATTACCCAAGTTATTATCATCAATAGAAAGTGTCTCCTTTGCTGTTGATAATTGTACTGTTCCATACAAAGAATCTTTCCAAATAAGAGGAAATCAAGGTGTCTTATGACAACACATGTTAAAACCCAACAAAGGAAGGAGAGCTAACAAAATTGCTGTTTGCTACTTCAACTATTTTTACTATTTCCAAGACCTGTGTGAAGCAATTATCCAACATAGAGGTTCAAATTGTCACCTGTTGAGTATGAGACATCTGAAAATTATTTGCAAATATTTTCAGACTCCTCCCTGTTTCATTAGAATTTTTTAAGAGATTTTTGCCTTAGGGCACATGCGAGACAGAGATGGTGGGAAGGGAAGTGAGAAATCACCCCTCAGTGGGGATGACCACGCCCCAGTCTTTTCTCCATTCTCCTCCTGTGTTCCTGGGCATACACACACATGCACCCAGCCTGATTTTTAAGTCACTGGGTCCAAGACTTGAACCGTGGTTGACCGTGTGGAAGTTCAGTAGCATAACAACTTCTCCATCTGCTGGCCCCAAGTTTTGTTTGTTTATTTGTTCATTTTTTAATGTTAGTGGATAATCATGGTTACATCTTTGCACATGGAGGTTTTGACTATATATCTCTGTATTAATAACAAGATCATGTTTGATATTAATACTCTGATCACAAGTTGACACATTTAATGTTCCCATCTGTTTACTAGCATTTTACTCATTTTGAAGCTGATAATATAATAAAAAAACTAATACCTCAAAAAATTTAAATAGAATACTGAAATTTAGTGAGAGACACGGCAAAAAGTTTAAAAAAACAGAGACTGTTACACTGAATTCAAAATACTCCTAACCTATCTTTCATTAATTTTGTTTTTCCTGACATATTATTTAACTTCTCTATGTCTCTATGGAATAAATGTAGGACCTGTTTATTGTTCAAAAAAGCCATGATATTTGGATGAGCTAATATACAGAGAAACACTTTGTAAATGTGAGAAACTAAATGTGTATAGCTATTATTGGGATCAAATGACCAATGGTAGTTATTAGTTGAACAGATGAAAACACTTTTCTGTTGATATTTTGAACTTAATGATAATTAAAATACCAGTGTTTTATGTTACATTCCGAACTAAATCTCCTTTTATTGGATAAACAAAGATCTGTTTATAAGATAATTTTATAGTACTAAATGTATTTTATAAATGACTCTTGTAATTCACTTATTTCATGCCTTTAGTAAAAAATGATAGCATCGGGAACCAGCAGTTAGCGTAATGGCTATGTCGCTGGACTCCCACGTAGTCAACCGCGGTTCGTGTCCCGACCTGGTGGCTTAAAACTCACGCCGGGCGCATGTGCGTGCGTGCCCAAGATCCCGAGAGGAGAATGGAGGAGAAGGGATTGCGGCGTAACCATCCCCCCTGGGGGGTGATTTCTCGCTTTCTGTCTCTATGTCTCTCTCTGTCTGTCTGGCAAGCGCACGCGCCCTACAGTGAAAATCTCTCCCCCCCCAAAAAAAAATGATAGCATCTATAGTTATGAGGGAATCTGACTACGTGCTTGGCATTATGTGTACACCCAACACATACACATTTTTAAGGAATCACCACAATGAACCTATGAGGAAAGTATAATTATTACCAGCATTTTGACAATTAGGAAACAGGTTTATAGATGCTAAGTGAATCGTGTTGAATGTGATTCCTAGTCAGCGTGAGTCCAAGTCCAAGGTATCTGACTCTGACCTTGAGTGTTTAACAGAGGTCAGCCACTGTGCTGACTGGTTTTTCTTTTAACATTAAAATTTCTTTATATATTGGGACCAGCAGACTGGGATAATGATTGTGTCGGTTAGGTCATTGTACTCCCACATGGTCAACCAGGATCGAGTCCTGAACCCAGCTGCTTAAAACTAGGCCAGGTGCTGGTGCAGGTCCAAACTCCCAAGAGGAGAATGGAGTAGAAGGGATAACGGTGTGGCCATCCCCCTGGGGGATACTTTCTCGCTTTCTGTTTCTTTGCCTCTCTCTGTCTCTCCAGTGAGTGCATGTGCTCCATGGCAAAAATCTCTCTTAAAAAAATCCTTTATACATGAAACTGGTATAAGTTTCTAAGTTATCATTTTATTTTTTACGAGTTATTTTAATTCTTATGACATCTTTATACTCACTTGGTTTCTATGGATTGTTTTAAAGTTCACAACTTTATAGATTGAAAGAGAGATGCAATTCATCTTAAATAAATTAATAAAGTATATTTCAGATCAGTTAGTTAAATTAGCCTGCCTTTAAACACTACCAAATATTCAGATAAAATTATGCATTTAACTATATAGAACAGACTCAAGAAGCATCCAAGTATTTGTAGTTATTTTGATAAATTACTGGATTTTATACTTTTTATTAAAAGGTTTCCCATAATGTTAACTTCATCATAAGTAATCCTGACTTAGTATCTTCAAGTAAATAGTATTAAAGCATAGTAGTGGCCCCTGTGTTTTAAATGTAGAAAATGTGAGACCTCAAGTTATATTAACCAAAATTAGAGGATTTCTGCAGCACTTTTCATTTTTGGCAGCGAAGTATTGGATTGTCAGAAAAGGCATGACGTATTTTTCTGTGTTTTTCTATGTAATAATGCATCATGACTTTTCTGATGGCCCAGTATAAAGGATCTCAAGTATTAAAAAAATTTTTAAAGTCCCAAATAGGTGAACTCTTGGAACATTTCCCAGGTTTTGTCAGCCTGATTATTCATTACTCATTCCCGGAAGTATAATTATTATCTGTACAAGGGCTTACATAGATTTGCATCCTCCCTGATTTTCTTATGTCCAGCAAAAAGGGGCTGTGAGACACCTAAGTACACTGGTTTCTACACTGGGTTTAAGTGCCTGCCACAGTTACCACTGCAAGTCAATGTGGTGTTGTGAGGGACTAAGAACCATATAAAAATGACTTCCAGGGTGTGATCAGAAAGCAGCGCATGTGGCTTTTGCTTGTATCACATTGAACAGAATTTGATCTCACCAGCACTCTAAGATGTAAGTGACCTGAAGTGCAATCTCTACTTTACTGGTAATATGCAGAAGTTCCATTGCTGAAGAGTGGGAGAGTGGACATCAATGTGCAAGTACTTTTGGAACATAAAAAATAAAAAGTGTTTGAAATTCACTAGTGAATTTAATATAAAGTCGTAAAAATGTATATAGCAAATATCAGTACTGGGCCCATACAGCAGCAAGTGAATAGAAAACATTAGAGGAAAGGAGATTCTGTTAAGATAAATATAGCTATAGATACAGAGATGTATTTTATGTTAAATATGAATTATGTATATAAACTTATAGCTAAAAAGCAAATCAAATTGTGAGACAGGAAAAAAATGTATCTAAATACATGAAAACAAAAGTTACACTTTTGTTTATGGAACCAGATATGGTAAAGATATCTAAATTCCACAAGTTAATATGTAAACGTAATGTAATGTAATCAAATTCCCAACTTTTTTTTAGAACTAAATAAAAATAACCAGAAGTGTCTTTGTCAAATGATCATACTAGAGACCAGCAGATGGTATAGTGGTTATGTCGCTGGACTCTCACATGGTAGATCATGGTTCAAGTCCTGGACCCAGTGGCTTGAAAATCATGCCAACCACATGTGCATGTATATCTTTCCAAGATCCTGGAAAGAGAGTGGAGGTGAAGAGATTGTGGC
Source organism: Tupaia belangeri chinensis (assembly GCF_000334495.1). Classification (NCBI taxonomy): domain Eukaryota; kingdom Metazoa; phylum Chordata; class Mammalia; order Scandentia; family Tupaiidae; genus Tupaia; species Tupaia belangeri. The sequence goes on along the minus strand of NW_006159547.1, from coordinate 7,774,839 downwards.
ATGACCATACCCCTGGGAAGTGATTTCTCACTTTCATTCTTGCTATCTCTATCTCTCTGTCTCTCTGGTGAGTGTACACACCATAAGAGAAAAGTTTCTAAAAAATAAAAATGCTAAATATGTAATAATGTTACAAAAATAAGAAATTTCATGAGACTGTGGTTTTCCTAGCATACACACATATTAAAATAATTTTAAAATTTATTTATATTAAATAACTATACATCTTTACAGCATACAAAATTATTTTTCCCAGTGTGAATGCAGTGCATATTAGTCAAGCCATAGATATTAACATGTATATTCTCATCATCAGATGATTTTTCATTTTTGTTTCTGTTGAATATTTTCTCCTCTGATCCCTGCTCTCCCTCCCCCTATTAATTACCCTCTACTATATTGTCCCTAGTGTCTACTACAGTTGCCTGCCTTGCTATTAAAACTTCCAGTCATTCAGTTTCTGATATAGTAGGCAGACATTCACTACATATTTTCTTTCTTTTTTTTTTTCATTTTTTTTCCTTTTATTATTTATTTTATTTTTTTGTATATACATTCAGTCATATTGTTTGGCTTACAATTAGACCATTTCTATATGTGCACATTTCTCCCCAGACCCGTTGATCAAAATATCTTCAGCAGATAACACCACACCTCCCCATCCGGTCAATGCTCTACTTCTGTGTCCCTTCTCCAAATGTCCTTCATTAGGACCCACTCCTCCACATACACCTCATCTGACATTCACACCCATCTCTTGTGATTGTTCAACCGTTAGTCAATCAGTTTCAGTCACACAATGCAGACATACGGTATAAGTTAAGTGGGGACATACAATATCTCTCCTTCATAGCCTGGCTTGCCTCACTCAGCAAACTAGCCATTTTGGGGGAACAGAAATCAAGACTTCCCACTGATAATTTGGCCTCCGGCACACAAAACTCACTACATATTTTCTATGCAAAAATGTATTATGACTTTTCCGATGACCCAGTGTATTAAGTGGGGACATATATAATGCCTGTCTTTCATAGTCTGGCTTACTTAACTCAGTATTAAATCTTCCATATTTATCCACTTTATATCACATGTCAAGGTTCTTTATGGCTTATTAGTATTCCATAGTGTATATATGCCACATTTTTTCTTTTCTTAATTTATTTTTTATTTACACTTAATCACTGTACATCTTTACATTGTACAATATGCTTTTTTCCTAGCGTGACTATAGTGTATTTTAGTCAAGTCAAAGACATATTAAAATATATTTGAGAGCCTTTCATCATTTTGTCTAAGTTTATTGTTAACTATTTCACTTGTAAATGGGATTGTTTTCTTAATTTCTTTTTCTGATATTTGTCATTTAGGTATAGAAATGTAACATTTTTGTTTGTCAATTTTGTATCCTTCAACTTTATAAGTTTGCTTCTTTTAATATTCTTTTTTGTTGAGAGCATACAGTATTCTATGTATATGATAATGTCATCTGTAACAGATATAATTTTTTTCTTCTATCCCAATTTGGATTATTTTTCTCTTTCCTGTCTAATTACTCTGGCTAAAACATTAGTATTATATTGACAAAAAAAGTAGCAAGACTGGTTATCCTTACCTTGTATTAGATCTTAGGAAGCTCTCAATTCTTCCGAATTGATTTTGATTTCAGCTATACAGTTGCCTTGTATTGATGTTTTTTCTATACCTATTTTGTTGAGTTTTTTTCTCATGAGTATGTGTTGAACTTTGTCAAGTGCTTTTTTTACAGCTGTTAAGATGTATATATATTTTTTGTTAATGTGTACTCACCTAGTACATGTAAAGTTCTCTTCTAAGTGCTTTATACATTTATTTTATCTTCACATGAATAACCTTTGATGGTAGTATTTAAAATATCATCATTTTACATGTAATAGTAAAAACTGAGGCACAGTGAAGTTGAGTAACCAGCTCAATGAGTCAATAAATTGTAGAAACAAAAATCTGTTGCATAATACTTTACTCATAATACTTTATGCAATCTACTGAGTGAGTACTAAGCACAGGTTTGAACCCCAAGGGCACATCAGCAACTGAGGCAGGAGAAACTTTTATCCTTAAAGAGCTTATATTTTAATTATATAAATATAATGACAATTTTAGGTAGTGATAAATTCTATGAAATAAATTTCACAGAGTTTTAGAGAGCATTACAAATGTAATTGGATTTTAAAAGTTTTTCTGTGTTCTGTCAGTTTCCTTTGTAATTTTATTAACCAATGTCATCATGTTATCTTAAACGTTACTATCTAGATAAAAATAAACCAAATAACATGTAATAAGACACCTTTATTGCAAGTAATTCCATTTTCAGAGATAGTATATGCTGTTACTGATTTAAGTGAAATTAGAACCAATGTATTAAGTAGTAGAGGATATAAATCTAAAAACCAGGAAATTTAATTACAGTTCTGACATTAACTAGGTTCATTTGAAGTTGTGTTTTGTTGTTGTTGTTGTGTTAAAGACATGTACAAGAGCCAATAGCTAGGCAGTAGCAAATTTACTGTAAAGAGTCACCTAGTGCATATTTGGTTTTTTTTTTTTTTTTGGACTAGATGATTTCTGTCAAAATTGCACTACTATTATAGAAATATATTTAAACATATATAACACATAATATAAAATAGAAAGCATATATAACATAAATTTATCAACAAATGGGTTTGGCTGAATTTCAGTAAAAATTTATTCATAGAGAGTGAAAATTGAGTTACTTGTCATTTTTATGTATCACAAAATAGTCTTATTTTGATTTTCTACATTTGAAAATATTAAAAAAAAACTTTTAGCTTTCAGATTTGACAAAGACAAAAGTAAGGTGCCAAAAAATATGAAATATTCTATAAAAACTTGATAGTAGCTAGAATTTAGTGCAGGCAAGTGAATAGAAAGTGTCAACTATTTCTATAAAGAATATTTAATTGGCTGCTATAAATATATCCTGTCCTGGAGAAGAAGACTAATGACAAGTAACAACAGAATCAAACACACTCCATAGAGGAGCTTGTATTCCCCATTTGGGTCAGAGAAATTTTCTTTTGTTGTGTGAGGCTCCAATGAGTTCATACATGTGAAGAATTTAAAACTGCCCTTAGCTCAAAGAATTGGTCAGTAGATATTATTGTTCTTGACATTGATGATGGCATTGTTGTCTTTTTGGCTATTTTACTGCCCAATTCCTTTCAAAGTTGGTTGAACGGAGACCCTAAGAGATGAAGTGTTCTGTGTTCAGTGGAACTGACTAGATAGAAGTTTGTTGAGGATAAGAAAAAATAAATCACTCATCCTCCATAAACTGTATTTTCCTTACCCATAATAATAAGGTGATAAAGACCATGTAAATTTTGTTCCCTTCCAATACTGACATTTTCTAATACATATACATTTAAAAATCATACAAAATATCAAAATGCATGCAAATTAATGTAACACATGATAATTACCATTAGAACCCAAGCAGATAAATTACTTTAAAATAAAATATTCAGAATAATGAATTTAGTGTGCTTTTGTTATCTCTAAAGAATGCTCTAAATAGATAAATCCTTTTAATTTTCCTGGCTTGCTTTCATATTTGTAAGAATGACTAATGGATATTATTTCTGCCTTCTGTATTTTCTCACATACTTTTCAAGCACTTTGAAATGTTTTACTTTTCCATAAGGCTGTCTTCCTTACCATAATAGAACAAAAAAGAATAGTTCTAGAACATAGCCTGTAATTTTGTCACTTCTGCCCTGATTGGTAAACAAACAAACAAAAAACCTACTCTTGCCTGCCTGAGGAAGTCACATGTCATGACATTCAAAGGGAAATATAGAAATCAGTAAGTCCATCTTCAAAGAGATTAATTTTAATATGACATTTTAAAAGTTTCAAATATTTATTGAAGAAAATATAACGTGTTTATTACAGCAGAACATGCATTCTAAAACAACCCAAAATTCCTGACAGCAGATAAACTACAGAAGACATGATTAGAAGTAAATAGATGAACCTTTTTAAGTTTAATAAATAGTATTTGCTTCAAGTTTTTCAATACTATCCAGCAAAATTCATAAAAATTTCATTCATATATTAAGATAGTTTCATTTAAAAAGATGGAATATCTATTGAGGCTTTTGAAGACAGTCTTATTCATAGGGCATACTTTCTACTTTTTAAACTGATCATATATGAGCCAATTGGATTATTTAATTTGCTTTAACTCTCTTCTCAGTATAACTTGGTCTTCCTATTGTTTGCTTTTCTTTTTTTATTGGTGATACTGAGAGGTTAATTATTGCAATCAGTCACCTTTTCTGCCCTTAGCTGAAGGCCAAGTCATACTAGCATCTTTTGATACTCCTGACTTGAAAGGGTAAGGATTCTATTGAGGGGACTGAATATGACTTAAGGATTCTGAACCATTTTGTACCAGGAGTATTTTAAAATCAATACTTTTAATGATTTCTGATTATTACTTTCATTGTGAGACATCTAGTCCATTTTAAAAGTAAGATTCTACTGATTTCAAAATGACAATTCATTAGCAAGGACATTTTTCTGGGTCATGGCTGTTTCAACCTATTTTCTTCATGGAACTTGAAACTTTCAATTCCATTATTGTCAATATTCTCAGTACTCAAAATTGGATTATTGAATTATGTTTTACACTTGGTAGTGTGCCTTTCAGTGTCATATGTTTATCTTACAAATATTCTTCACCCTCATTATTTGCTTGTTTATATTTTAAATTTAACCTTTTTCTGTTTTTTTCTTTATTATAGAAGAGAGAGAGAGAGGTAGAGAGAGAGAGAGAGAGGTAGAGAGAGAGTAGGAGGGCTGCAGATTCTCCCAACAGTCTTCATCCTGTAACCCTCCCCCAGCCTCAGTTATCCAGGACCATGAACACATGAGCATATGTACTAGCTGTGCTCAGAGAAACCTTGGGATGCATACCCTGAAGTTTGCCACGGGGCTTCAGCATCAGAGTGTTGTGTCACCACTGCACCACCATACAAGCCTATGTGCTTATTTATACTTTAAATTGATGATTGCTTTCTTGTATTGATAAATATAATTTGTTAAGAATGTGTTTTCCTGCTACTAATACTTTTGGAAAACTGTGTAGGACTTCATTTTCCCATTCATTTTTCTGGAAGAATTTTTGTGCTTTTACAGCATTAAAAGGATCTTCAGTCATTAGCTTATTATTCTTTCCCACCTTATACCATTCTTTACTGTTTACCCAAAAAGGTATCAGCCCCGGTGGCTAACAATACCCATTAAGTCTTCTGAGCAGTTTAAATTGTTTAGGTTTTGTTGTTGTTGTTGTTGTTTTGTTCATTTTTATAGCTTTTTACATGACTCTAAGATGGCAGGTTTTGATTATATTTTCATTTTAAATATTACAGAACTATTTGAATAGTGGAAACAAGTACAGACAAAAAGTGACTAAATGTTCGAAAATGGAATGACTGGATTAGGTGAACAGAAAAGAGACAGTTTGAAAGAGCATTGTAATTTTTATTAGAATTATATGCTATTGTTGAAAATTATAGTTCTATATTGAAAATGGCTATTGTAAGCATCTTTTACCAAAAAATGAGTTCTAGTTAAGCATACCTTTAAAAAATGTTACTGCTTTTGAAACTATGTTGTTTTTAACTTATAGTAATATAATAAACCAATAGTTTTACATTCCAGGTGTTATGTTAGTAATGGCTTTTAAAAATATAGATTTTTATATTTTAAGATTTATACACCATTAGAAACTAACTAAACTTGGATTTCATGGTCAAAGTATCCTCATAATTTTAGGTTTAAGCTAAATCAGTTCAGATGTAAAATTTAGAAATAGCCAAATTGATGTACTCTTCATATACTGTGTTTTCCATCAAAGGAAATGCAAAAACTTACTGGTGGTATGCACTCAAGTTTAGACTCAGGGAATTTATCTATTAGGTATTGTGAGGGCTGCTCAAACAATGCAGTGAGAGGAGATAAGAATAGAGGAATACAGAGTATTCTCAATTATTCAATAAACACATGCTGACTGAGCAGGAGTAGTGTGAGTGATAAAAATCCTAAGCAACCAGGACTAGCAGATGGCATAATGGTTATGTCACTAGACTGGCATGTTCCCACCAGGCATGTGTGTGCATGCCCAAGATCCCAAGAGGAGAATGGAGAAGAAGGGACTGCAGAGTGGTCATCTCCCCCAGGGGGTGTCTTCTCGCTTTCTATCTCTCTGGCCCTTCAGCTAGCATATGCGTCATATAACAAAAATCTCTCTTAGAAAAAAAATCTTAAACAGCCATAGTAAATCCGTTCTCACCTTCAAGACACTTTTGTCTCTTGCCAGTCTTAGCTGTTTACCTGCTACAATGACAGGTGTATCGTATGTGTGTGTGTGTGTGTGTGTGTGTGTGTGTACTTATGCTTATGATTCCGGTATTCATTCAGATAAAATGATTTATTCCCTATACAATGAATTAAGTTACTATCATTTTTACCTAATGAGAGGCAAATTCTCAAACACAAACTTCTATTTCTCATCTCAAGCAATTTCAACATTTGCTTGCAGAGTTCAGTTTCCTAGATTTACAAAATCTGTCAATGCTCACTGGAAAAGTAAAAATTGATGTTTCATGCAAGCTGATCAAACGACACAGACTACAGGAAGTTGCTTTTAATATGCTTCAGTGATGCTGATAAATCTTATTTCCAGAGGCAAAACTAGAAAGGAAAATAGTTACTGGCTTTGATCCATAATTCTATTTGAATAAGTGTCTTAATCTTTATGGTTTTCTAATTAATATATAACACTACTAAGCCAAATTATTGTGGCTAGAGAGTTGATTAATAGAAATAGTGAATCCCTTCTTCTCTGCTCATTGCTTTGTTGTGGTGTGTGTGTGTATGTGTGTGTGTGTGTGTGTGTGTGTGTGTGTGTGTTTTGCAACCTCTGTAATGTAAGCATGGAAATCAGCTAGAATTAGAATAAGCATCTATGTAAAAGCAAATTATGTGTTGCTGGAGTGAGACTTCTGTGTGTCTCACTCTTGGAATTGTTAATTGAATTTGGGGTAAAAATAGATTAAAGGAGTCTTTCTTAATTAGATGTTGGCACTGTCTGGAAGTTGTTAAATAGGTAAGGGCAATTATGAATTTTAAAACATGAGAATGATCCCTGTAGAATTAGCATGAGGGGTATTATGTGAAGGTGATTTAAAAAGTAGTTGTGACTTTTTAAGATAAATTTAAATGCTTATGCCACGTAAGAGTTATATGAAAATTATTAATAATGTAAACAGCATTATTTTTATCCCTAGGAATGATCGAAGACATCTTCTAAATGTTTTAAAAGCCATCTTGTAAACTGCCAGTGCAGGGCAAATAAATTCCCCTGCTATCGGACCATAGCACTTTAGTCCTGACCTAGATACAAATTTGGGTTGGGTATACAGTGAATCATTTTATTAATTATCAAAAGACATAGCATGTTGCTGAAAAAAAAAGTCAGTTTTAAAGAAATCAGACCTGAATGAGAAAACTTTTTCTGCGTCATATGAAATATTTCACTTAATCCCTCTATGCTAGTTTCCTCCTTGTATAATAAAAATAGTAATATAGTTAGTGAAAAGATTAAATTAAATCATGCTGTAAATTGCTTCTTACTGTATGGACATATAGTACATGTTCAACACATACCAGCTAATGTTATTGCAGTAGTTTTTACTAAGGAATTTAATGTCTAAATTCTTCTTATTTGGCTTTCTTCCTTGTCTAACTTCATGGAAATATGTTGTATTTTGAGAAAATGTAAAAGAAAAATAAAGTGAAATTAATTTACTTTTTTCACTTCAATTCTATTGGTAGGAATTGATTATTTGACACTCCTGCAATTCTATTTTTCTATCTCATGCCAACTCATTCTAAATCTGAGTCATTTAAACACAATATGCTTCAATACATGTGAACTGTATTACGTAAGTTGCAATACACTTGCACGTTTTTTGATAATATAGTTTAAGATGGGATAAAATTGGCTATTACTTTGACACAATATCTCTTGATGACTTTTATTAACCTGACCTACCATAACTCTGCTGGCACCCTCCTTTTTTCTAGTTGCTGATGCCTTCTTTGCCATCTGCCTCCCACCCTAGGGCCATCCTTTTCCTATAGGACTCTGATAGTTCTTCCTTTTCCTCCTTGATTTCCTCAGTGAGTTCTTCCAGGGCTCTGATTTTAACCTTGGAGTACATAATATGATCGTTTAGAAAGTCTTCACGCTTATATAGTCTCTGTGTGAATAAATTATTTTCTTTGTATATAAATCTTATGTAGTTTTCCATCCAATTTTTTTAAGATCCTTTGCCATAGGGTGCGTGTACTTTCCAAGGATATATAGAGAGAGATAGAGAAAGGGAGGAGACCATGCCACAATCCCTTCTCCACCTCCTCTCAGGATTCTGAGCATGCATGCACATGCACCTGGTGTGATTTTGAAACTTCCAGGTCCTGTACTCAAACTACAGTTAGCCATCTGGGAACCAAGCATCTTAACCTCTACATCACGTACTGGCCCCTCCCATCCAATTTTTACAGCTTCTTATAGGTCTTTTCCATTCACATATTTTACTCTCATTCAATATTCCATAAATATTTCTAAAGTGCCTCTTGTGTGTCAGCCAGTGTCCTAAGAACTGGGAATAAATAATGAATCAGATATAGTTCCTGGTCTGAAGACACTGAGGGTGAAAATACATAGTCAGAAAGCTAACATCCAGTTTGATAAACTTATAATTTCTACAAATGAGTTACTGGTGAATACTAAGAAATATTATAACTTAACTTCCAGGGAGAGTTGGTTCCAGAATCCATTCCAAAGAGCTAAAAGATAGCTAAGTGACTAAGTCAAAAAAAAAAAGAAAGGTGACTCAGAAGAGTATATAGACTCACAGCCAAGATGGCATTTGATGTATACGTGACTATAAGCTGTTCAATAAGCTAGAACACAAAGTCTAAATAGAAAGATAAAAATTGAAGAGGCAATTGGAGGTCAATTCTTCAGTGTCTTTGTCACTATATTGTGTCTGCATATCATATTTGACTAAGTACTTGACAGAACCAACATGCTTTAAGTCAGATGTTATGCTCTACCTCCCTCAGGGCCCCCAAAATGTTTGTGAAACAACAAATCTCAACAGAATGTTGCAAGAAAACAATGATTTGAAGATAGGAAGGTAGAAGAGGGTCTGTTGCGAGACATAGCAGCATATCAGAGAAAGGAATGAGGGCTGGGAAATTTTCCAGACTGACTACCAAGACCACCAGGATCTATTGTGTGGAGTCAGAAATTGTCAGAGACTAGTAAGAGCCAAAAATGACCTGACAGAGGTGATAGCAAGCACAAAACTTAAAAGATTGGCTTGAAAATGTACTGGGACCAATGGTCAGAATCCTGATGAGCAGTCAGGAAACACAAATAAGGATTATGGCAAAATCATGAGCCAGTAAATAAGAAGCACACAGATACCAGAGTTTTAACTGAAGCACTTTGCCAGTCCCATTATACCTCTATTTCCTTTTAGACGCATTTTGCCATAGGAATATTAAGCAACCTATAATCTAATTGTCTATTACTTTATTTGATATAATCTCTCTCTTTTTTTTTTTTTTTTTGAGAGGTTTTTTCGCTACAGGGCACATGCGCTCGCCAGACAGACAGAGAGAGACATAGAGACAGAAAGCGAGAAATCACCCCCCAGAGGGGATGGTCACGCCGCAATCCCTTCTCCTCCATTCTCCTCTCAGGATCTTGGGCATGCATGCACACACGCCCAGCGTGAGTTCTAAGCCACCGGGTCTGGGATGTGAACCATGGTCGATATTACATGGGAGTCCAGCGACATAGCCATTACACTAACTGCTGGTTCCCGATATAATATCTCTTGATGACTTTTATTAATCTGACTTCTCCTTGGTAAGGTCTTAGTTTTTCTCCAAAATCCCCACTTAGATATTGCACACTCTGTGTTGTTTTCCCTGTTTTTGGCTACATTTGCAAAGACACTTTAGCTGCAAGAGACAAGAAACCAATCTAGACTAGTTCAAGTACAAAGGGAAATTTGGAGCTCTTATTATTAAATTCCAGGGGTAGAAATGATTGGCTACAATCAGGAGCAAAAGAGATTCATCGCCAGATGTTCTTCCTGCTTTCTCCATGAGCAGAAACCAATGGCAAATAGCATCCCGATAATACCCTATTAGCTTACCATGGTAGAAAGAGAGAATCTTCTCTCATAAATCCCCAGAATATCTCAAGGATATTCTGATTGCCCTGGCTTAGATCAAGGGCCTTTGGCTCCTTGATTGACAGTCCCTTTTTTTTTTTTTTTTTTGGGAGAGATTTTCGTTATAGGGCGTGTGCGCTCGCCAGACAGACAGAGAGAGACATAGAGACAGAAAGCGAGAAATCACCCCCCAGGGGGGATGGTCACGCCGCAATCCCTTCTCCTCCATTCTCCTCTCGGGATCTTGGGCACGCACGCACACGTGCCCGACGTGAGTTTTAAG
>NW_006159547.1:7742322-7764180 GCF_000334495.1 Tupaia belangeri chinensis | reverse complement strand
GACTCCGTGGGAAGCCAGCGACATAGCCATTACGCTAACTGCTGGTTCTATTGACAGTCCCTTTGAGATAAGGCTACAAAAGGGAATTTCGGGAACCAGCAGTTAGCGTAATGGCTATGTCGCTGGACTCCCACGTAGTCAACCGCGGTTCGCTTCCCGGACCCGGTGGCTTAAAACTCATGCCGGGTGCGTGTGCGTACGTGCCCAAGATCCCAGGAGGAGAATGGAGGAGAAGGGATTGCGGCGTGACCATCCCCCCTGGGGGGTAATTTCTCGCTTTCTGTCTCTATGTCTCTCTCTGTCTGTCTGGCGAGTGCATGCGCCCTCTATCAAAAATCTCTCTCGAAAAAAAAAAAAAAAAAGGGAATTTCACCAGTGAAAATATTCTTATATTTAACAAATTATTTTTGTTACCAAAATAAATGTGAAGGAATGATGGGAACCTTAAAACAAATGTTAGTAGAAACTCAACAAAGGAAGATTGATCGGTTAACATGGCTGTGGTAAGTTTCTCTTCCCCAGAGTTCCATAGTCCCTCAGTGGATTGACAATGCTGGGAAAATGTATGCAGAACTTTGCCCATGTGTAAAACTGTCCAGAGAGGGGTCCAACCTTAACAATGCACAAAGGATTCCTGAGTAGGAAGACATTGGTATTGGGAAGGAAATACTGCTTCTCCCCATGCCACCCACTGTTAGTTTCTCCTGATTTAATAGGGCTCAAATGGAATGTAAAACCTTTAAGACATTGTTACAGAGTAGAATTAGGATGTGGGAGTTAACTTTTATTTGATTTCTACTTATTTCTTATCCTAATCTGTTTGTGCCTCTTTAATAGATTATCTGAGACTGTTTGATTTATAAATTACAGAAATTTATTTCTTACAGTTCTGAAGGACTGGCGGGGTTGGTGTCTGATCAGAGCCACTGTTAACTTCCAGGAAAGTGTGTTGAGCACTATGTTCTCAGATAGCACAGATAACAGAAGGAATCAAAGGACAAAAGGCTTGGGTAGTTTTCTTGAGCCCTATTTTTTTTTTTTTTTTTGGAGAGGATTTTGCTATAGGGTATGTGTGCTTGCTAGAAAGACAGAGAGAGACAGAGAGACAGAAAGCGAGAAATCCCACCCAAGGGCAGATGGCCATGCCACAATCCCTTCTCCTCCACTCTCCTTTCAGGATCTTGGGCATGCACGCACACGCACCTGGCATGAATTTAAGCCACCAGGTTTGGAACTTGAACCGTGGTTGACTAAGTGGGAGTCCAGCAATGTATCCATTACACCAACTGCTGGTCCCTCTTGAGCCCTTTTATAGGGTATCAATCCCATTCATGAGAATGGAATGCTCATGACTTAATCATTTCCTAAAGGCTCTGTATCATTCAACTCACGGACTTACATACACCTCTTTTTTTTTTTTTTTTTTTTTTATTTAAGAGAGAGAGAATTTTGCTATGGGGTGCATGTGCTTGCCATAAAGACAGAGAGACAGAAAGCGAGAAATCACCCCCCCACACACACACACGCAGGGGGGATGACCATGCCACAAACCCTTCTCCTCCATTCTCCTTTTGAGATTTTGGGCATGAATGCACATGCACTAGGATTGAGTTTCAAGCTGCTGGGTCCAGGACTTGAATTATGGTTGGCCATGTGGGGTCCAGCAACATAACCATCATGCCATCTGCTGATCCCCATATATCCTTAATACCCTCAAATTCATGTCTTTATCAAATATAGGGTATATTGGGACCAGCAGTTAGCGTAACGGCTATGTCACTGGACTCCCATGTAGTCGACCGCAGTTCATGTCCCGGACCCAGTGGCTTAAAACTCACGCTGGGCACATGTGCATGTGTGCCCAAGATCCCGAGAGGAGAACAGAGGAGAAGGGATTGCAGCATAGCCATCCCCCCTGGGGGGTAATTTCTTGCTTTCTGTCTCTCTGTCTCTCTCTGTCTGGCAAGTGCACGTGCCCTATAGAAAAAACCTCTCAAAGAAAAAAAAAGAATTAAAAAAATATATATATAGTATATTTATTCTGTATCCATAATCCTGAAAGCCTTGTTTCACAATTAACTTTAAACTCTAAGTCCAAAGTTTCATTTAAATGTCATCTAAATAAAAATAAAACTGGTGTACCTAAAAAAATCAAACAAGTTTTATGTTTACAAAATACATTGATCAGATAGGTATACACTAGCCATTCCCATCCCAAGAGAGAGAAATTAGAGAAGAAAAAATAATAGGTTCCAATGAAGTTCAAAACCCTGCAAAGTAGACATTAGTAGCTTTAGAATAATCTTCCTTGGTTCCATGTCCCAGTCTCTGGAGTGAAGTTGGGTCTCTAGGGCTATGGGTAGCCTCACTACCATGACCTTGCTGAGGCCACAGCTCTCATAGATTATCATCTCATTCCTGCAGGTATTCCAGGCTAGAACTTCACACTGACAGCTCTACAGTTCTGGGGTATCAGGGGGCAGCTCTGACCCCATGGCTTCACTAGGCAGGTAGGTTGTGTATGATGGCCCCACCTCTGTGGCCATTCTCTATCTGAGCCCTGAGTCTCAGAGTTACCATTTGAAATCTAAGTAGAGGCCATCCATACCCATACAGCTCTGGTATTCTACATACCTGTAGAGTTAGCACCACATGGATGCTGCCATGATTTATGGACTCTGCCCTCATGGCCCTAGAATTCTGAGCTATGACTGAGGGGTCCTTTTTCTATTATTTAATGAATAGCATCCATATTTATATATTCAGACTAATTTCCTTATCAAGCATTATCTCAATCACATCTTTGATAATGTCTCCCAAAGATGCTTTCTTCTTTATTTTGCCAGGCTGAGAATTTTCTAACTCTTTAAGTTCTGCCTCCTTTTGAGTTATAAATTTTGTTTTTAATTTGTATTCCTTTTCTCATGCTTTACTATAAGCAGTCAAGAGAAGTCCCACAGCATTATGAACACTTTGCCTCAAGACTTCTTTGGCCAAATAGCTATTTATCATCCAAAGTCCTTCCTTCCACAAAGCACTAGGATATAGCTGAAATTCAGCCAAATTCTTTGTAACATTTTTAACAAGGAGGGCCTTTCCTCCAGTTTCCAAAGCCTTATTTCTCATGGCCATCTAACATTTCATCAAAATTGCCTTTATTGTCCATATTACTACCAGTATTCTGATCATGACTAAAGTTTTTTCTTAGAATATTTAGACCCTCTCTTCCTGAGCCTCACTAGAATGTCTCTTAGCATGTTGACATTGACAATGTAGACTTTTTCCAACATTTACTTCAAAACTGCTCTAACACCTACCAATTACCCAGTTCCAAAGTTGCTTCCACATTTCTCATGATTTGATATTGCTTCTAGTATCAATTTCTGTCTTAGTTCACTCTTGTTACCATAATAAAATATCTGTGTCTGGATAACTTGTAAACAACAGATATTTATTTCTCATAGTTACGGGACTACAAAGTCCAAGATCAGGTGCCAATAAATAAGATGAGAACTGCTCTCTGGTTCTAAGATGGTACCTTGTATATTGTATCTTCACATGGTGGGGAGAGATAAGGCAAAAAGGCCTAACAAGTTTTTTTCAGGTCCTTTTGTAAAGGATACTGATTCTTGATGTGCTCTCATGATGGCTTGTTTTATTATAGGAATAGGTCATATTTGAAACTAGTCGGACTTACTAAACAAAGGGGAGTTAGTCTATTGGGTTGTCCGGGAAATCATGTTGCATTTTTGCATAGAAAAACACGTCACGACTTTCCCAACAACCTAATTTAAGTGTAGAGTTAAATTTGGTGTGGAAATATTTTTTAAAAAGGTATCCCTTTACTAGATTAAATAATGGAATAAAATGCATAGAATTTTTAAATGCACTGTTACCTTTATCATAGCCTATCTATTAAGTTATGAAGGTCATCTTAGTGGAATGTTGACATACAGTACTTGAATTTTTAAAAATCATAACAAATTTGTAATAACATTTTATTGTGTAATAGTGGTAATATAATGTTATTTTGTGCAAAAAGAACATGTTAAGAAAGTACTGTAAAAGTGATATTTCTAGAAGCTATTTCATTCTTCTTGTCATTCTCTTGATGTAATCCATTTTTATGTTAACGAATGCAAACAGAATGCCTCTGAAATTTCTCAGACATTGTAAATCTTTATATTTTGGTATTTCTGAATTAACTAGGTTTACATTTTTGTTTTTCAATATCCATTCATTATTTAATTCAACACATTTTTATTGGCTACCCTGCACGTAATAATTTGATATGCTGCTTCATATGAAAACATTGTTTTCAAGAAAATGTTCCTTTGAAAATTATTTTCCCATGAGGTATCATTAGTACTTCCTCTAGCTAAATAAACAGGCAAGGTAAGCAAGTAAGTGAAGGAATAAGATATTAGATTTTAATGAATGCTATATATACAGAGATAAATAAGAAAATAATGTGAAAAATGTTTGATGACAAGTTTTATTCTCTCTGAGGTGTAGTATTTCACCTGGCTTTTGGAAGCTAGGATTGTGCCAGCTCTGGTAACTGGAAAAGATTGTTTCAGGGAGAAAGATGATCAAATTCCCCATTTCTGGGCAAGGAAGGGATATAGAAGAGTCAGATATGTTTGAGGGATGGAAAGGAGGCCAGTGTGGCAAAGAGATCATGCAGAATGTTGCAGACCTAGTTTAGAAGTTTCAATTTATGCTATGTAAGTTGGAAAAACACTTTTTTAAGAAAGTTCACAGTTGATGTATTTAAGTTTAAAAACTGCACCTGGCTTCTTTGTGGCTAATAGACGGACAATATTAGGAGTGAGAGAACCAGTTATTTGGTAATGGCAGGACTATCAGATGAAAGAACATTACACAGTTGGTTGCTTTCGTTATGTTGTGGTCTACCCCCACACAATAATATGCCTTGTGTTCAAATGACGATCACATGTAACATCACCTGATCTCCTGAACAAACCGTGGGAGATTCAAGCATTGAATCAGTGGCAACAATAGAATGCAACCTCTTGATGTCTTTTTCCTTTTTTTTAGTTCAATGATTATTGGTCTGTGTGACATATTGGTCTCATAATTTCAACATATACATTTCATATGATTGATTTATTATGGAGTATCCAAAATCTATGAACATTGATCTATGGACTAAAAATAGTGCTAATATCTATTTGATAATATAGTAAAATTTTCCATGAGATAAATTAGCTATGGCATTAATATAAAATATTTTCTACATGGTATGTACATATAGTATATATATATGTTTATTCCATAAGAAAGAGAGATCAAGAGACAGCAGAGACAGCACTCCAACAGGATCTTAAAGTTGAAGATGTACCCCCAGCTTTAGCTAACCTCCTGTCATGGGTATACACATGCCCAGAGGACTTAAGAAAGTCTCAGGATCTCAAAGATCCCAGGCTTGAACTGGGCTCCTTTCCATCTGGTTCAGCTTTGCAGAGCATGGGCTCCACTGTCTAGCCCCCGATAGTAAATGTATTTTTAAATGCATTTTCAAAGACTACAATGCTATTTTCTACTCTACTTATTATTAAGATCACTGGTAAAACAACTACGTGTGATCTCATTTCTTAGTTGAAATAATCATGTATGTTAAGCTGAAAATTTCCATACATTCATTGCCTTTTCAGCTTTTTTATCTTTTGGCAAATTAATTGAATTTGGACTAAAAGCGCTAACATAATGGTCATTAAAATGACAACAACGAGACTTAGTTGTAATAGTGCATTGTACTCCGCTTCTTGGCAGGCTAAGACCCCTACAAGACCCGGGTTTGATTCCTAATGAACCCAAAGAGCCAGGTACAGTAGTGTGTGCTGAGAGTCCCAGCTACTCAGGAGGCTGTGGCAGGAAGATTGTGAGTTCATGTCTAGCAGGGGTAATGCAATGAGTCTCTCTCTGAAAGAGCCTGGTGTGCACCTGCAGTCCCACCTACTCAGGTGGCTGAAGCAGGAGGATTATGACACAGCAAGACACTTCCAAAAACACCATACACACATACACACACACACACACACACACACACACAAAATGACAATGTGTCCAATTTAATTATAGGAGTTCATGATCATGTTACAAATAGTTGTAGTCATACATAATTTTCAGTCCTCAATCTTATTTCTCTTTCTTGTATACTTGAAAAATACAGATGAGTAAGAATTTTTATTACCTCTCATATGTTAATTTAAACAATAATTTCTGAATTATTAATGGCAACACCTGGGTGATACATTTGATTTAGATACATTTCCACCTAGATATATTTTCGTACTAGAAAATATTTTCTTAGGTAGGACAAATATTGTGAATTCTTATAAATAGTGTTCAAAATATATGTAATATTCAAAAAATTTCAAATGTGTTTTGAAATAATATGAGCAAACATTAACGTTCACTTTCTGATCATTCATTAATTTTCATTAGATTTAAGCAATTTAAGTAAATTCATTTTTTTTTACTTTATTTTCTACTTAGATTTTAAAGGCATAGTGCTTTTATTTTGCAGATTGTTGCCTTGCGTGAACAAAATGTTCATATACAAAGAAAAATGGCATCAAGTGAGGGATCCACAGAGTCAGAACATCTTGAAGGGATGGAACCTGGCCAGAAAGTCCATGAAAAGGTATGAGACACGTGACAAACTAATACACAGACTGGTTACTTGCTCTGTCATTTTGAAGAGATAGTAAATATAAAAGCTTTATATTTAACATTTGTCGAACAAAGGTGTATGTGACTTCTCATTTATTACCCTTAATTTGATTCTCTTAAAAATGATACATACATCTATATACTGAGTTTCTATAACCTTTAGACAATTAGTTTCAGTCACAGAGTGCAAACACTCAGTATATAGGTGTAAATACCGGATATAGTGTGTGTGAAAGAGGGTCTGAGGAAGGACATTTGGGGAGGGGCAGGGAGGCAACTCATTGATGGCACAAAGAGGTACAGTATTATCTGTTGAAGATATTTCATAGTTTTATCAACAGTACTAGGGAGAAATGTTCACCTGTTGAAATATCCATTTTGTAAGATAAATAATAATGTAATTGAATGTATGGAAGAAAATGAAATAAAAAAATGATTATGAGGTAAAAACATTTAAAATGTAAATAATTTGTTTAAAAAATAAAAAATAAATAAAATAAGCAAAAATAATAATAATACAAATGGGGCCAGCAGGTAGTGGTGTGGTTGGGGCACTGAACTCTCATGTGGTTGACCATGATTCAACCTAGACATAATGACTTGAAACTCACGCAGGGTGTGAGTGTGTGCATGCCCAGAATTCCGAGAGGATAATGATGGAGAAGGGATTGTGACATGTCCATCCCCCTCAAGAAGGGATTGTAGTATGGCTTTCTGTCTCTCCGAATCTCTCTGTCCCTCTGGTGAGCACACACAATTGCAGCTAACCCTGTAGCATAGCACATCAGGCACTATGCAGAGGAAGCCAGGTTTCACATGGCCATCCGGAGTTCAGGTCCCAGCTCTCTTGCCTTGAAAACTCACTGGGCATTCTCATGTGTTGATCTTAATGGCATGGAGAGTTAGAAAAAGGATTGTGGTGTGACCAGATGCATGATGAGTGTGATTTCTCTCTGTGTCTCTCTTTTTCCTTCTCTTTCTCTCATGCATATGCAAGCATCCTCTGGCATTAAAAACTGAATGAATGAATGAATGAATGATTGAATAAATAAAGTTGAGCGTGATATGATGCTTAAGAAGGCTGGATCCCACATGGTCAACTACACAGTTAAGTCCCAGACCCAGGAGCATGAAAAACATGCCATGTGTGTGCCCCAAATCCTGAAAGGAGGGAGAAATGGAGAAGAGATTGTGGCATGACCATCTCACCATGGAGGGTGCTTTATCACTTTCTCTCTCTCTCTGTTCAGCTAGTGAAAGTGTCCTCTGGCAAACTATAAAGTTTTTTTTTTTTTTAAAAAAAGAAAAGTTAAAGTGTATAAATCAAAGAATTTATACAAAATGTGGATATGTGTATGTCCAGAACTGTTTTTAAGTATAATAACAATATTTTGGATTATAAATTATATTATACATAATGGTGTCTATTCTGTTATCACTGCAACAATTTTATGGTAATTGAATTAGTATTTTCCATATTGTTTTTGGGAAGGCCCCAACTGTATTCCTGTAATAAGTGATTGTATCCTACAATATCTATAGTCATAGGACTTTTACCTTTAAAAAAGGAAAATATTCTCCTTTTTTGGGAGGGCTTAGACACAGGCTAAGGAAACCAACAGTCTGTTTGGCCACTAGAAAAGAATATGCAATGAAGATAGTAAATTATGGGTAGCTCCTGAATCAGGTGAAAGTTATTTAGACATCTGTATATTCGATACCTGAAACTCAGGACACTCTCCTGGGTATTTGCCTATTACACGTATCTGTGGATGGGGAAGCACCTTAGTCATCAAGACTATGTAAATCAGGTAGCTTAACTGCTGTCACTGTGAAT
Source organism: Tupaia belangeri chinensis (assembly GCF_000334495.1). Taxonomy (NCBI): domain Eukaryota; kingdom Metazoa; phylum Chordata; class Mammalia; order Scandentia; family Tupaiidae; genus Tupaia; species Tupaia belangeri. The sequence continues at coordinate 7,755,644 of NW_006159547.1, read as the reverse complement.
AATGTTAAGAGGATTTAGGTCCAGCCAGTGGCATGGTGGTTAAGGCAGCTGGATCCCACATCGGTCAAGTATGGGGTTCAGGTCCCAGACCTAGTGGCTTGACAAGTCCACCAGGTGTATGTGTGTGTACATGTCTAAAATCCCAAGAGGAAAATGGAGAAGGGACTGTGGATGGCAATCCGCCATGGAGGGTGCTTTCTTACTTCCCCCACTCCCTTATGAACACATGTGCCTTATAGCAAATTAAAAAAAAAAAAAAAAAACAATTCTAAAATTTAAAGATTAAAAAACAAGTGACTGAACAACAACAATGCACTGGGTTTTGTAAAGAAAATAAATTGGGTACTTCCTTACTAATGGAGGTGAAACAGATAGAAAGGCTTCAGTTTCCTCAATCAAGAATAGAAGCAAGGGGAACCAATTAATTCCAGAGATAGATTTCAATTCTGGTTGCTGGGAAACAAAAAGATCTTCTAAGACTTTACTATTTTCACCATTATCCATGCATTTTATGCAAATCTTAAGTGTTAAAACTATGCTACAATTTGACAGATTTTATGAGCTATATCTGAGATAAAAATAAAATTACTTCTCTTTCCTTCAGCTAAGGATATTAACTGATATTAATTCAGTACATATGCTGACAAGCTCTTTAGAACAAGGCATTTGTACTGCAGATTCAATTTAGCAAACTAACAAGTTATTTTCTCTTCCTCTTTCATTTTAATAATATCATTACTGGTAGACCGCTATACCTCTCCTCAGAGAATTATAGAATCACACTGGCTTGGGGATGAAAATGGACTTTATGATTAGCTAGTCTTTTACATAGAAATCTTTAAAATATTGTTTGCTTTAACAATATTTAATTTAGGGAACAGCAGATGGCATAATGGGTATGTCACTGGACTCCCACGTTGTTGACTACAGTTCAAGTCCCAGACCTGGTGGCTTAAAACCCTATAGCAATAAAATTTCTTTCTTAAAAATAACAAAACAAAACAATGTTACATTTATACAAATCTAGCCTAAAATTAAAGAAAAATGCCTATCACAGGTGTGTGGAAATTGAGATTATGTCTGTCCTCTAGTAAACTTGATATTTACCACATTTGTATAGAAACCTGGGGAACTGATACTTGTATCTGAGACTTCACAGATGTGTGTGCGTGTGGGGATCCGGAGTTACTGGTGATATAAAACACTTGTCTTTAACTTTGTTTGAGGAACTTTTGGGGAAGGCACTTTGTCAATATAGAAAATAAATTCTATGTCATTGCTAACTCATTCACGTGTGTGTGAGAGAGTGTAACTAAAGATTTTTAAGCCTTTTGATTTTTAGTCACCATTTTTTTCACTTTCCCAAATTGCAGGAAGAGTGATTTTCAAATACCTTGATATAATGATATACTATTATTTAAAATATTATGTCTATATCCTTCAATGTAAACCTAAAAAACATATAATATACCATGTATTGTTTGTCGTGAAAATCATGATGCATTTTTGCATAGAAAAACAGAAAAATACATCATAACTTTCCCAATGACCTAATTTAAACTTAAAGATAAGTAAGTTGTGTTTTAATTTATATTATATCAGTGATTGACTTCTTACAATGACTCAATGTAGTGTAAAATGATACAGTTTTATTTTTACAGTATTTATCTTTCTAACAGTTTTTTCTTTCTTTTGTTTTTCCTTAACTTTATTCATGTTAGGGCACATGTACACACATGAGGAGAGAGAGAGAGGCAGGGAGAAGGGAAGCATCTTCTTAGTGGGGTCTGGCGTGCCACAATCCTTTTTCACCAATTCTCCATCCTGCCAGGATTTGGGGCACACATGTACCTGTATACCCAGTGTGATGACACTGGGGTTAAGATTTAAAGCACAGTTAACCATGTGGGATTCAACTTTGCACAACCTTAACTACTGTCCTAGGGCCCATCCAACACTTCTTGATCAAGTATAAAATAATACCCTGATTATTATTTTTGTCATCCATACACACACACACACACACACACACACACACACACACACCTGAATTATAAACCTAAAACATAAAGCATCTTGTCCTTTCGAAATGATCCCATATAACATAATTATTTGAGGTATATCAATAACACTAAGTAACAAGTTGTCACAAAATTTTAATTTTGAGCCTATAACTAACTTTTAGTTGTAAACTTTTTAAAGGTATATTCAAGCAAAGGGAAGAGAATATTATTTTTGCAAATGTTTACATAATGAAGGTTATCAGTGTAGGATCAGTATAGTATTAGTGTGTAAATTGCAAGGTGGTTATTCAAGAGAAAAAAATCCAGAACTATTGTTAGGTACTAATGGAGCTGTCAGAAAAGTGACTTGTAAATCCTCATCACAAGGATTACCCTTTGTTTAGGGCAGCATAGTTGCTTAAATTACATAGTCAGAGTAGGTTATTAGCTAACAGGAGATGTTTTATGTCAGTGGTTTGAGGACTCTTAACAAAGTAGTTGATAAAAATAGTCTTAAAAAAACACACTTTGAAACAGGCCTTATTACTCATGGAAAAGTCTTGTAATTATTGTCAACATGTATAAAAAAATTAAAATAAATATACGCTTGACTTAAACAAGTTTAAATATTTTAGGTGATCTATAAGTCTAGAAGACTATAAATATGCACAGGATAACAATTTTTCCTGTTATAACATTTTCCTGTGGCTTTCCAGAAAGAAGTTAATTTACAAATTTTTTCAATAAACATGCTGCTCTCATAAAGGAAATACTACTACTCATGACCGGTATATTCTGTACATCCAAATTTTATTTTTCCCAGCTGCAAACACTTGCTGAGTGAGCACTAGAATGTTAAGCAGTGGTAGAGATTCAGAAGACATAGCTCCTGTACTAAATCGAGTAAGAATGTACAGTGGAAGGCTCAAACTGTGGTAATACGGCAGTTGATACTGCTATTTAGGAGGCTAAGGCCACGTATGAGCCCCAGGATGATTTTCTGATTCATCCTAAAAGCCAGGCATAGTGGTGTGCACCAGTAATGCCAGCTACTTGGGAGGCTGAGGCAGGAGAAAACACAGTACATGAGATCTTGTAAAAAGTTTTTAAATTACAAAAAAAAAAAAAATTTACAGTGGGTAATAAATATACCTAAATTAATATTTAAAATTATGATAAATAATGTATCATAAATGATATTAAAGGAAAGATAAATTAATTTTGATTGAGTAGTATCAGAGAGGCAAGGAGGAACAAAGATTTGTCTAAAGTTAAAAACCTGGACTCACATCCCATCTCTGCCAATTATTAGCTGCGAAACTTTACCCCCATAATCTCTCTGAGTCTCATTAAAGGGAAAAATAGCCATGTCAAACTTATAGCTTTGTTATTAAGAATACAAGCACTGACAATGAATGACACCATTTTTGACACATTGTATACAAATAATGGTTACATTTATTAATATTGTGATTTTATATTCATTTGTTCATTTTTCAATAGATATTTAGTGACAACCATATAGAGCATTAGGAAATGGATCCTGTTTGAGATGATTAGAATACAATAAGACAGATGAGGGCACAAGCTGTAATGTACACATGTGTGTGTGTGCGTGTGTGTGTGTGTGTGTGTGTGTGTGTGTATTTGGGCATAGACATGATCAAGGGAAAGGCACAAAGTAGATAGGGAAAACATTGAATAGAAAAGACAAAAGGCCTTTTGGGAAGGTAGGATTTGAACTGGGAACTGAAAGAATACAAAGAATCAACCACATAAGAAAATTTAAAATTTTAGAAGCTAAAGAAGAGTTGACAGAGTAACTGGAGCCTGCCTCAGAGAAGAGTAGCAGGAGATGAGACCGGAAAGTAAGCAGGGGCCAGAGGGGTTCAGTTCTTGTCGGCGTCAGTCAGAAGTCCAGTTTTATTCACCATGCAGTGAAAAGACAAAATTGAAGCATCTTGATTATATCCTTTTTTAAAAAAATCATTTTCACTATACTTTTATATATTTTTATTGTTTTTTTATGCATCAGACTTCTAAAGTAGGTAGAAATTTTTGTTAACCCTACAGATAATGAAGTTGAGATTTAAACAGAAATACAAAATGATTTATTTGTCTGATACGAACTATCTCACCTCCAGAGAGCCCTTATCCTTTCACACCAGAATGATTTCTCTAGGTGTAGTTGTTGTTTTTGCTTTCCTTTTTATTCTATTTGAGTATGCTTTCTCAAAAAAAAGAAAATTGTCAGCGTGTATGCACTCACTGGAGATGGAGAGAGAGAGAAAGAAAGCACAGGCCCATGGGGGATGTCCATACCACAATCCTTTCTCCTTCAGGAATTTTGGGCACACACACATGTACCCACATGTTTTTTAGGTCACTGGATCCAGGATTCAAACCATGGGATCCAGCTGCCTTAGCCACCATATCGCTGTCTAACCTGAGTCTGCTTTTAAAAAAGAAATTTTCTTACCCTCCCACTCTTCTACACAGAACTTCTAGGCCTTTTTTTGACTCTGAACAGACCCTCAAAGCAGTGGCATTCAAAATCTTTGACCATTATATTATAAATATGGCTTTTAACTCTTGAGTAAAAGGGGCCTATGTTCTAGGCCCACAGTTTAGTGAGCCTTGTTCAGGCAATCTGGGACCCTCTCTACAGGATGAGGAGTCCATGGACTCAAGGAGAATTGCACGCCCTTGAGCCTCATTACCACTCCTTCTTGGCCAGGTACCTGGAAGGCCAGATATTCTGACCTGTATGCAGACCTTTACAGACTTCTCCCAGCAGCTGCCTCAGTGGCTCACCGGCACCACAGTACATGTACTCCCAAACGTCTGTCAAGCCATTGTTCAAATGTTCTAACATATTCCAAACTAACACATGATATGTTCATAACGTCCCTAATTTATTGTCTATCACTCCAACTGAAAAATAAGCTTCATGGGGCACCTGGTAGCAAGATGGTTAAGGTGCTGGATCCCTTATAGCCTTTTGGTTCAAGTCCTGGAACTGGTGGCTTGAGAGACACGCCAGGTGTGTGTGTGTGTGTGTGTGTGTGTGTGTGTGTCCAAAAGCCCCAAAGAAGGACATAAAGGAGAAAATGGGATTGCAGTGTGACTATTCCCCACTGAGGGGAGGCGGTTTTTCACTTTCTCTCTCTCTCTCTCTCTCTCTCTCTCTCTCTCTCTCTCTCTCTCTCTCTCTCTCTCTCTGGTGTTTACATGCTTCCTCTGAAGAATTTAGAAAAAGAAAAAAGAAAAAAAAAAGCTCCTGAGGGTTAGACTCTTATTCCTAATGAGACACAAGTGCCCACAATAGTTTACTGAACATGATAAGCTCTTTTTTAAAAAAAGAATTTATTTATTTATTTATTTAAATTTGACCTGGGGGCCCAGTGTTGTAAACTGAGAAAGCAATCAGCCAGGTCTGGAACTTAAACTGTGCTTGGCCATGTGGGATTCCAGCCACTCTAATCACCATGCCACTTGGTGGACCTGATAAACTCTTAATAAAGTGAATAAATCAATGAATACCACAGTATTTTAAGTATTCAAACTTTAGACATCTTGATTTTAGGAGCTTAAATATTAATATTGGTTTTTGAAACTCCATTTTTTAAACACTATTAAGATTTTGATTGAATTGCTTAAATGAAATCAATTTGCATAGAATAGTAACCTGTATGATATACTAGACTAATCATTTGCACTCATTACTTAACACCTCCATTTGTGTCCCAAAATGGTACCTTTTAATACAATCTATTTTGTAAATTAATAATTATTAATCATTATTCTATACGTCTATCAAATTTAGTGATTTTTATATGCATGTTAAGTAAAACCATTGACAGTATATCAGTATTATGAATGGTAAGATAATTGATTATAATCTAATGTTCAATTTCTGTGACTACTTATCTTATAAATTAAAAATTGCTACTCAAACTGCAGTGTTCTGGAAACTGCATTTTTGAAATGCTTTTTTAAAGGACACTGACAACCTAAAATGGTCAAAGAATGAATATAAAATTAATATAAAAATACACATGGTATGGCCAGCCTGTGGCATAGTAGTGAAGGTAGCTGAATCTCACATAGCTAACTTTGTAGTTCAAGTCCCATGCCAGACCTATGTGCCCATGATCTGGACTGGCTAGGGATGGGCAGCAGTGTGCAGACCTCTCTGATTCTCTTTCTCTCTCTCGTGGAAGAAAATTATTTTTAAAAAGTAAAATAAAAGGTAAAAATCACATTTTATCCATTTCCACTTGAAACATTTAAAAATAATTAATTGATACCGGGATAAGGAATGCTGATATCCTTGGACCTGTTATTGCATTTTTTATTATGTTAATTTAACTATTTTATTACTTTAAGCTCTTTTATGCCACATAAATGTTCATAGCTATTGACCAAAATAGATGCAGTAACCAACAAAGTACCTGAATAATATGAGTCTGCTTTTTTTTTTTTCCCCCCAATTTGCCAAAGGGCAGGTACACTTGCTGAGGAGAGGAACAGTGGGCAGGACAGTGAGAAAGCACCCCCATAACTATGCCATGGTTCCTTCTTATTTTTACATTATGAATTTGGTCCATGTGGGCACCTGTGTCAGATGTGTTGTTCAAGTCACCAGGTCCAGGACTGAAACCAAAAAGTCGGCCATGTGGGATCCAGCTGCCTTAAACACTACACCACTGGCTGGCCCAGGTCTAAGATTCAGTTGAAGAAGCAGATATTAAAATTACCTGGTTTTTTGTTTTGTTTTGTTTATGTTTTTGTTTTAATAATTACAGATTTAGGCCAGTCAGTGGCATAGTGGTTAAAGTGACTGGGTCCCACATGATCAGCTGCATGGTTTTAGTCCCGAAATGGTGACTTTAAAAATATGGGCCAGTAGATGGTGTAGGACTTATATTGCTGGACTGCCACATGACTGGTTCTTGTCCCGGACCCAGTGGCTTGAAAATCATACTGGACATGTGTGCGTGCATGCCCAACATCCTGGGGGAATGTGGAAGAAGGAATTGTGGCATGGCCATCCCTCCCAGGGATGATTTATTACTTTCCCTTTCTCTCTCTCTCTCTCTCTCTCTCTCTCTGGTGAGTGCATGCAGCCTAAGGCAAAACCCTTTAAAAATATGCAGGACATGTGTGCCCAAAATCTCAAAATAAGAAATAGAGAAGGATTGTGAAGTGACCATCTCCTATGTGGGCTGCTTTCTCACTGTCTTTCTCTGTCTCCTACAAGTGAACATACTCACCCCTTTAGCAAATTGAAAAACAAATAATAATTACATGGGCTTACTCTAGAATGGGATCCAATCATTTTCTCATTCAACTCTCCCAAAGAGTCTAATAGTAGTCATGATTAAGAGTGAGTAATGTAAATATTAGTCTAAATATAATTTTTGCTTCCTCTAGGTTCTAGTTTGTGGGAATTATTAAGAGAAAGTTTATATAAAACAGATATGAGAAGCTGATGGGAGTCAAAAAAGCAATATATAGAGCAATAGAAACAGGCTAAACAGATCAAATGTGCCCTGATTTATGACCCCGAAGTCCGTAGATTCCCCAGTGCTTAAACACTTTCTGGTTTTTACAAATCTGTGGCTCAGTTTGATTTATTACTTTTCTCTATCTTAGATACTTTCAGGCAGGAGCTTCCATATTCTGAGCACCCAACCTATTATGTGGTGTATCATACAGACTCACCAGACTGTAGACTTTTGATAGATGAGTGAATGAATGACTAAATTAAAAAAAATTTTTTTAAAAAGATTAGAAGGAAAGAACAAAGAAAAGGAGGGAGAATTAGAAAAGAACATGATATTGGAATTAGAATACCTGTGTTTAAACCTTCATCTTATTACTTTTTTTCAGCGTGGTCTTAAGTCAAATATTTACACTATGTGCTTCAGTTTTCTTTTCTGTATCCAATAGGTTGTTACAGGGATTTAATAAGCACGTGAATGTAATGCACTTGGTACAGAGCCTAGCACACTTTCAGAATGTCAGGGAAGTAGAGTAATTGTTATGAACTTAAGCTAATAGCCAGAAAACCTAACACCTATATGTTCTCGGGTAAGAACTTAATAATTGTTCATTGCTACTATTATTTATTACTGTTCTAATGGAATATACAGTCAAATTTGAGGATTTGAAATAGAATGAGGACCATGATGACTTCTAGGAATGAATAGAAATACTTGTTAGGGCATCCCATTGGTTAAAGTCTTCCAAAGTCTCTCCTCAAATTGTTGCACATAGGCAGGGTTTATCTAACTCTAAAAACTTAGAGTTATATGCCCTAACTGTAAGTTTTTAGAATTATATGAATACCCATGCTGTTAAGATGTACAATGATTGGGAGTCAGCAGTTAGTGTAATGGCTATGTAGTTGAACTCCCAGGCGGTTAACTACGGTTCAAGTCCCAGACCCAGTGGCTTAAACTCACGCCAGGCACGTGTACGTGCGTGCCCAAGATCCCGAGAGGAGAATGGAGGAGAAGGGATTGTGGCATGGCCATCTCCCCTGGGGGGTGATTTCTCGCTTTCTGTCTCTCTGTCTCTGTCTTTCTGGTGAGCGCACACGCCCTATAGCAAAAACCTCTTCCAAAAAAAAAAAAGACGTACAATAAAACAAAGCAAAATTTATAATTAACTTACCTCCTAAGTCTCTGAAACACCTTCTCAAGAAATATTTTTCAAGCAAAGAAATTAATCATTCAGTTATATTAATATAGCCCTCTATGCTGTACTCTTAACAGCCATTATTTTACTACTTAAATATTAAAAACTATTTGTTATTACACTTAATACATTATTTTTTCACAGAGTAGAAGATACATATCTAACTACTAACATGCTGAAAACAAAATTAGCAATAGTCATAAAAACACTATGAACTGCAGAATGAAAATTGTCACATTAGTAATTGAACTGTATTACTGTTCTTTTAAATATTATAGTGTATTTTAATATATGCTAAAGCTAGAAATAGGATGAAAGAATATTAAAGGTAAGGTCAATTTGTTTAAAATTTTCAAATAGGAAGATATGTTACCATTGTTCGTATGATCCAATATAGAAAAATTTATTTAATTTCTTCCCTTCATTTCATGAGAAATCAACATGATAATGACATGGTTTCACATCTGAGGCTTCATTTACTTCACTGGGTCTTACATGTAGACAATATATTTCTACTATATTATTTATTTTAATGTGCATTTGGAATAACAGTTTTCTAAATTTACTTAACATTTTCTAGCATAAAGATAATCCACTTACACAATACTTTTAGAACAGAAGGAAATAGGACTAATCTCTCTCTTACATTTGCCTTCCTTCTTAATGATAGTACATGTAAGTACATGCAATGAGAGAGAGAGAGAGAGAGAGAGAGAGAGAGAGAGATGAAGAAGGACCCTTGACAGGGTTTCTTCACACTGTGATCCCCTTCCCCGCCCTCCAGCTCCCAGGATTTTGGATGCCCACACACATCTGCCATGTTTTCTGGCCCACCTGGGGAACCAAACATGCATTCTGTCATGTGGCTTCCTGTTCTGCAATGTACTATAGTATGCTCCAGGCTATGCTTCCATGTTGGACCTACTTTGGCCTTTTTTTTTTTAGGAGAGATTTTTGCTATTAGCTATGTGTGCTTCACCAGAGAGACAGACGGATAGACAGAAAGTGAGAAATCTTCCCCGAGAAGGGATGGCCATGCCGCAGTCCCTTCTCCTCCATTCACATCTTAGGATCATGGGCCCACACGCACACACACCCAGCATGAGCTTTAAGCCCCTGGCTCCGGAACTCCAACCGCAGTCAACTATGTTGAGTCCAGCAACATAGCCATTACACCATCTGCTAGTCTGCATTTGCCTTTTATGAAAACTTCTTTCAGAAATTGTATATAATATCAGCTGAACATATGTTTCTATATTTTATTTTATTTTGAATCTTTATTCTTTCACAAACGTTATCTCACTCATTAATGAAAACATTCATTCATTCACTCAACAAATATACCTAAGTTGTGGAATGTGCTGCTTAAGTAACAGAAATAAAAGCAATATTTATTCAGTCAACAAAAATCTGTCATATAACCACATGCCGGTTACTTCTCTAAGCACTTGGTGATACTTAAAGAGAAAATCATAAAGGTCCTTTGCTTCCTTTAGCTTATAATCTAGCAAGTTGGACAGGTAAGAAAGCAACAAATGAGACCAGCAGTTAGCGTAGTGGCTATGTCGCTGAACTCCCATGTAGCCCACTGTGGTTCGAGTCCCAGACACAGTGACTTTAACTCATGCTGGGTGTGTGTTCGTGCATGCTCAAGATCCCAAGAGGAGAATGGAGGAGAAGGGGTCGCGGCATGGCCATCCCCCCTGGGGGGGGGGGTGATTTCTCTCTTTCTATCTCTCTGTCTCTCTCTTTCTTTCTGGAGAGCCTACATGCCCTAGAGCAAAAACGTCTCCAAAAAGAAAAAAAAGAAAGAAAGCACTAAATAATAATTAAAACAAGTAAATTTTTGGCATGTTAAAAGGTGCTATTGGAATAAAGAAAATGAGAAACATACATGGATCGGGGTCCTGGGGAGAAGTAGGGGTGAGTACAGATTACACTTTTAAATAATGTGGTCAGTTCACTTCACTAGAAGAGTTGAGGCTGTTAGCAATGTAGATACAAATAGAACATTCCAGGAAGATGGAAGAACTAAAATAAAGGCCATACAGGGTAGAGTGGTTGACTGCCCTTTCTGCACAGTGCGTCTTCGGCTCTGCAGACAGGACAGCCCACAGTTATCCTGCAGGGAATGCCTTCCTGTCTTCGCTCATGTTATTTCCCACTCCTGAAATAACTCCTTCTTTCCCATACTTTATTTAAAATATAGTCATTCATCTTTTAGCGCCCAGCTCTTCTCTCAGCTTCTACAACACAAGTATGAATCAAAACGAAACTTTATAACATTTTATTGCAATATATAATATTGACAATTGCTTATTTGTATTTCATTTCTCTGGCTGATAGAATTTCTTTTGTCAGGAATGTATTATCACATTTTTAAAAATTCCTAATACCTATATCTTTCTTCTTCCATAGATTTATGGTCAGTAAATATTGTTAAATGAATGTAAATATATTTGTTAAAAATAAAAATATCTGAACCTTATTTTATATGATAATAATTTTAAATATATACTTATACAGTTTAAAAATTTAAAAAATTGAAAATGTTAATGACCTTGTGTTGGGAAATTTTTATTAAAAAAGCATGAGCCAGGGACCAGCAGTTAGCATAATGGCTATGTCGCTGGACTCCCACGTAGTCGACAACGGTTCACGTCCCAGACCCGGTGGCTTAAAACTCATGCTGGGCACGTGTGCATGTGTGCCCAAGATCCCGAGAGGAGAATGGAGGAGAAGGGATTGCAGCGTGACCAATCCCCCCTGGGGGGTGATTTCTCGCTTTCTGTCTCTCTGTCTCTCTCTGTCTGTCTGGCGAGCGCACGCACCCTATAGCGAAAACCCCTCAATAAAAAAATAAATAAAATTTTTTAAAAAGCATGAGCCAGGACCAGCATATGGCATAATAGTTAAGTTACTGGACTCCCACATAGTTGACCAAAATTCAAGTCCTAGACCCAGTGGCTTAAAACTCATGCTGGGCACGTGTGCATGTGTGCCCAAGATCCCGAGAGGAGAATGGAGGAGAAGGGATTGTGGCATGGCCATCTACCCTGGAGGGTGATTTCTTGCTTTCTGTCTCTCTATCGCTCTCTATCTCTCCAGCAAACGTTATGTGCCCTATCGCAAAAATCTCTCTCAAAAAAAAAAAAAAAGCATAAGCCATAAAGAAAAAAACAAATAACCTGATTTCCTTAAAGCTTTTAAAAAAATTCCATTTCAAACATGCTAGCAAGAAAGTGAAAATATAATTCAAACTGGGAAAAAAAAACTGTTTGTCGGCCATCTAATAAAGGAATTTTATCCAAAAATAGAGAATTTGTATAACATTACAATAAAAGGGCAACCTAATTCATAAATGTCTCAAGTATTTGAACCAACCATTCTCCAAAGATAGACAAATGGACAATGAGCTCATGCAAAGTAAATCAACATCATTAGTCATTAGGAAGCACAAATCAAAACCACTTTTCATCCATTAGGATAGCTGCAATAAAATTCAGATTAATAAGTTTTAGTGAGGATGTGGGAAATTGTAACTCACATACATTGCTGGTGGGAATGCAACAGCTTTGGAAAAGTTTCTCAACATGCTAAATGTAGAATTACCATATGATCCAGCAACCTAGCCAAGAGAATTGAAAACATTTGTCCACATGAAGACTTAAAAACAAATGTTCATGGCAGGATTATTCATAGTAGCCTAAAGGTGGAAGCAACCTTTATGAATGATGAGTCTATAAGTAATATGATGGAACATTATTCAGTAAAAACAGAAAATTGGTGACAGGTGGTAGTATACTGAACTGCAGTTTTGGAAGCCACGTGGCCAACCTCAGATTTATTTCCCAGGTCCAGCCAATCAAAAACACATTAGGTACATACAAGCACCCAAGATCCTGATGAACTAAAGGGCTGGGGGAAGAGGATCACACCATGAGGAGACTCTGTCTGTCATGGATGCTTCTCTCTCTCTCCTTACTTATTCATGTGCTCTCTATAAAATAAGCTTAAAAAAAGAAAGAAGTACTGATAACATGTTATAACATGAATGAAACTTAAAAAATAGTATGCTCAGAACCAGCAGTTAGCGTAATGGCTATGCTGCTGGACTCCCACGTAGTCGACCGTTGTTTGCGTCCCCCCTGGGGGGTGATTTCTCACTTTCTGTCTATCTCTCTCTGTCTGTCTGGTGAGTGCACGTGCCCTATAGCGAAAACCTCTCCAAAAAAAAAAAAAAAAAAAAAAAGTAGTATGCTCAGTGAATGCAACAAGTCAAAAAGACTATATATTCTGTCATGCCATTTGTGTGAAAGGTCTGGAATAGGGAAATCTATCATGAAAATAGCTTAGTGGTCAACTCAGGCTGGGTTAGAGTCTGCTGTTTGTGACCTAGTGGGTGTGAAGTTTCTGTTCAAGGTGCTGAAAATGTTCTCAGACTATGTTAATAGGTCCACAACTCTGGAAGTATACTAAACTCAATTGAAGTTTAGACTTTAAAAGGATGCAAGGCAGGGACCAGCAGTTAGCGTAATGGCTGTGTCGCTGGACTCCCATGTAGTCGACCATGGTTTGAGTACTGGACCCAGTGGCTTTAAATCACACCGGGGG
>NW_006159547.1:7712800-7742205 GCF_000334495.1 Tupaia belangeri chinensis | reverse complement strand
TTTGGGGATGGCCCATGTCTCCCCAAAAAAAAAAAAAAAAAAAAAAAAAAGAATGCAAGGTCAATCAGTGACTTGTTGGTGAAGGTGGCTGGATCCCACATGGCCTACAGTGTGGTTCAAATTCTAAACCTGGTGGCATGAAAAAACAATAGGCTCGTGTGCATGAGTGCCCAAAATCCCAAGAGGAGAAATGGAGATGGGATTGAGGGATGATCCTCCCCTCAGGAGAATGCTTACCCACTTCCCTTTCTCTCTCTGTTTCTCTCTGGCAAGTGCATATACCATCTAGCAGATTTAAAAAAAAAATAGAGAGAGAGAGAGAGAGAGAGATGAATCTTATAATATGTAAATTACATCTCAAAAAAGCTATTTAAGATCAACACTGACTTTTTCTTTAATTTAGCTATTTATCATTTAAGTTAAAGTGTAACTAATGGGACCAGTGAATGGCTGATCATAATGGTTACATTGTTGGACTCCTGTGTACTCAACCAATTTGAGTCCTAGGCCCATTTGCCTAAATCTCATGTCAGGGGTGTATATGTGTATGCCCAAGATTCCGAGAGGAGAAATGGAGAAGGGATTGTGGCATGGTCTTCCCTCCCCTTTTCCCCCGCGGATGATTTCTCACTTCCTGTCTCTCTGTCCCTCTCTGTTTCTCTGGCAAGTGCACATGCCCTATAACAAATATATCTCTTTAAAAATAGTGTCACTATTTTGAAGATAAATCAAGATAACAGCAATTTGAAATTAAGTATTATGTGTGTTTGTGTGTGTGTGTGTGTGTGTGCATGTTTTTGAGCCAGATGGTACATGCAAAGAGAGACAGAGAGAGAAGGAAAGTATAAAAGCATCCCTGTGAGGAATGGTCACACCATAATCCCCTTTTCCTCCATTTGTCTCTCCTGTTGAGATTTTGGGCACACATCCACACACCAGGAATGTTTCTCAAGCTGTTGGGTCCAGGACTCAAAGTGCAACGAGCCATGTAGGAACCAGCTGCTTTAACCAACCACCAGGCACCAGGATAACCCACAAAAACTTTTTTTTTCATAAGATATAAATCATAGTATTGATCTGGCCTTTCTATTTGTAAATAATAAAAACATATATTCAGCTCACCATAAAATATATTTAAGTTAATTTGAATAGGTAAAAGATGATATATTTTAAACATAAAATGTTCATAAATACTTCAAAGAAAGAAAAATTTAGAGTTTGAAACAATTTTCATAGATAGTCCTAAATTCTAAAGTCACAAAAAGACAATGCAGTATACAAAAGGTGCTTAAAGAAATTAGAGGCTAACATTTTTAAAGTGCTGTATTTTATTTGCGTGATTACTGCTTATATTTAGGTCATTTTTTTTTTAACCTCGAACACATTACAAATATGTAATGTTTAAACAAGAGATTAATGGACCTCAGGTGCACAGAATTGGAATAATAATTTTCTCTAATTAGGAAATTAACATCATTCAGTCACACTAGGAAAGATTTGCCAAATACACATATAACTATAAAAATTTATGTATATCCCCATGCACACTTTTTTTTTTTCCAGGTGAGCACTCTTGTATGTTTTGCCAATGTTTCTCGAGAATAAAACTGCACATCAGAAAACTCAACATCTACATTATGTCCAAATTGTTTCCTAATCTATCATGTGTTGGAACAAATTCATGTTGTTAAATAAGCATCGTAGCAGGATTAGCTGAATTTTCTTTGCTTTTTCTCCATACTCTCTAAGTTCTTGTGCTGTCTTCTTTTTACAGTTGTTTCTCTCCACTAGCCGGACCATGCTCACCACAAAACCTCTCCAATGGAGCTAGTTTGTGCAAATTACTTCCTTTCTAAAATGTTTTGTTTTGATATATCAAAAGTTGCAGAACATTTTTTTCAACAGAGAACTTTACATTCTTTTGCCTGTTAAATGTGACTTCCCTTTGCCCCTCCCACCCTGTACCACCTACTGTCTACCATCCATGCCCAACCTCTGCACGGTTCCTTTCAAAGTTTTTAAATTGATAAGCAATAATCGTACATATTTGTGGGGTATCCTATGATATTTGATATGTGTATGTAATGTAGAACGATTAAATAAAGCTAATTAACATATCCATCACCTCACCTGCTGATCTTTTTTTTGTAGTGAAAATGCTTAAAAATCTACTCTTTTAGCAGTATTGAAATATACAGTATATTGGAACCAGCAGGTGGTGTGGTGGTTAAGGCTCTGGACACTTCCACATAGCCGACCACAGTTCAAGTCCTTGCTTTCTCACTTTCCCTCTCTCTATCTCTGTGTCTAACTCTGGTCAAATTAAAAAATAAATGAATTAATAAATAAATAAGTAATTTTTTAAAAAAGTAATATACCGTATATTATTATTAGCTCTGGTTGCCATGCTGTACAATATGTCACAAAAACTCATTCTTTACCCTGACTGAAACTTTGTCCCCTTGACCAGTGTCTCCCCTTTCTTCACACCATCCCCTTTCCCAACTCCCACGTCTGTTAACTACCTTTCTGCTTTCTACTTTCTATTTTAATGTCAAGGAACAATTTTCTCAGAACCTTAGTTTTCCTCCCAAACTGCTTTTTCAGAAGTTCTTATTTCAATTGGAAGGCTTTATCACTTTTATTTCTTTAAGTTCATGAATTTTAAATTAAAGATGAGGAAAAATTCTAAGTGCTGTTTCTGTTTCTATTCCTGCAGCGTTTGTCCAATGGTTCTATAGATTCAACGGATGAAACTAGTCAAATAGTCGAACTACAAGAATTACTTGAAAAGCAAAACTATGAAATGGCGCAAATGAAGGAACGTTTAGCAGCCCTTTCTTCCCGAGTGGGAGAAGTAGAACAGGAAGCAGAGACAGCAAGAAAAGATCTCATTAAAACAGAAGAAATGAACACTAAATATCAAAGGGACATTAGGGAGGTAAGTGGTTCGTAACACTTTCAGTCTTTACATTCTGAATGCTGCCTCTGAGATGCTCTTTCTGTAATTTCCCCTAATGGCATATAATCTTTACTTCTCAAAAGGCCATAATTTGGGATATATTATATTAGTTACAAGACTTGTTCAGTTAGGCAAAAGAAAGAGTTTGCTTCACCAACCCTTTCAATATGTATAGAAATAAATTTTTGGAATCAAGTCTTGGATGCAGTAAAGACTTTCAGAAGTCTATAACAATTTTTAAAGTTTTTAAGCTTTAAATTTTAAATAGTCCTGAATATGAGTATGAATCATGAGTTGCTATGCTATTAGCATATGGGGATGCTCAAAGACATTACTTCAAATAGTCTCCTCTCTTATACCATAAATGTAAATGTATATGTGTGAATATAAATATACATACATATGTAAAACGATTATTTTTCTATACATTAAGTTCTTGTTAACATTGCTTCATCTATTTAAAAGAGAGTGCTTTAAATTTACTACAAAAGATATAAGTAGATGTTTTATTTATAACATTGCCAAATCATCCTACCAGTTAAAGTGAAAGTTTAGAATTTTTAACTTTTTTATTCACAATTTAAAAAATTATTTGTATTGGGACCAGCAGATTGCATAATGGTTACATCGCTGAACTCCCATGTAGTCAATGGCTGTTCCAGTCCTGGATCCAGAGGCTCAAAACACACTGGGCACATATGCATGCATGCCCAAAATCCCAATGCCAAGTAGAGACTGGAGGGGAAGGGATTTTGGCATGGCCATCCCACTTGACTGGGGGGGAGGAGTGATGATTTCTCACTTTCTGACTCTGTCTCTCTCTGTGTCTCTGGCAAGCACACGCACCCTAACAAAAATCTCTCTTTAAAAAAAATTACTTGTATTTAAATAAATTTTATTTTATGACTTTTTTCTTTTTCTATTTATATATATATATTTTGAGAGGTTTTTGCTATAGGGTGCGTGTGCTCGCCCAACAGACAGAGACAGAGAGACAGAAAGCGAGAAATCACCCCCCAGGAGGGATGGCCACACCACAATCCCTTCTCCTCCATTCTCCTCTCAGGATCTTGGGCACACACGCACACGCACCCAGAGTGAGTTTAAGCCACCGGGTCCGGGACTCGAACCGCAGTCAACTATGTGGGAGTCCAGCAACATAGCCATTACGCTAACTGCTGGTCCCTATTTATATATATTCTTTAAATTGTGCTATTCTCATCTTTTTATTTAAAGAATTATTTATTTAATTTTATGGATTCATTCATTTATTTCAATTTGAACGGGAAGAGAGATAGGGAAAGTGAGAAAGCAAACCACCAGGTCTGGGACTCGAACCATGGTCAACCACGTGGAAGTGTCCAGCACCTTAATCACTACACCACCTGCTGGTCCTGTCTTTTTCATTTCTTTTGTATATAATTAACTACTTGTTAATAGGATTGATGCTATTCTGTGTTTCTAGGGAGCCCATTTTATCATGCTGTTGCCTCTACAGCCCCATTAAAACTGATCTCATAATAGTTATAATTGACCTTATTGAATCCAGGGGTCAACTCTGTCTTTTGAAGCATTTTATCTAATTATTACTCTTCCATCCCTATAATACTGCTTCTATTACCTACCAACCATGCTTCACCCTTCTGATTTCATCGCATATTTACTTAATAACCTCATCTCAGGTTCCTTTTCTGGTTCTGCTACCCCACCCCAACCTTGGAGTGTCTTCCTTTCTCACTTTACCTTCACTTCCTAGGTAGATTCATATAGCCTTATGAATGAAAATCACTCATAGCCATAAAAGTCCCAATTTATATCTCCAGCTCGTCCTAACCTTCTGATTTCCGCCTGCCTATATCTAAATCTTTAAGGAATGTTACAATTTACTACCTTTAAGACTGTGTTCATAATCTTCCCCCAACAAGCCATATTCTCCACAGTCTTCCACATTCATTACTACAGTTGCTCCATCCTCAGGTCTTGGAGCTGCCTTTGAGATCTCTTTTGCTAACCCAGTGTGTTTGATTGAAGAATAAATCCTATCATCTCCAGCTTCAAAGCAGACCCATCATGTGACCTCTACTCATAATCTTCATGGCTCTTCCTATTCCATACAACCATATTCTCTTGCTGAATTATCACACTAGTCTCCTGATAGGTCATCTTGCCTCTGCCTTTGGCCCATTTAGTCCTTGTTCAATACAGCAGCCTAAATGGCCTGCCTGTAAATCAGCTCATGCCACTTTTCTGCTTAAAACTCCTGAACAGGTACCTGGTCTACTTACAGTTGTAAAAAGACCTTGTGCTGCCCTGCAAACCTCATGCAATCTCTTACCTTCTTCCTGATCCTGCGGCACTCAACCTTACTCTCTCATCCTAGACTTGAATGGCCTCTAAAGCAAGCCAGACTTACTTTTTCATTACATTTTCTTTTCTCTCTGCCTGTTATTCAAATGTCATCTTCTCGGTGTTCCCTCACCTTGCCATTTACACATAGACCCTCTCCCATGTCTTGCATCCATTTATCCCACAGTTCTTACTGTTAACTGACACAAATTTCTTTTACTGATTTATTTAGTTATCATATGCCTTCCTCTCTATCTGTACAGATCCACAGGACTGGGATTTCCTGTTTGGTTTGGTTCACTGCTCTCTTTTATGATCTGCATAGCTATTGAGCATATAAAAGGAACTGAAATAAATCTTGTTGGAAGAATGTCTTTTTAGGTCTTTATAATAAGTAAACACCTAAATGCATGAATGAGATTAGAATATGTACTAAAACAAAGCTTAGCCGCTTAGGAACAGTGTTCATGGAGATATTGCTCCTCTTCATTCCACTCCACAACCCAAACTGAGACAATTCATGAAATAAATAAAATTGAACACCTCTTCTGTAGCACTGTTAGGGAATAACTAGGATTTCTGGCTATTAAATCTTCATGTACATTTCCTAAACTTTTGCTCATTCTGTATTTCTTTATTCTCTTGGTGCCAGTGATTTGACTGTTTTCCCTTCATTGCAACTCTCACCTACTGTGTCCATGCTTAAGTAATCATGTGTCACTTGAAGGTAGAGCTCAGGACCTCCAGCTCTCTCTTGCTGCTCATTAAAAAAATAATAATGATTTCTTTTTTTTTTTTTACTACTAACCGACTGACCAAATTTTATTTTTTATTCTAATGATTTTTAAAGAAAGGCAATGTTATCAAAATACTTGAACCCATCTACCTATTTATTCTTCTCTCTACCTTCCCAAGCTAACTGTCCTGTGGGTTAGTATCAGTCCCATTTATGCCTTTTTTTAAATTTTTTTATTTTTTATTTTTTATTATCATCATAATCTTCTTTATATTACATTGGATTACATATAACTTTACAGTGTATTACATTGCTTTAAAAAATAATAATAATTTCTTGCTACTAATAGTCTCTAGATGTAGGTAACAAAAAGCCCAGTCAAATAAAGAATGGTAATCCTCTGATCCCAGGTAGTCCAACCTTAGGAATACATTTGTGTGTGTGTGTGTGTGTGTTTGTGTGTGTGTGTGTGTGTGTGTGTTTTATGTTTATTTATTAATTTGTGTGAAAGAAACATAGAAGGGGAGAGAGAAAAGAGAGGCACCACCTACAATGTCCCCCACTTCCATCCACCATCTCAACCAGGCTGCATCACAGCAATAAATGCATGCACATGCCCAGTATGCTCAGGGAGGTTCTAGGACATGGACCTAGGACTTTTTCCACGTGGGTCCACTTGAACCACTACCTGACCCCAGGAATTCATTCTATTGGGGGAGATGTTCTTTCCCATGTAATTCTTTTTAAATATAACCATTCTTAACAGCCCCATAGTTTCCGTGGAGATGTAGTTTAAAAGAGTTTTGTGAGAAAAGAATCTCTCATCATTCACCTTTGAAAGGAAGTGGCAAGCACAAATGTTTTCAAAGCCAAACAGTGAATTTAAATGTGTGAAGTACCAGGTGCAAGACAGTAGGAAGAGACAGAGTTGATGAGCCTGCTTTTCCAAATGCATCACATTTTCATGTACATACATATCTCAGGCCACTGGCCTCTGGTTTGCTGAGGATTTCTGGAAGACCAACCTATGTACCAAAACTATTTTAAGTAATTATATTTAATTTCTCTCACTTTTCACAAGTGCCCTAGAGAGGGTACCTATTACTATTATCCCTATTTTTCTCTAAGGTTTTGTGAGCTAAAATGACTTCCCCAAGGCCTGTGCATTGCCCTCTACCCCAGCACCAAGAGGAAACAGAATCAGCCTGCCTTTGAACCCTATGCTTCCTCTACTGTAAGCTGCTTCCAAAATCATCACAATGCAATAATTTATGCAAATTTTAAGCTGCCAAGAGAGCAAATATTAAGTTGCCAAGAAAGTCATGACATATTTTTCTATGTTTTTCTATGCAAAAATGTGTCATGACCGTCCTGACAACTCAATGTAATAGGAAGGTAGCTGTATTACAACTGCCCCCTAAATAATTTTTGCATCATTCTTTCCGATAAGCAAGATGTAAAAATCATGTACTATTCTGGCTGTGTGGCCTGGTGGTTAAGGTAGATGGATTGCACATGGTCAAATTGCAGTTTGAATCCTGGACCTGACAGCCAGAGAAACAAATCAGATGCGTGCATATGCATGACTAAAATCCTGGAATGAGAGAGATGGGAGAGGAGGGATTGCGATATGACTATCCCAATAGGGACATGTTTTCTTCCCTCTCTCTCTCTCTCTCTCTCCTTCTGGCAACTACGCATTCCCCCAAAAAAAAAAAAAAAAAAAAAAGCAGATACTTAAAAAGGTATCCTTTATTGACAAAGTCCCATTCTTTTTTTATTAATTATTTTTATTTAACTTTATTTACTTGCTTATTTAGAGTGACACAGAGAGAGAAAGTAAGAAAACAAGCCACCAGGTCCAAGACTTGAACTGCAGTTGACCATGTGGGAGTCCAACACCCTTAACCACCATACCAACTGTCAGCCCCCAAAGTCCCATTCTTTGTTTTATTTTTCTGAATAATATGATCCAGGGCCCTGGTTACATAAAGTCTACTATAATACAAGTTTTTTAGCAGAAAAAAATAAAGTTACTTGGTACTTCTATTCCATTACTGGCACAGCATAGCATATATTTTATGAGTAATAAATATTTGTTAAATTAAGAAAAAAAAATAAGGAATAGGAAAAATCATATAATGAAAAAATAAAATATTTTTGTTTTTTAATTAATTAATATATAAAATCAATTGTATAATTTATATTTAAAATACAAATTGTATATTTAAAATGAATTATATTTAATGTATTTAACATGAATTATACAATTTTTTCCATTAATTGTATCAGAATATATTTTTATATGTCAAAAGGAAATATACCCAAGGCAGAGTTTTGCATCAGTTTCTCCATAAATTGAATTTTGGCCTGTTAGAGTAGGTAATCTGGATCAAAGCTAGATCCAGTCTGTATATTAGAAAAGAATCTCTGGCCCTGCCATAATGGTGGTAGGCTGCAGCTGCACAACGCGGGGGCTGCAGAGGAGGCCAGATTTGGCTCTTAGACAAGCTGGGTGCAGGAGCACATGCCTGGAATGCAACCAGCTGAACCAGGAAGCTGGGGAGAAGAATTGCAGCATGGTTGGACTCTCTAAAAAATCCCCCCCACCCCAATCTCCTCCCTTTCTCTCGTAAAAGAGAAACAACAAAAAAAAGACTATCTCACAATAGTGACTTAGCTCTCCACTTTTTAATCAAGAAGTTTACTACTTGTGTATCTCATCAAATACCTAGATATGCAAAGGACAGAAATTTTCCACAAGGTATTTTAATTGCATTTCATTTTTTGAATAAAAAAAAAAAGCCAGCTTATCTTTTCGACTTTCTATTAGAAGTTCTTCCAAAGTTTGCTAAGTGATTATAGGAATGAATACATATCAATTTTGTCTTTCTGTTATCTGAAACAAGGAGTTATATTGTCCACTTTACTAGTTCAAGTTACTATAGAGTTACATTTATTCAAATTAATAAAATCCATTTTATACATGAACTTGAGGTTAAGAGATCATGGAATCTCAGTTTTTTTGGGGTGTGTGTGTGTGTGTGTGTGTGTGTGTGTGTTTCAGTTTTGGGGTAGCAGTTTTTAGGGACCAAAAGAATCTTCCTTTTTTAGAAATTTCACATGGCACAGAGGAAAAAGCTATTTTCTCTGACTTGTAAATTCAAAATTTTTGGCAACACAGCCTACAGTTAAAAATGAATCTCCCACACAAACCACAGAATCAGAAATGTACTACCGAAGTTGACTCCAGCATATGATGTATATCGTAGAGTGAGATCACCTCATTTTGAACATGATAGTAACTAAAGTAAAGCAGCTATTACCTATTGTGTATTCTACATGTGGCACCGTACAAAGCATTTAAAATGTTTTATTACCTAATTCTCAACAATAATGTTATGTGTGTCCTCAACAATAATGCTATGTGTGAGCATTTCTATCTATCTGAACCAAAAACAAAAAAAGAAGAGGAAGGCGAGGTATAGAAGTACAGAGAAGAGAAGCCTTTGCCCATGATAAGGAAGTGAGTAGTATCAAAAACTAAACTTTGGAGCAAGTATGTATATACTACTCCAGTGCTTTTTTCTTGAGAAATGTGGCTGCCATTTATTGAATTTATTGCTATTAAAATTTAGTAAGAAGTGTGTACATGCATGTGTGTGTGTGTGTGTGTGTGTGTGTGTGTGTATGTATGTATACAGGTTAGATTAATAAATTTCTCTTCTAGCCACAAAATTGACTTAATATTCCTAGTGTTCTGCATGAATATAAAACTGATAGAACATAATATTGACAATAATAAACACTGAGGGGACAAGCAGTTTGCATAATGACTATGTCGCTGGACTCCCATGTAGTTGACCGCGGTTCGAGTCCTAGACCTGGCGGCTTAAACTCATGCCGGGCACGTGTGCATGCGTGCCCAAGATCCTGAGAGGAAAATGGAGGAGAAGCGATTGTGGTATGGCCGTCCCCTCGGGGGGGAATTTCTTGCTTTCTGTCTCTCTATCTCTCTCTGTCTTTCTGGCAAGCACACGGTCTCTATAGCAAAAACCTCTCCCAAAAAAAAGAAAAAAAAATTAAAAATAAACACTGAAAGGATCCTCTAAAATAAAACTCTATTATCACTAAGCTACAAAAAAAAAAAAAAAAAAAAAGGCCAAACTCTATAATAAAAGTATTTTAAAATCATAGGTGTTTTTGAGGTATCTAAGATCTAGGGGTGTGTATATCATATTTTAAATTATCTGACTAGATTTTTTTTAATTGCTGGATTAATTTAGTCTCATACATTTGAACTTTAATATGAACATAATTAACCAAGCAGTCTTCAACTGGTTCTTTTTTTTCTTTTTTTTAAATTTATTTATTTTTATTTATTTATTTACATTCATTCACTGTACATCATTATAGCATACAAAATGAGATTTTTCTATTCACAGTACACTGTATATTGGCTCAGTCAAGCACACCAACATATGTTTTATTGTCAACACATAATTTTCCATTTCTTGTTTTCTGTATATTTTGCCTTTTTTCCCATCCTTGATTCCCTATCTCATCCTCTGCCATCTCCCACCCTCCTCCCACATTGTGTCTGGTATCAACTGGTTCTTGAAGGTCAGTTGACTGAGCTAGATGAAGAAGGTGACAAAAAGGGGGACCAGCAGTTAGTGTAATGGCTATGTCGCTGGACTCTCACGTAGTTGACCACGGTTCACGTCCCGGACCCGGTGGCTTAAAACTCACGCTGGGTGCATGTGCATGCGTGCCCAGGATCCCGAGAGGAGAATGGAAGAGAAGGGATTGCGGCGTGACCATCCCCTCTGGGGGGTGATTTCTCACTTTCTGTCTCTCTGTCTCTCTCTGTCTGTTTGGTGAGTGCACGTGCCCTATAGCAAAAACCTCTCCAAAAAAAAAAAAAAAAAAAAAAAAAGAAAGAAGGTGACAAAAATGCATTTCAGTTATAAAATAAGTAATGGAATATAGCTGTAACATGAGGCTGATGTAACTGATTGTTGCTAACTGGATTGTTTAAAACAACAAGAATTAGTGCCTTACAGTTATGGAGGCTTATCTGATCAAAGTTCCAACAGGCCATGTTCTCTCTGAAGAGTCTATTGAAGAATTTTTCTTTACCCCATCTGACTTCTTGCAGTTGTTCTCAATCATTCTTGGCCGTAGCAGTATGTAACTCCAATATCTGCCTAATTCCTTCTCCTCAAATGTCTGTATCCCCAAACATCCTTCTCTTTATAGAAACAGCAGTCATTGGAGTCAGGACAACCATAATTCCATGTGAATTCTTTTTAACTCCATTGTATCTCCAACATTTATTTGCAGCATGAACATGGATCTTGGGCTGTGGGAGCAGCATTCACCACAATAAACAGAACAAGGGAAGAAACTTCTCATAAGATTACTCATTTTCCATGCTTTGTAGCTCAGATTTTTCCTGTAAGATGGAAATAAATAAAGGTATTTAAGCTCAGAATCAGTATGATCAGACAGAATAACATTTATAATTCTGTTCTGGACAGCGAAGTGGAAATAAGTAAGGAGGAAAAATAGGAACAGCAACATGACAAGATAGACTACAAAGTGGAAGTAAGGGTGAAAGTTTTCAAGAATAAGCCTAAAATTCTGTAGAGTTGTACCCTTCCTCAGTCAAGAAATACAAGAGCTGCTTTGTGAGTGGGCAGGGAGATTATGAACAACATGATGGTATTCATGGTAAACATATGTTTTAATTGTATTTTTTAATAAATGTGTCATTTTCCATAGTCAAATAATGTCAAGAGGGTACACCTATAAACACACACACATTGCTCCTGTCTCGATTTTACCTCAAGTTTCCATCCCATTTCCAGAGATACTTCATTTACACCCTTTAGTCATCCCTTTAGGTGTTTTCTCTCATTTAAACATAATCTACGTCTTACTATTTTATTAGAGAGGACTTTGGCTATATCTTATTTATCCCCTTACTTTCTCTTCTACTCATCCTACCATTACCACGTGAATACTTTCAATAATTAAGCCATGTAGTAGTTTCCTATGATAATATTTCCTTTTGTTGTATAACTTTATTACTGATAAAGTAATTTCTTTAACTTAATTTTTAGTTGATGGTAAATCTTCCCACACTCTCTAATAGCATTGTTAAAATTCTTCTCTATTTAAGTAATGTCCATGCTTAAACAACCAACCAAAAATTGTCATTCTTATTTTTATATTCTAAGGATCATGCCTTTTTCCTCTGCCACCTTTTTCTGATCTGTGTCAATTTTTTTATGACTATTTCACTCTTTTAGCTATCGTATGGAATTTTTATCATTACCATAAAAATTCAGGAAGAAAAAGTGATCAAGATTCCCAAGAAAGAAAAAGCATAGCCAGAGCACAGACAATCATTAACCTTTAAGAGAATGTACGACAGTTGTTCTAAACTGAAAGTTAAAACCTAAGATTTTCTTATATGTGGTGAAATTTCCAGATGGTATTGAGGGAAGGACTGCCCATTTGAGGGCTTTCTTTTTTTTTTCCCCCGGAAAGTTAGCAGACAGATTCTCTGGCTCATATATGTGGCGGAATAGTCTCTGGGCCATGGAAGAAAGTGATTAAAAATGAGTAGTAGATAGTAATACATGGAAATGACCACTGTCCCTTTCATTTCAGGCTCCTTATACAAACGACCTTCCCACATTCTCAGTAAACCATATCAGACATATGAAGCAAACTACCTCAATATCTTCTCAATAAAGTAGATTACCTACCAAATGATTTTCATATTAGTTGTTTAAATGGTAGAATCATTGCCATATTATCTGTAAATTAAGAAAATACCAATGTTCAGGCCGGCAGATGGCATGGTGGTTAAGGGCGCTAGACTCCCACATGTCCGATCATAGTTTGAGTCCTGGACCTGGTGGTTTGCTTTCTCACTCTGTCTCTCTGTGGAAATATTAAAATAATAACAAATAAAGTTAAATAAAATAATTCTTTAAAAAATACCAATGCCAGGATGTTCTCCATTTTTTTCCCTATAGTTAATATTTTCCTAAAATTATGTGTGCACCAATTTCTCTTAATTCTTATTTAAGTGTATGTAACAAGGGAACTGGTTACATTCCCAAGTCAGTTGATGAATCATGTATTTTGAATATGATTCAAATATTCTGTTTTTTTGTTTGTTTTTAGGGGGGATATCTCCTCCTTTGACAACTGACAAACTCTTCCTCATGTGTGAAAGTGAAAATACTGATGTCATTTGTTATTCCTTATTTGAAGAATGCTTTGCAATTTAGAATTGTAGCTATTTTAGCAATATTACGGTCTGCAACTATCCATAATTCTACTTATTTCCACTGTACAATGATCTAATTAATATTCCACTTCTCTAAAAATGCCAGATCTACAGTGGACAGTTTTAAATGCACTCTATTTCATTTTCAGAGAGCTGTTTTGGGTTAACATATGATATAAGAATTATGACAGAATTTTATATTTTATACCTTACTTGTTTTCAGATACAATAACAAGACACAGTATCAATACATTAAACTCTCTGATAATCTGATTTTTTAAATTATTTTAACTACAGGCCATGGCACAGAAGGAAGATATGGAAGAAAGAATCACGACCCTTGAGAAGCGTTACCTCAGTGCTCAGAGAGAATCTACCTCCATACATGACATGAATGATAAACTAGAAAATGAACTGGCAAATAAAGAAGCCATCCTACGGCAGGTTCGGTATCGCCATCTTGATTTTGTTCTGGTTCACATGTGCTTTCTCACCATTGTCACGAAACATATAGTAAATAAAATAGAGTATGTTTTTCCGCAAATTGTTGATTGATCATTCTCTAAAACTTAGAATGGAGCAAACTAAACAAATGTGATTTTCAGTATGGAACTTACTTTCTAGAATAATAATTTGTCTTAATCATAATAAAAATGACTAATATTTATGTGGATCTAGACATGAACCAGAAATCATGCTGAACAGGATAACTGTATTACTTCACTTAACTCAAACCACCACCCATAAAGTAGGTCCAATGATTACACCAAGGACATGGAAGTACAGAGACATTAATGCTTTCCTGAGGTCACACATCCGGTAAACTCCCGAGCCAGTACTGGAAGCCTGTCAATTGGACTATAGTTCAGAAGTGGGCATATCATGTCCCACAGGCCAAATCTCACTGGCTGCCTGCTCTTATAAATATTCTTATTATTGAAACAAGCCATGCTCCATCATCTAATTGCTGTCTACACCTGCTTTTGAACTACAACCCCAGAGTTGAATAGTTGGGATAGAGACCATAATATACCAAGCCAAAATATCAACAGTTACTACCTGGCTTTTTACAGTAAAAGTTTGCCAGCCTCCTCTCTGGAGCCTGAATTCTGAATTATCATGCCCCATTTCTCCTCCTGCTCTAGTCTAATGCTATGCTTTTCAATGCTTTTATGTTATGATATACCTGAAGTCTTAGTACTGAGTTATATTTCAATTGTTAAAATTTATACTCATTAATGTTTCATTTGCTTTTTGCTGCCAATGGTAAGAGCATTTATATGTGTTTTTTAAACGTGCAGATTTTCACTAAGGAAAATGGATCAGTCATATAGGAACATGACAACCATCATCTCTTTGCACATGTAGGTTTAAGTGGTGGCTGATTTTTAATATAAAATTATGGCTCAAGTACAAACTCCCTAGTGATTGCTGTTTTCTATTCCAATCCTGACCTGTTAAGTGTCTCTTTTACCATTACTATTTCAGATGGAAGAGAAAAACAGACAGTTACAAGAGCGTCTTGAGCTAGCTGAGCAAAAGTTACAGCAGACTATGAGAAAGGCTGAAACCTTACCTGAAGTAGAGGCTGAACTGGCTCAGAGAATTGCAGCCCTAACAAAGGTACTGCACTAAAACAATTGATTGACCTAGAAATACTAGTATAAAGAACTGGCAGTCAAGATGGAATCTATAAAGAAATGTTTAGACTTCATGAAAATTTCTTTAATCTAATCTTATTACATAGGTCTGTCACTTAATGAATGTTTTCTTATTGTACATATCTTATTTATGCCAAAATGAATGATTGACTTATGAATATGAAAATTTCTTTGCCTATTCAAACATTAACAAAACAACTCATTGTTACAGTTAATTTTTCATGGTAATATTTGTACATAATAATAATTACGGAGTAAAGACCTCATGATAGTGTTTATATACATATATATCTATATGTATATATGGGATGTATATATATATATGTGTGTGTGTGTATATATATATATACACACACACACATATATATGTGCGTGTGTATGTGTGTATAATATATATATTTGAGACATAATTTAACAGACTTCAAATAAACTGCTATTAGAAGTACAGGAAGTATTATAAGCTCTTGATTTCTTTCTTACTGTAGTATAATAAGACTTGTTAGAAGCTATAGGTTAGACTTGTAGAAGTCAAAGATCTTAAAGCCATTAAATAGTAAAAAGGTGATGTTTATAGTTGTAATTTGTTCTGAAGATTCAAAATGAATAATATGCTGAATAATACTCAAAATGTTCTACCATAGTTTGACCAGTTGATTCTGCAAGGTCTGGACATTTGGCCTGGAGGGAACCAGATCCCACATGGCTAAACACATTGTTCAAATCTCGGCCCAGGCCCAGTGGCTTGAAAAACACACCAGACATGTGTGCATGTGCCGTATCCCAATGAATGGATAAATAAAGGAGAAGGGATAGCAACATGACCTAATACCACTGGGGTGTGCTTTCCCCTCCTTCCTCTTTCTCTGTTTCTCTGTCTCTCTGATAAGTGCTCATGACCTCTAGCAAATTAAAAAAAAAAAAATTTTTTTAATTCTACCAGGACCAGCAGATGGTTAAGGGGTTGTACTTCCACATTACTGACTTTGACTCAAGTCCCACACCTAGTAGCTTGAGAACTTATGCCAGGCATGTGTATGTGCATGCCCAAAATCCCAGAAAGAGAATGGAAGAGAAGGGATTGTGATGTGACCATCCCCCTGGGGAGTGATTTCTCACTTTCACTCTCACCATTTCTCTCTAGTGAGTGCATGCCTTCTATGGCAAAACCTAAAAATAATAATAAAATATAAAATAAAGATTCTGCACCTATTGGCATATTTTAGAATTTTGCAGCCAATATGATATTAAAAAGGATTTTTATGACCTCTTGCAATCAATGGAAATTTCATTGTTTCCAAGCATATATCCATGTCACTAGAAGTCCAGAATTGTCCATAAAAGCATGTTTGACTTTCTACGTTAATTAAAAATATATACACACATTTTAGGGACCAACAGATAGTGTAATGGCTACATCGCTGGACTTAAGTCCCAGACCCGATGGTTTAAACTCACACCAGGCAAGTGTGTGTGCATGACCAAGATCCCAAGAGGAAAAAGGAGGAGAAGGGATTGTGGTGTGGCCATCCCCCCTAGGGGGGTGATTTCTTGCTTTCTGTCTCTCTGTCTCTCTCTGTCTTTCTGGCGAGCTCACACACCCTATAGCAAAAAAATAATCTCAAAAAAATATATACACATTTTAGATATTTATACAATGAATATAATTTGCTAAGTTTGTGAAGCCACTGTAATAAGTGGCTATGATAGGCATGATAAACTTCAAGTTAGAAATTCTGACATTAGGAGTTATAGAATTGATGTAGAAGTGGAGAGGTAAGTATTCAAATAATCTGCTTCCCAAAAAAGTATGCAGAAGTAAAGATGAATGGTAAATTGATCAGCTTGTTGGTTCAAATAGAGGAGATAATAAGGTAGTGAAAAGGCAAATGCTTGGCCAAGCAGATCAGGGTTAAAAATGCCACTGGACTAGCTGGTTGTCTATAGAGTGCTAGAATAACTAGTTGAATAAAACATTAGTGTAATTAAGATAAGATTATAATTCGGATTCTTCCATAGTCTCAAACCATGCTAGTAAATGCCTCTGGCAATTTAAAAAATATATTTTAAGATAACGATAAATTCATTATTTAATTTGAAAAAATTGCCTAAATTATATAAAGCTAATTATTCAAATTATTATCTAATTTCTTATTGTAAACTCTTTAAATTACTATAAGATGGGATATTCATGCATATGTTTTTCATCAGATAATTATAAAGAACTTTCACAAAGAATTATCTGATTGCGTTGCAGCATTTTGTGGGAGATAAATAAGTCACTAAAGAAGAAAAATAACTTTTATAATATTCTATTGTAAAATAATGATCAACATTATTTCTTCAGTAAAATAAATCTGAATTTCCCTCCTTTAAGATTTAACAATTCATTGCCACAGATTCACCTTAAATAGACTGAGAATAAAACATAATATTAAATGTGATATTTGACTTACAGAGTTTTACCTTAAATATTTCTAAGAATCTGTGATTTCAGATACAAAAAATAACCAGAAATAGGTATCTCATTGTACCCCCCCCTTCTCCATTGTATTCTTTTGAACTCTTTTTTTTTTCTTTTTCTTGCCACATGGGACCTGAGCTTCCAGAGAGAGAGAGAGAGAGAGAGAGAGAGAGAGATGAAAGCATCCTTCACTGAGGTGGTCAAGCTGCAATCCCTGCTCTACTTTTCCCTCCTGTCACAGTTTTGGACATGCATGCCTACGCATTTGCCTGGTGTGCTTTTCAAGTCATGCCTGCGTCCAGGACTCAAACTGCACAGTCAGGCATACAGGGGCCAGTTCCCTTAACCAGTAGGCCATGGGTCTGGTGGGCATTTATTTATTTATTGTTGATATACAATATTATATTATGTTGTGCACTCGTACTAATTTTTTCAGTTTCCTGCGACTAAAGTTCCTTTTTCTTTTCTTACTTTCTTCTTTTTTTTTTTTTGGAGAGGTTTTTGCTATAGGGTGCATGCACTCGCCAGAAAGACAGAGAGAAACAGAGAGACAGAAAGCAAGAAATCACCCCCCGGGGAAGATGGCCACACCGCAATCCCTTCTCCTCTAGGGATCTTGGGCATGCATGTGTGCCCGGCCTGAGTTTAAGCCACCGGGTCAGGGACTCGAACTGCAGGCGACTACATGGGAGTCTAGAGACATAGCCATTATGCTAACTGCTGGTCCCATAAGTCCCTTTTTCTTTAGATCCTTTTGATTTCCACATTTTTCAGAAAATGCTTATGCTTCTATAAGAAATCTTCTGATGCTATATTTCATTCTCTTTTTTCTTTTTATTACCTTTCCTTCTGATTGTTTATATATAAACAACATATTTCAGATATATGGTTTTCATATTATTGTCATATTTAATTCATTGTGAAATTCCTTAAATGCTGAGTTTATTCCCTCTCCTTGCAACAGTTTCTAACATTTGATGATCACTCTTTTACTTGTTCTCCCAAGTTTTGAGGCTTTAGAAATCTTGTGGTTTTTTTCTTGTCTTCTGATTTCAAGATCTTTAGGAACTATCTCTATAACCTGTTCTTTTTTTTTTTATTTGTTTTAAATATCTCATTATTATTAATCATCATGATCTTTTTCACTTTTTAATCTTTTTAATTTCTCAGTAAAGTAAGAAGATTTATGCTTAGTTGAAAACTAAGCTCCTCTCTCCTGATTTTTCTTTTTAGAATTATTTTTATTTAATTTATTATTACTTTTTAATCTGACCAGAGAGAGACAGAGAGAGCAAGAAAGAGAGGGAAAGTGAGAAAGCAAGTCACTAGGTCCGGGACTTGAACCATGTTTGGCCATAAGGGAGTCCAGCATCTCAACAACAATGCCACCTGCTGGTCCCCTCTCTCCTGTTTTCAAATGGCCTTCCTAACAACTTTTCAGATAATTAATTTGGCTTATCTTTGTTTCTGTTTTGTTTTGGTTTGGTTTTGGTTTTGGTTGTTGTTGTTGTTTTACTATTTGCCACCAATTTATTCTTGTTTTTAAGCTCTTTTCTTCTCTATGTCTTAGTATATTAATGCTCTTCTCATAACAATTTCTGCCTGCAGTATTTTTTCCCTGAAAGTTTAGCTCATTTGAGACTTTTCTTATATCACGTTACAGATGTAACCAAGATAAACCTAATTTTAGGAGCATACATAGTAGAAATCATTACTGTGTCATACATGTATACATATGAATTTCTGCAGCTAATCTTCATATATAACATGATCACAAGTCAATAGTGTTAGTTAAAAATTGATCTTAGTACTTACTATTTAGAAACGATGTCTGAACGTATTCTTGGGTAGATAAGACTTTATTTATTCAGGCGTCTACACGCATGCATGTGTGTGTCTGTGTGTGTGTGTGTGTGTGCATGCAGGTGGAGCACATTTAAGGTCTTTAGAAAGTCAGAACTATTGAATAATGGCTATGGATAAAACTTAAATTTTGGCTTTGGCAAGTTTATACACAATTAACAACAGGATTATTTTGGGTTTCAAATCTTATGATTTATTATGTCTACTTCTTTAATTAAAATGCATATTCCCTCAGCAAGGACATAATTCATCTTCAATTCAATGAGGTATTTCATTTATTTTTAGTACCAATAAAAAGTATCAGCAATAACATAGTAATTTAGATATGACAGAATTTTTGTTGCCTCTCTAAAGTGAATTTTCACAGTGCTTAGTATGTTTTCATAGTAAAAACAGAAAGAGGCAGGAGTTTTAAAAAGTCATGGAACCATGTTTTTTGAAGAGACATTTTGGAAGTTGAAATATTCATGTCTTGACTATTTTGAATCAGTCATCTGATTAATCTTGATATCACTATAGCTGCTAAAGTGCGATTTTGAAGGATTAGAGATGCTTTTATGAATTTAGATAATATAATTGCAGCCACATTGTGACCCATTTACTATATTCTTAAGAGAACTCTACGTTTTAAGTGATAAAAATAAGCCACT
This sequence comes from Tupaia belangeri chinensis, assembly GCF_000334495.1. Taxonomy (NCBI): domain Eukaryota; kingdom Metazoa; phylum Chordata; class Mammalia; order Scandentia; family Tupaiidae; genus Tupaia; species Tupaia belangeri. The sequence goes on along the minus strand of NW_006159547.1, from coordinate 7,722,217 downwards.
TTACGGCATTGAGGAACCACAGTAGCTTTCTATGTTGCTTCTATTTGGAAGTTTGGGGAATTCATAAGGAGAGAAATTGGTTGTTACTTTCTTTTGTTAAATTATCCATGTTTGTGGAATGAGAATATCAGAAAAAAAAATCTTACAAAATGTAAATGTTAAAATATAATTTGCATAAGCACACCAGATTTGAAATGTTAGTTTACGTCATATATTAAATTAGAATTTCTTGCATAAAATAATACATATGCATATAAAATGATATGTGAATTGGTTGTGGATTCTTTTTAGTTACTGCATGATATGTTTATGTAGACTATAATTGCATAAAGTAAGTTTCACTGTTTTAGAATGAACTTATAACATGTGATAGAATATGTTCTAGAGATAAAATGTATAGTCTTGACATAGTCATTTTGATTATGTAACTTGCAATTATGATTAAAATGTTAATGTAACTTTATATGTAATCTGTACATAACATACTAATACAATTCAGCTATCAGCAATGTCACATGTGTTGAACACTCTGCACCTGTGGTTACCTGACAGTCACCTCCAAGACATGTAACTAACCTCGGCACCGGGCAGGCATTAACTCACAAAAGCACTTGCTACTTATTCACTTTAGGTATTGATATTTTGTTTCCACAGCAACAAATCAATGCAGATATAGTTTTAGAGTGGTCCCTAGTGTCATTTGTGAGAGTTCACAAATAGCTGTTTTTCTTCTTTTCTTTCTTTCTTTTTTCTTTTTTTTTTTTTTTGGTCCTCACAGCATTAGTGTCACTTTGATAATTGAGGACTTTTTTTTTTCTAATTTTAAAATTAAACTTATATGAGACTAGGCAATTAGGTCGAGACTGATGACCTTAATGTGCAGAGACCGAAATCATTTCATAAGTCTGCCACTGTTGCTGAGGAAACTCAATCCTGCTTGAATTGAGGAATACTCAATAATTAACCCTGTGGCTGAGCTTTTTCTCTGATTCTAACAGAGCATAGATAATAAATTTTGTTCCAAATTTATTACACCTGAATCATTTCCTAACACACTCTTCAACATTGAGTTACATTATTTCCATTATTTTAAAAAAATAATATAGACAAATCAACCAAAATATGAAACTTTTAAGAATCTATCAGAGACATATTCTAGTGTTTGGTTTCCCATAATTTCAATTACTACATGACTCTTTCAGAGTTGCTTTAATTCATTCTGTAGTAGTCTTTCATCGCCAGTCATCACTAACCTTCCATACCTTAGGTTGACAGCTTTTTATTTTAGCATACCATTGTTTTTCATTTATAACCATCAACTGCATCATATTCACCAGATATCAATATAGTTCTCTCTACATAAAATTCTGTCTATTAAAGTATTAAATTTGCTGTCACATTTTTCTTTTAAGCATTCTGTGCTATGTTTTGTTCAGTGTCAGTGTCTTTAGTTCTGATTTTTCAATTTTGTCCCTCTCCTTTTCCTTGACTTGTTAGTCTGATCCAACCTCTTCTACCTCATCTGATGATTATCAATATGTTATGGAAGCTAAACTACAAGAAATGATCTCCATACGTAGGAAGGTAGTCCTACTGGACTTTACTTTCTATTGCTAAATAGGCTCCATCTAAGTTTTTCTTTTCATTTATGAAAATTATGTTCCTTTTATTTATTGATAATCGACCATCTGTGCAGTTCAGTGCTTCAGGAGCTTAAGATTGGACAATGGCAGGTTTGTGTTCAAACCATGCACAGTCTGCATGTTACATTTGGCTGATTTCATTGCTCATAAATAACTCCAATGTTTTGCTGATGCTTGGATGTAACAGGCCCTTGTAGCTGACACATTTCAAGCAATGCTGTTCAGCTGCCTGTTTAAGGAAAGTTTATTTTTTGAAAACTATGTTTGCAGTTGGTAGTAGCTTGCTTTACATTTTATTTCAATTTATTTAGAAGAAAATAGTTAACCACATCTTACATTTCAGGTGCATTCTTCATATTTCTTAACAGGCTGAAGAAAGGCACGGGAATATTGAAGAACGTATGAGACATCTGGAAGGTCAACTTGAAGAGAAGAATCAAGAACTTCAAAGAGTATGTATATTTGGAACCCTGCATCCGATGATCAGTTTATGAATTTATAGCATGCATGAAAGAATACAACTTTGCTAAATAAAGCGTTTTATATAAACTCTTTATGGATATGGCTAGTGTAGCTGGAAGAAAAACATTCCTGTCTATTTAATCGAAATAAATATAAAATTAAATCCCATTTGAAACTAGCAAAACTATAAAAGAAAGAACAGTTTTTGAATGGTTTTTCATTTAATGATTTCTTTTTCTTGTATGTAAGGCTAGGCAAAGAGAGAAAATGAATGAGGAACATAACAAAAGATTATCTGATACTGTGGACAGACTTCTGACCGAATCCAACGAACGCTTGCAGTTACACTTAAAGGAAAGAATGGCTGCTCTAGAAGAGAAGGTAAAAATGACAGGAGGGTAGAATCACATGAGGTTCAGCCATATTCTTATGCTCACGTGTGTCTTACTGCAGTAATCATTGCATTTGTTAGGTGATCCCTTTACTTTCCAGAGTTTGTTTTGTCTTTTAGATTTTTGCCATTGGGCTTATGTGTTCACAGGAGAGACAGACAGACAGAAAGAGAGAGAAAGTGAGAAATCATCCCCCCAGGATGATGCCACTCCATAATCCCTCCATACTCTTCGGATTTTGAGCATGCATGCACACAACCCCGGCATACTTTTCAACACGCTAGGTCCAGGTGCCTGAGCCACCACACCATCTGCTGGTCCCTACTTTCTACTTTACTTGTTCTTCACCTGATGTGCAAAAGAGAAGAGTGATGAGATGAAAATAAATATGTGTGTGTGAGTGTGTAGTGTGGAGATGGAGCGTATTTGAACTATTCCAATATCTCAAGTGGCTGATAAATGCTACCAGTCCAAAAAGTGAACTGTACATCACCATAGTACTAGTGAGAATCCAGATGGAGGGTTTAGAAACCCAGTATTTTTGGCTGCAGTGTTTCAGACAAAGTGCTTGTGTATGGTCTGCAATTGAATTTACAATTATGTGTCTCATTGATAGTTGGCAGCTCCCAGACAGCACGTTACGTGAGCTGGTTGTCAATCCCAGAGCATACACAATGATAGGAGCTAAAAGCCAGGTAGACAGTTTATTTTGGAAATTTAGTCTGAGTGCTAATCACTACTTTAGCTAGATATTTCCTCCTGGTACCTATAGTAAACAAAAGCAGGAAAAATATTTCAGTGAAATGTTAAAGTAGTTTGCTTTACTTACCTGTTAGGATATCACAGGGCATGACTTCTTCCCATGCAACCCCGAACACATGGCTGCTATATAATTACTATCTTCTTTGTTCAGTTTTGCTCTAGATATTTGAAAAGAATGAATTATTTAAAACCATGCTTTGTAATACTATAAGTAAAGTACAAATGATTTCCCAATTAAAAAAAATAATTTTACGGTAAGAATTCTTTTACTTATCTGTGATGCAACTTATTTCTACATGTCTTTGTAACATGTAATGTTAAGTTTCTTGAATAACTAGACCTTCACTTTTATTTCTCTAATATTTTAACTGTTATTAGAAATTGTTAATCCTGTATTTGAAACAGATATCCAGAAAGTGATTTCTTAAAAATTTTATTTTTGGTAGTTTTTTTCTTCATATAGTAAAAATGCATTCATTCAGATTCCTTATAATACCACTGGCTAATATTTAGCTTCTTAGTTACTTTTTCTGATTTGAAGAGTAACCAAAATGTTTCTTATTTTAAAAAGCTGGAAATTAGTTGGTTTAGAGGAGGTAAACAGAAATAGTCCAAAAATTCCATTCGTGTTACAAAATAATGCTTAGGTGTTACAAAATAATGCTTCCTATTTTAATTATGTATTTCACAAAATGTTAAGATATCACTCTAATGATTCCTTAGGCCATAGAAACCAAGAAGCAGATACATCAAGAAAGAAATCCTTATTCCTGAGGATAAAACATGAATATCTATATTGAAATATTTTCTGTTTAATTTATTGTTTCTAATGTTTCTCTTTTCTGTAGAATGTTTTAATTCAAGAATCAGAAACTTTCAGAAAGAATCTTGAAGAGTCATTACATGATAAGGTATTATGGAAACTTAAATTTCTTGCCCTTTTTTCTATTTCATACTGGTGAATGTTTTGCTGGAAAATAAATCTGCTAAATAATCATTTTTGGATGTTATATTTTTAAAACCATTATAACTTTTATATTAAACCTACAAAAAAAGTACACATTAATACCTACAACTTGATGAACTTTTATAATCTAAACACACTAAAATTTAGCAGTCTGGGAAGCTCCCTTTACAGTAATTTATAGTCACTAATCTTCTATAAAAGGAACATTATTATTTTGATTTATAAAAATTAGGTTTGTCTTGCTTTGTGCCTTACATAAATGCAATAAAAATGTGTGAACTAATTCATGTCTAGTTTGAGATATTAGTTTAGCAGTAGTATATTAAATGCCTATCTATAAGAATTGTGCTAAGTTATTTAGTTTTTCTTGTTTTGGAGAGGTGTTTGCTATAGGGCACTTGCGCTCACCAGAAAGACAGAGACAGAAAGTAAGAAATCACCCCCCAGGGGTTATGGCCACACCGCAATCCCTTCTCCTCCATTCTCCTGTTGAGATCTTTGGCATGCACGTACACATGCCTGGCGTGAGTCCGGGTCCGGGACTTGAACTGCAGTTGACTACATGAAAGTCCAGCAACATAGCCATTACACCAACTGCTGTTCCCAAGAATTGTGCTAAGTTATATATTGAACTTACAAACATAATCCTAGTAACAAAGTAGCTGAAAAGTCTGAGAAGAAAGAACACACTATTGATTAAACAATGAGAGTACAGGACAGTGTATGCTAAGTGCCAAGAGAGAGCCCCTAAGAGCTCCAGGTAGGAAAGTGCACCATATGTCACTGCTGTGAAGGCTTGAGGGAGGTGGGACTTTATACAAGGCTTAAGAAGAGGTAGGATTCTGCTACAAACCTGTGAGACAAAATGCTCGTGTCATGATCATAGGCCCTTGGTAAGGTGAAGGGATAAGTAGTGAATATGAAATCCTAAATAATAACAGGAACAAAAAACTGTTGGGTTGGAATCAGTAATTCCTGTTGTAGGATATATACCAGATGAGGCAGATTATAAAATCTCGAACACTGTCTCTTTCCTTCTTTAATTAGCCTGTAAAATTCTCAAGTTAGCAATTTTATCTTATAATGCAAAAAATTGCTAACTTAAGAAATGATCTGTATTTTTGTGATAAAAAATATAGAAGGAATGGAGAAAGAGAAGAGAGGGAAGAAAGAAGGAATTGAGGAAGGGAGAAACTATCTGACAACAGAATGGCATGTAGAAGATATTAGAAAACACAAAGAATAAGTACATAGAGAATAATTATACACTTAACCCAATTGGATGCAATATATAATATAATAGTATTTTTAAAAAATAACTAGTTGATCCTAGTTAGGGTGTCCACCACCTCCTGACCGACTGGCTTATTAAAAAACATAATATGGCATCTAGAAGAATTAGAAGATACCACATAATTCTCCCTAAAGTAGTTCACAAAGGTTACATGCAGAAATGCCATGTCAGTAAGTTCTTGAAGACATACATAGAGAAGTATAGTACAGTGTAGGTGGAGATCAGAGTCTATGCAACAGCACAGAAGAAACAAAGATGGCTGTTAATGAACACCAGAAGTTTGCTGTGACTGGTATGTGTTAAAAGAACAAGGTTTTGACCAGATTGTGAATTTTGGACTTGATTTTATTATACACTCATATGCTATCAAACACTCAGTGTGCTTCTGGCAAGATCCCCAGAACCCACTCCCCCACCACCTACCCAAGCCATGTAGCTTCAGCAATCTGCTTAAGCAACCAACAGTCTAATCATTTCATGTTAATCATTTCATCCTTGTTTATATCAGTCTCCAGAGAAAGCAAATCCTAGGTCACACCTTATTTCTGAGCTATTATCCAGACACTGAGCACATCCATTGCCTTAAACAAATCTTCTATAACTCAGATTTTCAATCAGCTAACTATACTTGTAGTCCACTATCAGTGAAATCCCCCATAGGCTCAACCTTTTCTCTGTGTTTTTTTTTAAATCATATTCTGCTCTAAAGTTTGAAGTTCCTGAAGCTATCCTTGGATTTCTTCTCTCTGTTCAGTCCCTGGTGATCTCATCTTATCTCATGGGTTTAAACAACATCTATAAATTAAGAACTTCCAAAGTTAGATCACCTATGACATCTTCTCCCACTGACAGAGTTTGCATATTCTAAAGCCAATTTAGTTTTTCCATTTGAGCCAAGATTAGAGTCACATGCTGACACAGCTCTCATCCTGGTGTGTTGGAGTTCTCAGAGAGAAGGTACTGGTCTCAAGTCAATGTGAGTGTAGTCACTGCTCATCTTAGTGACAGGTCAGAAACATGTGCTTCCTCAGTTCCATTGGGTTGTCAGAAAGGTCATGATACAATTTTTTCCTATGCTGTTCATACCAAAATGCTTCATGAGTTTCCAACAGCCTAATAGGTACTATGGGTTGGCAGGTTCCTTTCCCTGTATATGGAGTGGTTAGTATCATGTATTATCAACTTTTCTCTGTTCTTCAGGAAAAAAAAAAAAAAAAAAAAAAAAAAACAGAAAGAAAGAAAAAGTTCTTCATTTGAACTCTAGGCATTTTGAATTTAACACATCGCTATCCTCATTGCTTTCCACACACACCACCTAACGTAACCACCACCAGTAACTATGTGTGCTTTATTCAAAAAAAAAAAAAAAAAAAAAAAAAAAAAAAAAAAAAAAAAAAACAGAAAGAAAGAAAAAGTTCTTCATTTGAACTCTAGGCATTTTGAATTTAACACATCGCTATCCTCATTGCTTTCCACACACACCACCTAACGTAACCACCACCAGCAGCAGTTTCTGCAGTAAATCATAACTACAACTTCTTTCTTTTAGTTACTCAGGTTAAGATTTTAGAGTTGTTTTTGACCCTTTCCTTTATCTCATATCCTATTTTCAGTCCAATCCTGTTAGTTCTACCATGAAAATATAGGAAGAATTTCGCTATTCTCCCTAACACCATTTTTTTACTGAGCCATTATCCTCGTGTCAGTATTTTTGAAAGACTCTAGTGATTTTCTTTCTTTACTGCCACCCAGTCTCACTACTGTATCATGTGACTGGCACACAAAAGGACACTGTGCATTCTTATGGGCAAATTTAACGAATGAGTAAATTCAATAATAAACTGATGTTTTTTTAAATAATTATTTAATTTTATTTATTATTATTATTTTTTAATTTGCTATAGGGTTCATGTACTCACCAGAGAGAGAGAGAGAAAGAGAGAAATTGAGAAAATAAGCCACCACACCCAGGAATTGAATGGTCAGCCATGTGAGTCCAGCGTCCTAATAACCATGCCACCTGCTGGCCCCAAAACTGATAGATGTTTAGAGTAAAACACATATTTGATTTTACATGAGTTTTAAAATAATATACTTATCGGAGTAATGGCTATGTCACTGGACTCCCACGTAATAGACTGTGGTTCGCATCCCGGACCTGGTGGCTTAAAACTCACACAGGGTGTGTTTGCGTGCGTGCCCAAGATCCCAAGAGGAGAACAGAGAAGAAGGGATTGCAGCATGGCCATCCCCCCTGGGGGGTGATTTTTCGCTTTCTGTCTCTCTGTCTCTCTTTGTCTGGCGAGCGCACACGCCCTATAGCAAAAACCTCTCAAAAAAATAATAATATACTTATCATTTTAAAGGAAAAAATGTGTAAAGAAGAGACTGAAGTAGCTAAAATAATTCAAGTAAAAGGCAAAAAGGGTTTAGAGTAGCAGTTGCAATGAAAATAAAATGGGTAAATAAGTGAAACATCACAACATCCACATTGACAAAAAAAATATGTCATAGAAAAAGTATGGATTAAAATGTCAAGCACTGGAAGGGAGAAGAAAAACAGAAATAGGAAATCTAGAAGGAAACATTTTAGACATTTATAACAGTATAAAGTTCTAATCATTAACTCAAAATTAACTGCTTACTTGAGCATTTAATTAAGGGCTATAAGACAACCTCTATATTCATACATTTACAGACCAAATTTATAATACCAGTCTGAGAAAATTGTCAAAAGTAGAAATAATTGTACAATGTCAAGCTAATAATTAGGTTTTAACTTTTCTTTTTAGGTGATGATTTTTTGCTGATGTTTTAATCTTTGTTCCTTACCCATATGTCCTTCAACCCAATGGCATTTTCAATAACTACATAAATAAGATTTTTTTCTTTATTTTAAAAACCAGATAAAATTTTCTACTCTGCATTTTGAAGAGCTGTATACATAGTTGGTCATGATTTTAATATACTCGTAAATTGAGAAAGATTTAAGATTAATGAATGCCAAGGAAAGTATTGTAGAAAGATTTATATTGATTTCTGCTGTTCATATTTTTATTACAGTGGAAAAAATTAGGCATGTTTTTCTATCTTGTGAAATCATTTGTAATGAAATCATATATACCAATTTCCCTTTTTGCAAGGCTATTAAACTTGGTTTATCATAACTGAGTGTTGGTAATATTGGCATGTACCTATCATCTGAAAAACATTTTCTTAACTTCTTTAGGAAAGATTAGCAGAAGAAATCGAAAAGCTGAGATCTGAACTTGATCAACTGAAAATGAGAACTGGCTCCTTAATCGAACCCACAATATCAAGGTAACAGTAAATTAAAAGCTTATTTATAGTTCACTGAAAAATCAGTATGAATTTTCTTATGGCTTCACATCTCCTCAACCTAAATAAATAAATACCTCCTATCACTCAGTACATATTTGGACTCTTTACTGATTTATACCTTCTGCAGCTAAAAATAACTTCCTAATTTAGAAATTCTTCCTGCAGGTATTTAATAAAAATATAATTAATACCTTTTATAGCTTAATCATATAGGTAGAAATATATAAAAATAATTATATAGGTATAAATACATAAAAATATTCTTAAATATAAATGAAAAAATCAAATAAAAGTAGCAAAAGTGAAGCTAGAAAGCAGAAAGGATTTAGATTATAGAGGATCTTATGAGGACATTGCAGAGTTTTAAGTAGGACATTGCTTTGACCAGATTTGTATTTTGTTCTTAGTATGTGCCGAGCACATTTCCCTAAGCAAAGAATAGTGACTAAAATCTAATCTTTGTCTTCATGAAAATTAGAGCCTCTGTCCTGCTCAACAGATAAGTATGAGTGTTGTGTTATCTATGAGTATGGCTTCGTTGATTAAGCTATATAT